>NC_133324.1:0-600000 GCF_042186555.1 Aquarana catesbeiana | reverse complement strand
ACTAGTCTACTATTACAATCATCACATGATCAGTCCCCCGGGCTGTCATTGGAAACAATTCCTGCCAATCAGGCTCACACCTCCAGTGCAGTAGATCCTTAGGAAGCAACTTTTGTTGAATTGGAATATCTGCAGAACATGTCCTGCAATGCACTGAGGAGGGATGAACTCAGAATGAACGGGGTGCATGTAGCCTGAAATTAGAGCCGCTCATTGGATGGGTCTTCCTTGTCTCCATAGACTGCCCCTATGTTGTGGGATTGCTGGGAATATTTAAGCCTGGTAACTGAACTGTGTCCTGAAGGAGGCGATGATGAGTAAAACACACATCTCTAGTCGGTGTAATGAGAAATCTGCTTGGAGTCTTCTATGATTTTTTCTTAAACGGCTTATTAAGAGATTGATGTTCCCTTCTAGGAATGCCCCGCGCCATAACATCGGAGGGACTGGAGGCCACCTATGCCACCAACCACCTGGGCCCTTTCCTGCTCACCAACCTGCTTGTGGGTAAGTCCTGCCATCCTTCCTACGTACATCCTCTGTGCAGCCACCATCCAGGGAGAAATAACAAACGTCTGACACAGATCAGCCCCTGCTGCCGGCACTCACCTTGTCACTTCCTAAAAGTTACAATGTTGCAGTCTGATCACTGGGGGAGGGGAGACTGAGGAAACGCTTCCTCCTGCCTGCAGCCGACTGATGACTAAATTTCAGCCTAGACAAAGTCACTGGGGGAGGGTAGACTGAAGAAACGCTTCCTCCTGCCTGCAGCCGACTGATGACATCATCTCAGACTAGGCAAAGTCACTGGGGGAGGGGGAGGAGACTGAGGAAAAGCTTCCTCCTGCCTGCAGCCGACTGATGACTACATTTCAGCCTAGACAAAGTCACTGGGGGAGGGTAGACTAAGGAAACGCTACCTCCTGCCTGCAGCCCACTGATGACATAATTTCAGCCCAGACAAAGTCACTGGGGGAGAGGGAGGAGACTGAGGAAAGGCTTCCTCCTGCCTGCAGCAGACTGATGACTAGAGATGGGTGAACTGTTCGGGCCGAGCAGGGTGTTAGTTGCACAGTGAATAGTTGCCGGTTGTTAAGAAGTGGCTCGGGAAGTGGCGTCCTTAACAACGAATGAGTTATCAGCTGTCAGCGGGCTTCTCCACTGACAGCTGCATGAAAAAAAAAAGCCTTGATGGCAATAGAAAAACTAGAAAAAAAGGCAATCCATACCAGGCCCTTGGGGTCTGGGGTGGATTTTAAGGGGAACCCCTTGCCATTTAAAAAAAAAAAAAAAAAGGTGTGGGGTCCGCCCCAAATCCATACAGACCCTTATCCAAGCATGCAGCCTGGTAGGCCAGGCAAGGGGGGGGCAAACGAGCCCCCCCAACCATACCAGGTCACATGCCCTCAGGTGCCTTGCCTTGGGGTGGGCCTCCCCACCCTCCCCACCCCAAAGCATCTTGTCCCCATGTTGATGAGGACAAGGGCCTCTACCCCAGAACCCTTGCCCGGTAGTCTGTGGGGGTCTGTGGGCGGGGGGCTTATCTGAATCTGGAAGCTTGAAGGGTAACTCCACTTTGGTCGTGAAAAAGACACCCCCCTCCTGTTAGATATTTGTTTCATAGTAGAACTGAAGAACCCTCAGCTTGTAGGATACTTAAGAAAAAGGTGTTTATTCTTCACAAAACAAGACAAGACTTGAGTAGTGACATCTGGTGACATCAGGTATGGCTTCAGATCATCAGAAGGAGAAAGAGAGATATATATATATATATCAGATGTTCCATTCTTCCAGAGTCTAGGTTCCTTCCTTCCTTATCTCTTTCTAACCAACCTTCTAAACCTTGTATCCTTTATACTGGTATGTAAAGTACGAGAAGAACACCCACTCTCCATATATGGTTGGATGTATAGTAAGATACATAACTCCTCCTAACATACTGACATAGGAATTCAGAATAGAAATACATACACAGCAAAATGACTTTTCTCTATGTCAGACATATTGAAGTAACCTTCAAAATAATATTCAACTCTAAATCTCTGACACCTCCTGGAGACCGATGTCCACTGCCGGGACTTTAACAAACTTTGAAGCAGATCCCTACCTCTTGTTCCTCTGAAGAAATAAGCTGTTTGTTTTCTCTATGTCCTCTGCTGACCGAGTCTGAATGAGAGGGGTCTAATTCCTAAATGGGAGGGTCTAATTTCTCAATGAGAGGGTCTGATCCCTAAATGGGAGGGGTCTAATTCCTAAATGAGAGGGTCTAATTTCTCAATGAGAGGGTCTGATCCCAAAATGGGAGAGTCTAATTTCTCAATGGGACGGTCTAATTCCTAATTAGGAGGGTCTCATTTCTCAATGGGAGGGTCTGATTCCTAAATGGGAGGGTCTCATTTCTCAATGGGAGGGTCTGAGTTTTCAATGGGAGGGTCTGATTTCTCAGTGGGAGGAGTCTACTTCCTAAATGGGAGGGTCTGATTTCTCAATGGGAGGGTCTGATTCCTGAATGGGAGGGTCTAATTCCTAAATGGGAGGGTCTAATTACTAAATGGGAGGGTCTTATTTCTCAAAGAGAGGGTCTGATTTCTGAATGGGAGGGTGTGATTTCTGAATAAGAAGGTCTGACTTCTAAATGGGAGGGTTTGATTTGTCAATGGGAGGGTTTGATTTGTCAATGGGAAGGTCTGATTTCTGAATGGGAGGGGCATAATTCCTAAATGGAAGGGTCTAATTCCTAAAGGAGAGGATCAGATTTCTTAATGGGAGGGTTTTATTTCTCAATAGGAGGGTCTTATTCCTAAATGGGAGGGTTTGATTTGTCAATGGGAGGGCCTGATTTCTCAATGGGGTGGTCTGATTTCTTAATGGGAGGGGTCTAATTCCTAAATGGGAGGGTCTGATTTGTCAATGGGAGGGTTTGATTTGTCAATGGGAGGGTCTGATTTGTCAATGGGAGGGTCTGATTTGTCAATGGGAGGGTTTGATTTGTCAATGTGAGGGTCTGATTTGTCAATGGGAGGGTTTGATTTGTCAATGTGAGGGTCTGATTTGTCAATGGGAGGGTTTGATTTGTCAATGGGAGGGTCTGATTTGTCAATGGGAGGGTCTGATTTGTCAATGGGAGGGTTTGATTTGTCAATGGGAGGGTCTGATTTGTCAATGGGAGGGTTTGATTTGTCAATGGGAGGGTCTGATTTCTGAATGGGAAGGGCCTAATTCCTAAATGGAAGGCTCTTATTTCTCATGAATTCAGAAGATACAGTCAATCCACTTGTTGGTAATATTTTTTCCAGATTTGATGACCAGGATCACCGCATGGATCAGTTTGCCATGGCTTTACAAACACTCCTGAGTCGCACGGCTCACCTGGAATCTCCCACTGTGGCTGCTCCGGTACAACCTGAGTTGCAGGCCGTCCCTGCTGCTGCTCCAGTCTCTGTGCAGGCACCCGCCTCGAGTATTACCTCTATAAGAGGTATGTCTGGTTCCGCTCCGCTTCCCCAGTGATTTGGGGGCGATCCAGTCCAATGCAGAGCGTTTCTCAACCAGGTTGCGATACTTTGAGATGTTGCTCAGGCGTTTCCCACAGACAGAAGCAAAGTAGTGTAGCGCTTGTAGATTTTTTTAATCTACCGCTTATATGTAAATTTAGTGGGTCATCTGTTCTGTACATAGTTCAGATTCAATCTATTGTTAAATTAGCCTCTGTTCCAGTTTGGCTGTGTTGCGTGCAGTTCCACATTGTGCCTGCAGGTGTCATTGTCAGTGTTGGAAAGCAACAAGCTGAAGTATATGAGTGCTCTTCTTTCTCAGAAGTAACTCGGCAGAGGTTGTCCCCTGCGGTGCATTCTGGGAGGGGGTATTTAAGGGACAGATGCCATATTTCTTGGTCTCTTTCTTTCCACCTGTTGGCCCTCCTGGCCGACAGGTATGTGCTAGGATTCCTACCTCGTGGTCCTCCGGGCCGGAGGACTGCGTTGCTGCAGCGTGTGGGTGGGCCCAGAAGTCTTTCTGGGGTCTAATACTACAACTACTGCAGAGATGGTCCTGGGCTGTCTGTCCTGCGGGAAGAAGCCGGACAATTGGGAAGAATCCAGGGGAGGACCCGTCATGGAAGGATCATGCGGAGCGCTGGTCTGGAGAGGGGCCTGGTGGCTCAATTGGAGGACGCATCTTAAGTTAACCTACTGCCGGGTCGGCTTAAAGGTTCTGGTATTGTGTTGCTGTTCATCTAAAACTACTACGTCCTGTGGCAGAGGATCGTACAGTTGTTCTACCCAAGTCTGTGGCAGAGACTTTCTATTTGTGCTGCGCTCCGGCTGCTAGGTCAGTGAGAGAGACCTATCCGGGCGGGCAAAGATTTAATCCTGAACTGAAGATACATTCATTCCTGAGATTTCAATTCCTTAGTGCTACACCAAGAAAAAGGTATTTGAAATTCCCTGCAACTCTTCTTCTACCTCTTTCCTGCTACTTCTTCCAGTTATCTCCCATTAAAGCATTGGAAAAGTACAAAAGTGACTGGTGCCTACATTGTCAGATGATACGCTCAACGTGGACTCTAAGTCTGGTATTGGTGAAACTACAGGTAAAAAGGTGACGGTAACAGCCCGCTTTAAATCAGCAGCTCCACCGTGAGTTATTGCTACATGTGGGGGCTCGTCCGGGATTGTTTGCCGTTGCCCTAAGCAGCCCTGAGAAGTATTTCACCAGGAGTCTATGTTAAAAGAGGTTTTTGGACTTTGTCACTTTCTCCAGGAGAAGAAGGGGTTAAATTACAGGATCACATTTCTGACTGCGTAGGCTGCGGGCGAGAAGTAAAAGCCTGGGAGCTACGTGATCAGAGGAACAAGTGGGAGGAGCCACATCTACTTGTTACTGCGCGAGACACGTGTGTGTGTGTCTGGCGCCAAAGGAGAAGAGAAGCCTCGTGATCATGTTGAGAGGATCAGAGTACAATCATGTCTTCTTTTCCATTGGTACCGTCAATTATGGGGTCCAAGATGTTCCCTACAAGTACCGCTGCGGGTGCTATGCTAACTGGAACCCTGCTGATGGATACCGGCATTCGTTTGAAGCCGCAGGGGAGGTTTGTGTTATACACTGTTGGAGATATTGAAGGGCTGAGCATGCTTTGCCACAAGTGTGAAGGACTGGCCATACATCTCTGTCCATTTGTCCAATGTTTGCAGTGCGGAAAATATTTGTTCACAGTGGAGCAACCTACCATGTCGCGCCGTGCTTATCGTGTGGACTGGGCTACAGGGACCGCCACAGTGGAAACTGCTGTCATTACTGCTGGAGAGTGTCACAGACCTAGCCGGGACAGAGGCTGTTGGAGAGGACTGTATGCAAGCCTGTTGCCCACCGATTATGGGCCCTAGCATTTGGGGGAATGGTGCTCTCTGTGAGCTGTATGCCTGGGGACCCTGGGGTTGGTGTTACTTTGGATTCAGCTCCATGTCCCCCCAAAACACACAGACTCTGGAACCCGTTATATGCCATATTAGAATGATAAGACTGAATTATACTGTTGGGACACATCCTGTGAGGAGATGCTGGTGTCATCAACTCCACTCACCTGTCTGATGTCAGCTATAATGGGTTTAATGTAAATAAGTTTAGTCTAGGTTCTAAGGGTATTCAACTCATTGTTGTTTGTTCTAATTAACCCTGTGTTGATGTTTATGGTAATGTGTGTAAATTGAATGAGCTGATCACATTGTCCTCTATACAATGTAGGAGACGGGACGACTCCTATTGGAGCTCATGTTAATTAGGTTAATTAGGTTATGTTTGTATTGTTAATTGTAATTAGCTCCAGCTATTGTGTTTATATTCCTGTGTGAAGCTCGGTGACCACAAGTCTGGGCGAAAGGTCATGTCTCAGCCACCTAGGCTGTATAAAGGATGAGATAATTAGCTCATGTTAATTAGGTTAGCTTTGAGTCAGCCTGGTGTATAAATGTGTGTGATATCTCAAATAAAAAACAGTTCTGATGTACTCCAAGACTGGTGTTGTCTAGTTCTTGGGGTTCCTATAGCCAGATCCATTGGACTCGTGTTCCAGAACTTAGGAAGCGGTATATGACGGAAGCACTCAAGCAGAGTGTGGGACGTTCCGTGACAGAGAGCAGCAGGCCGTGGTCTGGTCTGCTACCGTGAGTGTTCCCGAAGGAGACGTCGCTGTTACCGCTTCATCAGTGGTCATCACTCTTATTTCTACTTCTACTACCTATCTCCGTTGCCCCTGTCCCAAGGAAGGTGGGATATGTGAAGGCTTCCCGCGGCCGTGGTCGAGGCCTATCCCAGAGACTACCCGAACTGGAGCCGGAGGAATATATGGATCCGGAGAAGTCGACGTCAGGAAACGGGTGAGAGATCAAAGGGGAACATATTTGGGACTCTTTGTAAATATTTGCCAGCAGAGGAGTTGAGAGACTCAAAGATAGATTCCATGTCAGATCTCTCCGGTGATGATGATTTGTTTGAGACAATGTCACAGGAACTATTATGGGCTCAGGGTGAAGATGTTGCTTCTGCCCTTACTTTCTCAGAATGGATAGCCATGGATTCTGGGAAGACATCACCTTGTGTGGAGCCGCACAGTACTACTAAAGAGACATTGTCTAAAGTTGCTAGTTTGCTTGAGTTTGAGCCGATGCCCATTGGATCTATGGTGAGTAAATCAACAAATTCTTGTGTGCCTCCTGGTTTGGGGAAAAATAGAGCTTTACCTAGACTTGCCCGTTTACAGAGAGTGCTCACCAAACGTGTTGCCACAGAATATGGTCTGGAGTTTCTCTATGTTACTCAGGAAATTATGCAGGAAATTGAGGCCAACCGGGAACTGTGGTACAGTGAAGCTGTTTGGGACTATTTGTCTGTGCCAAAACCTTTCCGGAGAACTGGGTTTTCTACTACTATGGATGAACATTTCAATGGATGTTTGCTGCATTGGAACTATGGTCGGCACATCTATGCTGACAAGGTGGTCATTTGCAGACCTGGAAAAGATGACATTGTTTATTTTATCACCACCGTGGATAAACAGGGGAAGAAACTGACATCACCAGATCCCCAGTTTCATTGGTGATTATGCAAAGAGACTGTTGTCTTCTGTTCTGCTAAGAAAAAAAAAAGGAACTTTGGGGTATATTGCCAGATAGTGTCAGGGTTTAGAGAACTCTGTGGTCAAGAGACTTTATTCACCTCAGCACTTCTATATCCAAAGACTTTTGCTAGCTGGATTTTCTTTTACTGAAAAGATATAATTTTCTCCGAAATAGGGATGGACTTTTCAAGTTACTTTTAGTTCATTTTCATTAGAAGGAAAATATGTGGGGAAGAAAGTGTCATTCTCTGGGGAATGAGGCTTTGCTCCTAAATTGTTTAGTGATGCTACTGTACATTTTTGTACATTTTGTTTTTTTTCCAGGAACAACTAGATCTCCTATCAAGCTGTTAGGCTTTTCAGCTAGAGAGATAGTGGGGTTTTGTGACATTACTGATGTGAATATGTTGTATAAATGTTTGAAGCTGTAACATTTCTTACTGCCTTTCTTCTTTCTCATCCAAGTTTTCAAAGTTCAAATACCTACTCTCAGGCTTGAGAGTTATGTTTGGCAGACGTTGAGGACAACGTCTATTGTAGTGGGGATTGTATGTAGCGCTGGTAGATTTTTTTCAATCTACCGCTTATATGTAAATTTAGTGGGTCATCTGTTCTGTACATAGTTCAGATTCAATCTATTGTTAAATTAGCCTCTGTTCCAGTTTGGCTGTGTTGCATGCAGTTCCACATTGTGCCTGCGGGTGTTGTTGTCACCGTAGGTCGGTGTTGGAAAGCAACAAGCTGAAGTATATGAGTGCTCTTCTTTCTCAGAAGTAACTCGGCAGAGGTTGTCCCCTGCGGTGCATTCTGGGAGGGGGTATTTAAAGGACAGACGCCATATATCTTGGTCTCTTTCTTTCCACCTGCTGGCCCTCCTGGCCGACAGGTATGTGCTAGGAGTCCTACCTCGTGGTCCTCCGCGTCGGAGGACTGCGTTGCTGCAGTGTGTGGGTGGGCCCAGAAGTCTGTCTGGGGTCTAATACAACTACTGCAGAGATGGTCCTGGGCTGTCTGTCCTGCGGGAAGAAGCCGGACAATTGGGAAGAATCCAGGGGAGGACCCGTCATGGAAGGACCATGCGGAGCGCTGGTCTGGAGAGGGGCCTGGTGGCTCAATTGGAGGACGCATCTTAAGTTAACCTACCGCATAGTACTGCCGGGTCGGCTTAAAGGTTCTGGTACTGTGTTGCTGTTCATCTAAAACTACTACGTCCTGTGTATATAAATGTGCCACGCTACTCCTAACCAACAATCAACACAACCTAAGCTGTAAAGTAATCTGGATGATATGTGTAACATAAAACAGTGAATTACAAAATAATCCAGTCATAATATAAAGTGCTCGTAAAATAGTAATCCAATCATAATGTAAAGTGCTCGTAAAATAGTAATCCAATCATAATATAAAGTGCTTGTAAAATAGTAATCCAATCATAATGTAAAGTGCTCGTAAAATAATAATCCAATCATAATGTAAAGTGCTCGTAAAATAATAATCCAATCATAATGTAAAGTGCTCGTAAAATAATAATCCAATCATAATGTAAAGTGCTCGTAAAATAATAATCCAATCATAATGTAAAGTGCTCGTGCTCCGTGAATCACACACAGTCCATAATGATATAAATATAATCAACACAGTCCATATAAAGTAATAAGGTGTCTTCATGCAATGTGCACTCCTCCCCCTTCAGTTGTACCCTCACCTTAAGGGCTTAGAAAATAAGTCAAAGATGTTTTCAGCAGATATCCTGGACCATCCTTCTATCTCCTATAAGTAGACTGGCTGCTGTGTGCTGGTACTCCTCCCTGGTCACCTCCTGCTCCTGATAATAGCCCAGCTTTAAGAGGATACCAGTTTTCTCCTGGTCACTTCCAATCAGCCTCCTCGCATATGCCACATAGGAAGAATAATAGAGGCATACAATAGTGTGATACCGTCTAAAAAATGTTTAATCCTAAAAAACGCTCAAAGTTCATACAACTCACATTTACATATTAACAGAATGCTTGTAAAGTGCTGTAATGCTGTGGTGGTGAGGGGGGGATAGGGTCACCTGAATCCCGAATCTGCAGCCCCGGTTCCTCAGCGTTCAATCTATCCTATGCCTCCTCTCCAGATCACTTCCTGCTTCCCACACGTCAGACAATCAGGCTCCTCCTACCGGTTTCGTCACAGATCTCGTGACTTCCTCTGGGATTACTGATTGGCTGACGTTTTTGCTTACTATATATACTAGCCTGTGACTCCATTTTCTTGTAGCCCCTGCTGTATTAATGTATTGGAAACTCTGATCGCCGCCATTTTGTCATAGCCCCTGTTATAATCTAATACTGACGGTGATCTGTTTATATTACACCCTAAGGTGTATGTATTCTATAGCAAATTGATTCCTCTTATAGATGTAAATAGAGAGGGGAATACTATAACTATTAGAACATAGTTTGTATATATTAAACAAATAGTAACAAAACATATCCATCTCTATTGACAAGGGAGACACCTAGTGGAAAAAAATGATAACTACTGAAATAGAATTACCACAGGGACCTGACACTGGCCTCTATCCCATGATAATCTCTCTTAATTTTATTATATATAGCAATGTAGTATTTAAATGCTTACACTACGCACCTATTTAAAGCAAAGAAAGTTTATAAAATTATCCAACCTTAAAATTGGCCTCCCATATTAGGGACCAAAAAATAGGAGATCTAGAAATGTTACAAAAATAAAAATGTATAATTATGAAAACTATAAAATATAAAATATATATATATATATAAAATATAAAATATATGTGTACAGATCTTACTCATCTTCCTCGCCTAAAATACAATCTAATTGTACTACAATGGATTCCATAAAATTAAATTAAAAGTTGGCCAGGAAGTAATTGAGATCAAATTCCTTATTCAGTCCTCTGTTCATAGTTCATATACCCACCAAGATTTCCTTTAACTAAGCGTCCTGACACAATCGCTACCCCTCCAGTGTTTTTTATATTTCTCTAGACCCCAAAATGACATACCTGACACTTGTGTGTTATGGACTGTCCTAAAATGGTGGTATAGGTAATTTTCCTTTTCTCCTTTGGTGATTTGGGGCATTTCCCCTTTTGTTCTCCCTACATAAATCATGCCGCACGAACATTGCAGGGCATAGACTACGCCGATTGTATTACATCCTGTGGCAGAGGATCGTACAGTTGTTCTACCCAAGTCTGTGGCAGAGACTTTCTATTCGTCCTGCCCTCCGGCTGCTAGGTCAGTGAGAGAGACCTATCCGGGTGGGCAAAGATTTAATCCTGAACTGAAGATACATTCATCCCTGAGATTTCAATTCCTTAGTGCTACACCAAGAAAAGGTATTTGAACTTCCCTGCAACTCTTCTTCTACCTCTTTCCTGCTACTTCTTCCAGTTATCTCCCATTAAAGCATTGGAAAAGTACTAAAGTGACTGGTGCCTACATTGTCAGATGATACGCTCAACGTGGACTCTAAATCTGGTATTGGTGAAACTACAGGTAAAAAGGTGACGGTAACAGCCCGCTTTAAATCAGCAGCTCCACCGTGAGTTATTGCTACAGTAGGTTTTGTGATATCTTTGGTTTCTGAGAGAGCCTTGGCCTGGGCAAACGTTCTATGGGAGACACAAAAACCTGTTGTCTTGAGTTACCCCGAGTTTGTGGCCTCCTTTGAAAGGGTATTTGACGTTCCCGCACGCTCCGCCTCTGCTGCCAAGTGCTCCATGTCCATTAGAGTACGAGAACTGTTGCAGATTACGCCATTGAATTCCGTACTCTGGCAGGAACAATGAGGCCCTCGTGGCAGCTTTTTCTCATGGTCTCTCAGATACCATCAAGGATGAGATAGCAGCCCGAGATATACCCACTGAGCTGGAGAAGTTGATCACATTTGCCATCCTCATTGACTCCAGACTCAGAGAAAGACTCTCTTTTAAGGAAAAGCCTCATGTACATTTGCCTTCGAGCTTTGCAGTCCCACCCGTGCCTCCCTCACCTCCCATGCCTCCTGGTACTGAGTCGGTCAATGAAGATGAACCCATGCACTTGGGCCTCACGCATCTCTCTGTGGATGAGAGAACCCTTAGGAGGAGGGAGAGATTGTGCCTTTATTGTGGCCAGGCAGGTCACTTTTTGAAGTATTGTCCTACCCGTCCAGGGAACGCCTGAACCTTGAGGTCCTGTCATAGACAGACCTTAGGTGCCGTTGTTTTATCCCCAGTTATCCAGAAGGATCAGCCCCTGGTTTCGGTTACCCTTTCTTGGGCTGAGTCATCCGTCGATATACAGTGTCATGGACAGGCGTGACCAAAACGCATGTAAATTGAATAAGAATAATGTTTATTTAAGATAAGTGATATAATAAGTAAACACCCCAAATACAAATAGTGCTCAACCAACCAACAGAAACCCACAGACAACAGATAATATATACAGCCAAAGGGAAGTACCGAAATCAAACACGTTAGCCAGGCCAGGGTCATACACAGGGGATTGGCAAATGAACAAGGGCAGGACAGAAGAGGGAGATAATGGATGGGATCAGGCTTACAAGGGAACAGGAACACGGGAGGGACAGGATCAGGATGGGATCAGGTACAGGCTCAGGCTCAGATTACAGGGTTCAGGATACAGGTCGCAGGTACGGGTCAGGGCGCAAGGAAGAAAGATACCAAGGCAAGCATGTGAGGTCTTGTCGGGTATTTATGGAACTGCCAATAATTGTCCTCATGTAACACCTGAGCGCAGGGAATGTTGTCTGCTCCATACTGTCATTGTATTCCACTTAAGAAGTTGCCCACTTCTAAGGAACTGGCTTCCATTTTTGCTCGGGAGATATTTCGCTTACATCGGCTACCCAAGGTGATTGTCTCGGACAGGGGTAGTCAGTTTGTGTCCCGGTTCTGGCGAGCCTTTTGTGCACAGTTAGGAATTCAGCTTGCTTTCTCCTCTGTGTATCACCCGCAGTCTAATGGGGCTGCAGATCGAGACAATCAGTCCTTGGAGCAATTCCTATGTTGCTATATTTCTGACCATCATAACAACTGGTCAGACCTCTTACCGTGGGTGGAGTTTGCTCACAATAGTGCCTTGAATTCTGCTTCCCCAATTATGGCGAATTATGGTTTCCAATCTTCCATGTTGCCTGACTCATTTGTTCTGCAGAGTATTCCTGCGTTAGAGGAGCATCTCTGTGGTCTTCGTTCCACTTGAGCACAAGTCCAGGAGGCTTTGTGTCATGCTAATGATAGGTACAGACTCCATGCTGACTGCAGATGCCTGCTGCGCCTTCCTACAAGTATGGGGACAGGGTCTGGCTGTCATCTTGCAACCTCCGACTTCGTGTTACCTCTCTGAAGTTCGCACCTCGGTTTATTGGGCCTTTCTGTATTCTTTGCAGATTAACCCAGTGACTTACATGTTAGACCTTCCTTCTAATATGCGTATCTCAAATGTATTTCATGTCTCCTTATTAAAACCTTTGGTCTGCAACCACTTTACCACCTCGGTGCCTCTTCCTCACCCTGTTCAGGTTGAGAACCGTGAGGAGTATGAAGTACAATCCATTGTTGACTTCCGTAGGTTCCGTGGGCGCATACAGTACCTGGTGCATTGGAAAGGGTACGGTCCGGAGGAACGCTCTTGGGTCTCATCCTCGGACGTACATCCCCCTATCCTCCTCCGTGATCTCTATAGACATTTTCCCCTGAAGCCTGATGGTTGTCCGAGGGGGGAGGGGTCATTGAGGAGGGGGTACTGTCAGGGCTGGACTCAGCCTTTCCTTCTCTGAGCTGGCCGCTCTGCTATCAGCTAATTGCCAGCTCCTATCTCTCCACAGTGACTCTCCTGTTGGTGATCCTGCTCGTCAGTCCTGCCTACCTAAGCCGTCCAGTCCAGATGATCTCTGCCTTCGCCTTGGTCACATCTCTAGAGATGCTCTCTTGTGTTCCTGTTAGAGACTTGTTTGGCTGACATTCCTTCTGGCTCCAGATCCTGCTTGCTGTTCTACTACACTCATCTCTGGCTCCCTGACGTTTTGGCTTGTCCTGAACTCTGGCTATGTTTTGACTATGTTTACCTTTTTTTTATTATTATTAAACAAGTGAGATTTAACTGTACTTCTGTCTCAGTCTGATTCATGGTTTCTGACAGGGGGGCATCTAATTCCTAAATGAGAGGGTCTGTCTTTTCAATGGGAGGGTCTGTCTTTTCAATGAGAGGGTCTGTTTCCTAAATGGGAGGGTCTGATTTCTAAATGGGAGAGTTTGTCTTTTCAATGGGAGGGTCTGTCTTTTCAATGGGAGGGTCTGTTTCCTAAATGGGAGGGTCTGATTTCTAAATGGGAGAGTTTGTCTTTTCAATGGGAGGGTCTGTCTTTTCAATGGGAGGGTCTGTTTCCTAAATGGGAGGGTCTGATTTCTAAATGGGTGGGTCTGATTTCTAAATGGGAGGGTCTGATTCCTGAATGGGAGGGTCTAATTCCTAAATGTGAGGGTCTGATTTCTCAATGGGAGGGTCTGACTTCTCAATGAGAGGGTCTGTTTCCTAAATGGGAGGGTCTGATTCCTGAATGGGAGGGTCTGATTTCTGAATGGGAGGGTCCGATTCCTGAATGGGAGGGATCTAATTCCTAAATGTGAGGGTCTTATTTCTCAATGGGAGGGTCTTATTTCTCAATGGGAGGGTCTGTTTCCTAAATGGGAGGGTCTGATTTCTCAATGGGAGGGTCTGATTCCTGAATGGGAGGGGTCTAATTCCTAAATGTGAGGGGTCTAATTCCTAATTGTGAGGATCTGATTTTTTAATGGGAGGGTCTAATTTCTCAATGGGAGGGTCTGATTTCTCAATGGGAGTGTTTGATTTCCCAATGGGAGGGTCTCACTTCTCAATGGGAAGGTCTAATTTCTAAATGGGAGGGACTTTTTTTTCAATGGGAGAATCTGATTCCTGAATAGGAGGGGTCTAATTCCTAAATAGGAGGGTCTGATTTCTTAATGGAAGGGTCTGATTTGTCAATTGGAGGGTCATATTCTTAAATGGGAGGGTCTATTTCATAAATGGGAGGGTCTGATTTGTCAATGAGAGGGTCTGATTCCTGATTGGGAAGGTCTGGTTTATTATAATCACCCAATGCACTCTCAGTGTGAGAAAGCTGCAGGGTCTCCCTTGGGGGAGTAGCTCACCAAAACTGAAAATTCCTATTGCGGGGGGGGGGGCTTGGGCTAAAATCTGACTTGAGAAAATCAAGGAGCCAATCAAACAAGCAGGAAATGTCATATATCTGGGGGTCGGTCCGTACACCATCTGTGCACAGAACACCCTCTAGGTTGCCATATTGTATTCAATTTACAGAAAATTACAGATTGAAAAGGAAAGGTCATTTCTAATAACATTTAATGACAATGTAGCAATATGTTATACTATTTTTATGTTTGTTTTATTTTTTCCCACCAAAGTGGAGTTACCCTTTAAGTGATCTTGCCTCTCGATATACATATATTGGATATTTTTGGGACATAGTGATGAGAATTCAGGGCCGTGACATTCATAGATTATAACTGTTGGTATTCTGCCTCCCCTGCAGATCTCATGAAACGTTCGGCACCCAGCCGCATCGTCTTCCTGGCTTCCTTCCTGCATAAACAGGGCTACATAGACACCAGCAACCTGCACGGGAAGAACCTGGAGAAACAGAAAGTTCACAAAACCTACAAATGCACCAAACTCATGAACGTCATCTGTGCCAGAGAGCTGGCTGAAAGGCTGAAGAACACTGGTGAGTGGCGCCCCCCGTGGGGCAGGCTGGTAGACAAGAGGGGGCGCTGAAAAAGAAATAATTACTTTCCAGGTCACTAGTTTTACTAGGTCGGGACATTAAACTGTAAAAAAAAAAAATGATCAAAATAAAATTGATACAAAAAAGTGTAAAAAAAAAATCTAGGGGGGTCTTCAGAGACCTTGAGCGACCATGACTGGACACACTGGGGGTCTTCAGGGATCTTAAGCGGCCTGGACATTCAGCAATCTTGAATGGACACACACTGGGGATTTTCAGAGACCTTGACCTTCAGCAACCTTGAGTGGACACATACTGGGGGTCTTTAGCGACCCCATAAGTGACCTTGACCTTCAGCGGTTTTGAATGGACACACACTGGGGGTCTTCAGGGATTTTTAGCGATCTTGTTTTTCAACGATCTTGAGTGGACAAATGCTGGGTGTCTTCAGGGACCTTGACATTCAGCTACCTTGAATGGACACACACTGTGGGTCTTCAGGGACCTTAAGCAACCTTGACCTTCAATGACTTTGAATGGACACACACTGGGGCCTTCAGTGACCTTGACCTTCACTCAGTTGTGGCTGGTGCTCAAAAAAATATTTTTGACTGGACACACACTGGGGTCTTGAGCGACCTTGACACACAGCTACCTTGAGTGGACACACACTGGGAGTCTTAGGTGACCTTGAGCACCTCTGGCCTGTTCTGGCATGTTACTGTATCTTTAAGGCTGATGTCACACTTGTGACACATTTAGAGGACACACGGGGCAGTAAACCGCCCACCGACCTGTATGAGTCAGGATGAGCAAGGCGTCGCTCTCTCGCTGGTAAATTTTGGAGCGTTTTCAGCAGCAAGTGAGCAACCTGGCATCTTTCCTGCGTTCTTCAGTGATCTTGGAGATGGCAAATGCTCGCTGTAAGAGGACTGCAAGTGTGCCATCAGCCTAAAGGAGGGTGGGGCTTCCTACAGGTGGGGCCACTCTGTACATTGATATGTATGTGTGTCTCATAGCCGGGAACTCCGATTATTCATCCAGAGGCTCTACATGTACATTGGTTCTGTGTGAACTGAGCAACAAGAAGTGTTCTTTTATTATGGCTGGTAGTAAAATACTACATTATGGCCACTAGATGGAGTTGGGGGGCATAAGGAATACTTATTTTGAGATACAATGTAACAATTCTAGAGAATGCTAGAGGGAATTAGCAAATAAATGTAGCTGTATAGTCATTCTTGTGGCACAAATATGGAGAAAGTAATTTAGAGAATATTCAATATTGATACAAAAAGTTGATAATTATAAATGTCGATGTGATATGAATTCAGGTGTGACGGTGACCAGCGTTAATCCCGGCATTGTGATGACGGAGGTCATGCGTCACTACAACCTGTTATTCCGAGCCATCTTCAACGTCATCGGAATCTTCTTCTTCAAGGTTGGTGGAGTCTCTCATTTCCATCTTCTATGATATATATGTCTGATATGAGGTCCACCCTGTTTTCTGGCTGTCTTGCCCCCTCCATTCCCCGTCCCATCTTATCCCCTCAATTCCCCGTCCCATCTCACCTCCTCCATTCCCATCTCACCTCCTCCATTCCCCATCCCATCTCATTCCCTCAATTCCCTGTCCCATCTCACTTCCTCCATTCCCCATCCCATCTCACCACCTCTATTCCCCATCCCATCTCACCACCTCTATTCCCCGTCCCATCTCACCTCCTCCATTCCCCATCCCATCTCATTCCCTCAATTCCCTGTCCCATCTCACTTCCTCCATTCCCCATCCCATCTCATTCCCTCAATTCACCGTTCCACCTCACCTCCTCCATTCCCCGTCCCATCTCTCCTCCATTCCCCGTTCCGTCTCACCTCCTCCATTCCTGGTCCCATCTCACCTCCTCCATTACCCGTCCCGTCTCACCTCCTCCATTACCCGTCCCGTATCACCTCCTCCATTCCCGGTCCCATCTCACCTCCTCCATTCCCCATCCCATCTCATCCCCTCAATTCCCCATCCCATCTCACCTCCTTCATTCCCCATCCCATCTCTCCTCCATTCCCCGTTCTGTCTCACCTCCTCCATTCCCGGTCCCATCTCACCTCCTCCATTCCGCGTCCCGTCTCATCCCCTCAATTCCCCGTCCCATCTCACCTCCTCCATTCCCCGTCCCATCTCACCTCCTCCATTCCCCATCCCATCTCCTCCATTCCCCATCCCATCTCATCCCCTCAATTCCCCGTCCCATCTCAGCTCCTCCATTCCCCGCCCCATCTCTCCTCCATTCCCCGTCCCATCGCACCTCCTCCATTCCCGGTCCCATCTCACCTCCTCCATTCCCCGTCCCATCTCACCTTCTCCATTCCTTGTCCCATCTCATCACCTCAATTCCCCGTCCCATCTCACCTCCTCCATTCCCCGCCCCATCTCTCCTCCATTCCCCGTCCCATCGCACCTCCTCCATTCCCGGTCCCATCTCACCTCCTCCATTCCCCGTCCCATCTCACCTTCTCCATTCCCCGTCCCATCTCACCTCCTCCATTACCCATCCCATCTCATCCCCTCAATTCCCCATCCCATCTCAGCTCCTCCATTCCCCGTCCCATCTCTCCTCCATTCCCCGTCCCATCTCACCTCCTCCATTCCCCGTCCCATCTCATCCCCTCAATTCCCTGTCCCATCTCACCTCCTTCATTCCCGGTCCCATCTCATCACCTCTATTCCCCGTTACGTCTCACCTCCTCCATTCCCCGTCCCATCTCACCTCCTTCATTCCCCGTCCCATCTCATCCCCTCAATTCCCTGTCCCATCTCACCTCCTTCATTCCCGGTCCCATCTCATCACCTCTATTCCCCGTTACGTCTCACCTCCTCCATTCCCCGTCCCATCTCACCTCCTCCATTCCCCGTCCCATCTCATCACCTCAATTCCCCGTCCCATCTCACCTCCTTCATTCCCGGTCCCATCTCACCTCCTCCATTCCCCGTCCCATCTCACCTCCTTCATTTCCCATCTCTCCTCCATTCCCCGTTCCATCTCACCTCCTCCATTCCCCATTCCATCTCACCTTCTCCATTCCCCATCCCATCTCATCCCCTCAATTCCCCGTCCCATCTCACCTCCTCCATTCCCCATCCCATCTCATCCCCTCAATTCCCCGTTCCATCTCACCTTCTCCATTCCTTGTCCAATCTCTCCTCCATTCCCCAACCCATCTCACCTCCTCCATTCACGGTCCCATCTCACCTCCTCCATTCCCGGTCCCATCTCACCTCCTCCATTACCCGTCCCATCTCACCTCCTCCATTCCCCGTCCCATCCCACCTCCTCCATTCCCCGTCCAATCTCACCTCCTCCATTCCCCTTTCGCCCAGACTTGTGGTCACCGAGCTTCACACAGTTAATTAACACAAACAACAATGGGTGAAAAGACTCTTAGAGCCACACTAGACTTATTTACAATAAACACATTATAGCAGAATTGATGACATTAGCATTTAACAGTACGAGTCCCAACGGTATAAATCAGTCACCATTCTAATATGGCATATAAAGGGTTCCCAGAGTCTGTGTGTTTTTGGGGGGACATGGAGCTGAATCCAAAGTAACACCAACCCCAGGGTCCCCAGGCATACAGCTCACAGAGAGCACCGTTCCCCCAAATGCTAGGGCCCATAATCAAAAGGCAACAGGCCCGCACCCAGTCCTCTCCAACAGCCTCTGTCTCGACCAGGTCCGTCACATTTCTCCCCTTTCGGCAGGAGACTAACACAGGAGGAGACCCCAGATGGGTTGACTCCGAAGTTAGTCCATAGTTCCAGTCCTCTACTGCCTGTACCCACACAGTACCCCAAATAAATTGTTCCAAACAGAGTATTACTCACCCAGCCAACCTCTGCCTCTCTCAGAGAACATATCTGCCGCTGGGGAGAGGCCTGGACTGGCCCTTCTCCCTGGAGTCCTTTCTGCCGCTGGAGAGAAGACAGGGTGTCTGGGCTCACTCCATCCTGCTGTTGGGGATCTGGGCCCACTGCCCTCCATCCCTGGGGTATACAGGTGGAGACTGAAGTCCCATCCACCTTCACAGAAAATCCATCCTCTGTTAGTTGAGGGCAGAGTCCAGCAGTCCTCGGCCCTGTTGCCAGCCCTTCTGCTGGAAACCCCACACCATCTGCTCTGGCTACCTGTTGGGGAGGGAGGCCGACTGCCCCACCTCCCTGGAACTCTGTAGTTGTTGCAGGTGATGGCCAGAGGTTGGTAGCACTCTGCCCGGTTGCCGGTGCTTCAACTGGGGAAGTTCCCTGTAACTCCACAGATACTGCTGTTGGTGCTGGGCAGAGCACAGTGAAGTTTGGCCCCAATAGCAGCTCTTCTGCTGGAGGCTCATCAGGTTGTTCTTCCTCAGCAGAAAAGTCTATTAAATCCCCTACCTCTATAACTGGTGTCTGTGGATAGAGGTTCACCATCTCCTGTCCGTGGAACTCAGAAGATGCCATCAGTGCTGAGCAGAGCGCAATGAAGTTTGGCCCTAATCCCAACTCTTCTGCTGGGGGCTCACCCGACGGTTCTTCCTCAGCAGAAAAGTCTATCAAATCCCCTGTCTCTGCAACTGGTGTCTGGGGATGGAGGTTCACCATCTCCTGTCCATGGAACCCAGAAGATGCTATCATTTCTGGGCAGAGGTTAGCAGAGCTCTGCCCTGTTGTCAGCACTTCAGCTTTGGGGATGGCAATCTCCAGATTTTCCACTGCAGATTCTCTGGCATGCTGCTGGACAGGCACATTCCTCCATCCAAGATCATCCCATGCAGAAACAGGATCATCAAGGTCAGTCAGCACTTGCTGCATCCGCCATAAGACCTCCGCCTTCATAGCTGTGGGGGCAGGTTGGCAAAGCACACTATTGCTCTGCCACATTGCCGACTCTTCAGCCAGGATTTCAGGGTTGTCAGCTGGTATTTCCTGATAGTCCCAGGCAAAGGGAGCCCAGCCCTGGCACTGAGCAATGTCTAGCAGCCGTCTGTAGGCGATCTCTAGCTCCCATTCCTGAACGGCCAGAAACTCCAAATCTTCCTGTGCCCAGTGCACTTCCGAAATGTTCAGTAGCCCTTCTCTGAAATCCATGATTTTGTCCACCCGCCGCTCCAAATCACTCCCAAAGTTAGGGTCCCCTGTCAGCTTCACAAACAACAGTCCCAAGCCGCCGTAGCTTAAGCCTTCCGTTGGGCTGTCATCCGCTATCCAGGGACATGCTTGGGATACATGCCACCGGAGGGCTCTGTAGCTCTCATCCAGCTTCATCTCTGCCCAGACCAGCCTGCCTAATTCAGCTGTCTGCTTCTTGTGTGGTTTTTCTCCCAAAAACCGCACCCGCAGTCCGTACTGCGACCAGTACCTTTCCTCGATGGAGGGGAGAACTTTTCCCTGGTGTCGCTGCTCACGGGCTAGAGCTTCCTTCCAGAGTTTGCAGCGAATAGAATCACACCATCCCAGCAGGACCTGCTCCGATACTGGTCCTCTGTGCTGTATCTGCATCTCTCGCAACCTCCTTCTGAATTCCTCATCCATGGCGGCTGGTATCTGTACCTCTCCTCTCCTGCTATCTGGACCTTGGATCCAGATGGAAGTTTGGATGTCCCAGACTTCAGGAAGCTTTCCCGCTGCTTGCCACCAATGTCACGGAACGTCCCACACTCCGCTTGAGTGCTTCCGTCATATACCGCTTCCTAAGTTCTGGAACACAAGTCCAATGGATCTGGCTATAGGAACCCCAAACACTAGACAACACCAGTCTTGGAGTACATCAGAACTACCTTTATTTTGAGATCTCACAGACCTTTATACAGCAGGGATGACTCAAAGCTAACCTAATTAACATGACCTAATTTACTACAAAATGTACCCAGACCAGATGACAGTCTTGTGGGCACCGAGCTTCACACATTAATACAATTAACAATACAAACAACAATCTCCCCCCTCCTCAGCCTAGACCATTCGTCTATTAGCCAGGGCTGGTGGCTAATGTGATCAGCTCTCTCAATTAACATAAACACATGTTGATAACACCAGCATCTCCTCACAGGATGTGTCCCAGCAGAATGAATCAGTCTTATCAGCAGGGGGCTGCTGGAGGAATCCCCCCTCCCTCTTCAGGGACACAAATATACAGTAAGGAGTCCCCATACAATATATACATGACTGAGTCCGATTAATACAGTTCAGACTGGATTTCTCATTCACCTCAAATGCTAGGGCCCATAATCGGTGGGCAACAGGCCCGCACACAGTCCTCTCCAACAGCCTCCGCTCTGGCCATGCCCGTGACAATCCGCTATCCAGGGACATGCTTGAGATACATGCCACCGGAGGGCTCTGTAGCTCTCATCCAGCTTCATGTCTGCCCAGACCAGCCTGCTTAATTCAGCTGTCTGCTTCTTCTGTGGTTTTTCTCCCAAAAACCGCACCCGCAGTCCATACTGCGACCAGTACCTTTCCTCGATGGAGGGGAGAACTTTTCCCTGGTGTCGCTGCTCACGGGCTAGAGCTTCCTTCCAGAGTTTGCAGCGAATAGAATCACACCATCCCAGCAGGACCTGCTCCGATACTGGTCCTCTGTGCTGTATCTGCATCTCTCGCAACCTCCTTCTGAATTCCTCATCCATGGCGGCTGGTATCTGTACCTCTCCTCTCCTGCTATCTGGACCTTGGATCCAGATGGAAGTTTGGATGTCCCAGACTGCAGGAAGCTTTCCCGCTGCTTGCCACCAATGTCACGGAACATCCCACACTCCGCTTGAGTGCTTCCATCATATACCACTTCCTCCCAGTCTGTATACAGATATCAGGTATTCCAACCTCTCTGAGCAGAAAACAAGGCGACACTTGCTTCACTGCTAACATGGACTGTCTATTATGAATCAAAGTTACAAGACTTTATATGCCGTTGGAACCTCCTCTAACAATACAACTGTAACTTAATTAACATGAGCTAATTATCTAATCCTTTATACAGCCTAGGTGACTGAGACATGACCTTTCGCCCAGACTTGTGGTCACCGAGCTTCACACAGTTATATCAACACAAACAACAATGGGTGAAAAGACTCTTAGAGCCACACTAGACTTATTTACAATAAACACATTATAGCAGAATTGATGACATTAGCATTTAACAGTACGAGTCCCAACGGTATAAATCAGTCACCATTCTAATATGGCATATAAAGGGTTCCCAGAGTCTGTGTGTTTTTGGGGGGACATGGAGCTGAATCCAACGTAACACCAACCCCAGGGTCCCCAGGCATACAGTTCACAGAGAGCACCATTCCCCCAAATGCTAGGGCCCATAATCAAAAGGCAAAAGGCCCGCACCCAGTCCTCTCCAACAGCCTCTGTCCCGGCCAGGTCCGTCACACCCTCCATTCCCCGTCCCATCTCACCTCCTCCATTCCCCATCCCATCTCACCTCCTCCATTCCCCGCCCCATCTCACCTCCTCCATTCCCCGTCCCATCTCACCTCCTCCATTCCCGGTCCCATCTCACCTCCTCCATTCCCCGCACCATCTCATCTCCTCCATTCCCCATCCCATCTCACCTCCTCCATTCTCTGTCCCGTCTCATCCCCTCAATTTCCCGTACCATCTCATCTCTCCATTCCCCGTCCCATCTCACCTCCTCCATTCCCCGTCCCATCTCACCTCCTCCATTCCCCGTCCCATCTCACCTCCTCCATTCCCCGTCCCATCTCACCTCCTCCATTCCCCGTCCCGTCTCACCTCCTCCATTCCCCATCCCGTCTCACCTCCTCCATTCCCTGTCCCATCTCACCTCCTCCATTCTCCATCCCGTCTCACCTTCTCCATTCCCTGTCCCATCTCACCTCCTCCATTCCTGGTCCCATCTCACCTCCTCCATTCCCCGTCCCATCTCACCTCCTCCATTCCCCGTCCCATCTCACCTCCTCCATTCCCCGTCCCATCTCACCTCCTCCATTCCCCGTCCCATCTCACCTCCTCCATTCCCCGTCCCATCTCTCCTCCATTCCCCGTCCCATCTCACCTCCTCCATTCCCCGTCCCATCTCACCTCCTCCATTCCCCGTCCCATCTCACCTCCTCTATTCCCCATCCCATCTCACCCTCTCCATTCCCCGTCCCGTCTCACCTCCTCCATTCCCCGTCCCATCTCTCCTCCATTCCCCGTCCCATCTCACCTCCTCCATTCCCCGTCCCATCTCACCTCCTCCATTCCCCGTCCCATCTCACCTCCTCCATTCCCCATCCCGTCTCATCCCCTCTATTCCCCGTCCCGTCTCACCTCCTCCATTCTTGTCCCATCTCACCTGCTCCATTCTTGTCCCATCTCAACCCCCTCTGTTCCTTGTCCCATCACAACTTCCTAAATTCCCAGTCCCATCTCACCTCCTCCATTCCCCGTCCCGTCTCACCTCCTCCATTCTCCGTCCCGTCTCATCCTGATCTATAATGTCCCCACTCACTCTCCTTTTTCTCCCCCCATGGTAGTCAGCGGAGGAGGGGGCGGCCAGCACCATATTCTGTGCAGTGTCGGAGGAGGCCGAAGGTCTGAATGGGCAGTATGTGGACAGCGACTGTGTGATTGAACTTCCCTCGGAGAAGGCTCGGGATCCGGCTGTCAACAAGAAGCTGTGGGAGGCGAGTGAGGCTGCAACCAACCGGACTGGTGGACCTGGACAATGATGGTGACCAACACAAGCAATCTCGTATCTGGAAAAGTCATAACTCAGGGCTAAGCCTGATGGTTACTGTGACCCCCGAGGTCTGCATAACCCCCCCCTCCATTCACCAGAAAGACTCCTCTGTCCTCCTTACTTGTTACATGAGGACCTGTCTCACCTCAACCTTCACTATGATCGTAGGCGCCATCTAGTGGCCATAATACATCAATAAATGCATTATGGCCACTAGATGGCGCTGACAATCATAGGAGACATTCAGATTACTCAGAATACAGCTGTGCGGATGTTGGTCACATTCATGCAGCGAACATTCGAATATTTCATACCCCGACACCCCCCCAACCCCAATGTGTATAAGAAAAAGATCTAACCCCGGAGCTCGGGACTCAGGTCACCCGGCATGTTTTTTGTTATGGCGATGTGAAATATAGGGGGCGCTAGTGGTTACCAATTAAAGCACACAATAAGCAAACTGTATAGAGTATAGATCATGTGCTTAAATAAATATAAAATATAATATTCATTTAAATATTTAAAGCAATTTTTATTAACTTCATGAATATATAAACTACCAATTCATAAAATATGTGATCTGGACAAATACAAACAAAAAATGTGAACAATAATAATTAGAAATATATGGGATGTCAAGTCCTTTCCGATTATACATAAACACAGTTAGCATGTATACTAAACCCTCACTACCTGGAAGCTCCGTCTCAATGTGTTTCGTCCCAATGACGTCTTCAGGAAGCAGACTGCAATAAATTAGCTACACTATGAGAAACCTTACTTTTTTCTGGGCCAATCCGGTGTATGTGAGAGATTCACGGGAGAAGGAGCTTATATCAACTAGAGCTGCGTCTCCCCTGGATACACGAGGGGGGGAAAAAAGCGCACATTCGCTACTTTTAACCACTTCCCGCCGGGCCTATAACAAGATGAAGGCTGGGCGGGCCTCTCATCGATCCGGTGGACATCATATGACGTCCTCCTGGATCGTGCGCCGTGCAGGGCCATGCGGTGGCACGATCTGTCACCGCCTGCGTCCACCAGACACGGCCAATGATGATCAGTGTACCGGCTCGCTGCCGGTACCATGTGATCGCTGTGACCAATCGCAGCAGATCACATGACGGTTCTACACAATGGATGGCTTCCTTTTATAGCCAACCATTGTATACAATTGTGTTGCTAGCTGTGATTGGTCAGTGTGATCACATGATACAGACAGGGCCAATCACAGCCCATCTGTACCATGTGATTAGCTTTGACAAATCACAAGAAAACAAACTGAATCCATTTCATTCCATGAAATGCTTGCTTATAGCAATTTAATACACTGCTAAAAGCAATCATAATGTGTTAAAAAAAAAAGAAAAATTCTGATCACTTCCCCAGAGTAGTACAATGTTACTATGGTAACATCATATTGCTCTGGTCATAGAGTGTTACCAAAAAAAATAGAAAAAAAAATTATTAAAATATAAATAAAAAATTGCAAAAAAATGATTAATAGTTTTTTTTTCTTCGTACTGTCACCAGTCAGTGTCTCTGACCACATCAGTCACATGATGAAGCTGTACTGCACTGGTGACAGTATATAAAAAAAAATGTAAAGGACTTGATCTCACATATATATTTTTTATTATAATTGTTCACATTTTTTGTTCCTATTTATCTGGTTCAAACATTTTCTAAAATTGGCAGTTTACATATGAAGTTAAGTCCTGCGCAGACTGTTGGCACTATATAAATCCTGTATAATAATAATAATGATTTTATCTTTATATTTTTCTGACACTATTTTTTATTTAATTCAGTATTTTTTTGCTACAAAATTACTTAGAATCCCCCATATGTTGATGGGTACGCATATCATCTGCACTGCTTCATATAATCCCCATGGGCGTTATTAATAAAAATAAAAAATGTCTAAGGTGAGACGGCTGGACTTTTTTGCTACATAGGAATGCAGACGGTTCACATTGTGTGTATGTGTATGTATATACAGTATCTCACAAAAGTAAGTACACCCCTCACATTTCTGTAAATATTTTCTCCTATCTTTTCATGTGACAACACTCCAAGGGGCTCCCATGCCCCCCAAGGTGGGTCACCCTTTCTTTTGTCCAGGGCCGTCTTTAATACTGATTGGACCCTGGGCAAAAATTTTCTCGCCCCCCCACCCATGCAATTTCTCTTTACACATGCTCTGAGACATACAATAATAAGCAGCTAGACTCAAAATCAGTTTACTGTATCAGATCAGGCAATGATTGTGATTGGCTGCTAGAGGTAACAGCATATCATTGCTGCTCACTGACTGGTTGCTAGAGGTTACAGCACACATTACGGTTCACTGATTAGTTGCTAAAGAGGTTACAGCACATGACTTCTGCTTGTTGATTGGTTGCTAGAGATTACTGTACAGTAACACTGCTCACTGGTTGCTAGAGGTTACAGCACATCATCTCCTCACTGCCTGCACACCATGGACTGGGGTGGTGAGGGGGCCCATCAATAGACAAAAGACTCCTAGGGATTAAGGATGAGCTTCGAGTTTGACTCGAACATCGTGTGTCCGTCCGCTCGCCGAATTTGAAACGATATGGGCCTTTCGCTCCAAATCCGAGTGGCGCGTCACGGCCCATAATTCACTGCGGCATCACAGTGCATTGCTGGCTGATGACTGGCCAAGCATACACTATGACCCGCATGCTTGGCCAATCACAGCGCCATCTGTACAGAGAGCTGTAATTGGCCAAAGCCAAGGTGGCTTTGGCCAATTATGGCTCGGGGTTTAGTACACGCCCCACACTATATAAGGCCGCCTGCACGGCGCCCTGTGTAGTGTGTTGCGGCATTGAGAGACAGATAGAGAGAGAGAGGGAGAGAGAGACAGTGTCATTTGATTTAAGTTAGATAGAGTAGGCAGGTGAGTCAGTTAGCTGCAATTACAGTGTATTGTGTATATATATGCATCCCAGGTGTTGCATATATATATATATACACTGTATTCAGTTTAGCTAGATCCGTTCCTGTTATCTTCCTACTGACAGGCAGGCTTGTCTTGTTACAGTATTTACAGCTACCTGAAGAAAATTGCTGGTGTTCTTCTGATCCTATTAGTCCTATTAGCTGCAGTATTTACAGTTAGTGTAGTGTGTACCCTGCACAGTGTTCAGCTAAAGCTACCTGAAGGCAATTGCTGGTGCTGAACAGAGAAGGGATGGGAGAAAAAGAGTACCCCAATAGTGTAGTATATTAAATATAAAGTGCTTTTATTAAATCGATAAGCTGGACTCTTACATATAAACAAAGATAAGCTATAAAATCAAATCTTGTGGCGTTTGAACGCCATTCTCACGTCACTTCCAGTATCTAGTCAGCCTCCGGCCACCCGCCCCTACGCGTTATGTCATCACGTGACTTCATCAGGGGATCCGGATTGGCTGTGGAAACTTTGTTTATAACTAGTGAAACCGGAAATAGAACCACGGCCATTTTCTTGTGGTCCGCTGTGCTGAACAATCACGGCCATCTTCCTATAGCCCTTATCATATATTAACAGCGGCCATTTTCTTAGTAACAAAAGAAAAAGACCTTCACTGGCGACAGTTCTAAACTAAGGATATTATATACTGATACAAGCTAAAGATTAGAGCCGAGTTTCATTTACTGGTATTGTGTGACTCCTTCCCACACATAGATGGCTACTTCCGCTGTTTGGGATTACACATAAGAGCTAAAAAATTATTACTAAAAAATGTTTGAATGTCATGGTAAACTCAGATATTAAAATATATATAATTAAATAGTCCAATGAATTTAAACGAGATAGTGAAGTAGAAACAAACATTAAGGTGAAATGAAATAACCAAAAATAAAAAAATTAAAAATAAATAAATAAAAAATGAAAAAACTAAAAAAATGAAAAAATATAAAATAAAAAATAATAAATAAAATAAAAATAAAAACTAAATAAAAAGAAAAGAGAAAAAGTAAGAGATACAAAAATAAAATAAAAATAGAAAATAAACTAAAAAGAAAAATAGAATAAATATAAAAAAATATAAAAATAAAAATGTAAATACAACTAAAATAAAATAAGAATAAAAATAAAAACTTAAAAAATACTGTATTTAGTAGGTTAAAATTATCAAAAAAAAATAGAATAGATAAACGTATATCCAATTAAAAATTAAGATTGTAATATACTGGAAATGAGGCGATCACTGCATCCTGAGGTAATAACCATCAAATACAACAATAATTGTATTTCTATTTCCGGTTTCACTAGTTATAAACAAAGCTTCCACAGCCAATCCGGATCCCCTGATGAAGTCACGTGATGACGTAACGCGTAGGGAGTGGCTGGAGGCTGACTAGATACCGGAAGTGACGTGAGAACGGCGTTCAAATGCCACGAGATTTGATTTTATAGCTTATCTTTGTTTATTCCAATGTAAGAGTCCAGCTTTTCGATTTAATAAAAGCACTTTATATTTAATATACTACACTATTGGGGTACTCTTTTTCTCCCATCCCTTCTCTGTTCTCCCCCCCCCCGGAAGTACAAGAACATTATGAGGATGTGGTTCTAAGGCTTCCATTCAAGTTCGTTACTGGCTGGAGCGGAGGACCCCCTGGTGGTGGATGCTGGAATAGATTCCTTTACACAACTCTATGGTATTGATTAAAGACATTGAGGTGAGGGTTCTGTGAGCTTATTAATGGAATTTTATATCTCTCACATGCAAGATGTGGTCATTTGTCTAATCCTATTTCAAAGGAGCATTTTGGACATTAATTTGAAAAACATCTGATTAGAAGATTATCACCATATTGACTTTTATATAATGTAATTTATTCATGAATCCCCCTGGATTGATTCATTACTTCATTTATTAATTAATATTTTTGCTTTTATGAGTGTGATGTGAACACTGTTAGATCCTGCTGCAAACGGTGTTTAATATATTTATTTGGTTGCACTTTGATTTTCCACAAATATATGATAGCTGTTTTCATTTATTATTTTACACCTTATACTATTTGAACACATCTTAGTAGCGCAGAGGCTTTTCGCGTTTATTTATATTTGCAACATATGTCTCAAGCGTATCTCTCATGGCCAAAACATCTCCCGCTTGGGCACCACATGCTTGACCAGACATATGTCGACCTGCCATGCAGTTCGTTGGCAAGCGTATCTAAAAGACCCACACCAAAGAACAAAGAGGACCTCTCCTTGCTCCTCATCAGCTGAGATCTCCAACCCCACTATACCTTCAGTCCTCTCTGAGACCTGCACTGAGAGGAATGAAGGTGTAGAATTAGGTGTGTCACAGCCAAGTACTTGTGGCCAATCTGCTATCAGTACACTGACGTCAGATTGTACCGGGCAAATTTCCCTGCCCCAGCTGCTGCACCGCCGAAAGAAGTTTGCTCCCAGCCATCCACATGCCCAGCGGTTGAATGCTAGCTTGGCTAAATTGCTGGCACTTCAACTGCTGCCTTTTCAGCTGGTAGACTCTGCCCCCTTCCGTGAGTTTGTGGAATGTGCGGTTCCTCAGTGGCAGGTTCCCAAACACCACTTTTTCTCACGGAAGGCGATTCCGGCTCTCTACCGGCATGTGGAAGGCAATGTCTTGGCCTCGCTGGACAGGGCGGTCAGCGGTAAGGTGCATATTACCGCTGACTCATGGTCCAGCAGGCATGGACAGGGACGTTACCTATCTTTCACCGCGCACTGGGTGACTCTTCTGGCAGCTGGGAAGGATGCAGGACAAGGTGCAGTAGTGTTGGAGGTTGTTCTGCCACCACGCCTCCAAAATACTACTAGTGGTGATTCTGCCACACCTCTCTCCTCCACCCCCTCCTCTTCTTCTTCCTCCATGGCCTCTTCCTGTGCTGATTTGACTTTGGAACCAGTGGTGCTCCGTAAGCGTTCAAGGGGCTATGCAAGCATGCAGGCCAAAAGATGCCATGCGGTACTTGAGCTGGTGTGCTTGGGGGACAGGAGCCACACTGGGGCTGAGGCTCTGTCAGCTCTGCAGGGGCAGGTTCAGAGCTGGTTGGCGCCACGCCAACTTAAGGCAGGAATGGTGGTTTGCGACAATGGCACCAACCTCCTCTCTGCCCTCCGACAGGGAGAAATGATCCATGTGCCCTGTTTGGCTCATGTCCTTAACTTGGTGGTGCAGCGGTTCTTGGGCAGGTACCCAGGCTTACAGGATGTCCTGAGGCAGGCCAGGAAAGTCTGTGTGCATTTCCTCCGATCATATAATGCCAGTGCTCAGCTGGCTGACCTCCAAAAGGAGTTTAACCTGCCCAAGAACCGCCTAATATGTTACATGCCCACCTGGTGGAACTCAACCTTGGCCATGCTGCAGTGGCTGCACACGCAGCAGAGGGTCATCAATGAGTACTTGTGCGACTATGGCACCAGGACAGGGTCAGGGGAGCTTGTTTTTTTTCCCCACGCCAGTGGGCCATGATCAGGGATGCATGCACTGTCCTGTCACCATTTGAGGAGGCCACAAGGATGGTGAGCAGTGACAGTGCATGCATCAGTGACACTGTCCTCCTTGTCCACCTGTTGGAGCACACGCTGCGTGAAATAATGGACAGGGCACTTGAGGCAGAACAGAGGGAGGAAGAGGAGGACTTCCTTACCTCTCAAGGCCCCCTTTATCCAGACAGTGTTCCTGCGTGCCCGCCGATCACACAGGAAGAGGACAAGGAGGAGGAGGATTGTGTCAGCATGGAGGTGGAGCCTGGCACTCAGAATCAGCAGCAATCTTCAAGGGATCATTTACAGTCCCAAGAAACCCATGGACTTGTACGTGGCTGGGAGGAGGTGGCTGCGGATCATGTCATCCTTGGTGACCCAGAGGACTCTGGACCAAATGCCTCAGCAAACCTACGCTGCATGGGCTCCCTGATCATGCAAAGCCTGTGGAAGGATCTTCGTATTTGTGGTATCAAGGGGAAGGAACATTACTGGCTGGCAACCATCCTTGATCCACGTTACAAGGGTAAGGTTGCGGACCTTATTTTGCCATTGCAGAGGGAGTAGAGGATGAAACATCTTCGGGAGGCCTTGCAGAAAGGTTTGTGCAACACGTTTCCAGAGCCTGGGAGGTTACAATATCCTGGTCCTCCTGGACAACGTATTGCTGAGGCTTCGGTCAGTCAAAGAAGGAGCGGTGGAGAAGGTGGCCGTCTGACCGATGCGTTCAGACAATTTTTTAGTCTGCAGCCCCAAGGTATGATTGGTTCCAGCAACCATCGCCAGCGTCTGATTCACATGGTGCAGGAATACCTAGGGGCAACAGTGGTGTCACTAGGGGGGCCATGGTCCCCCCAACATTATACTGTGCCCCCCCAATTAAGAAAAATGGACACTGGGAATGCAGGGGACAGGTATAGACTGAGCCGCCGTATTGCTGGCTCCGGCTCCTCCTCCACCTCCTGTGTCTACTCCCAGCCACTGGTTACTAGAGCCGCCTCGCATCTAGCAACCAGTGACGTCAGAGCCGCCGGCATTGACAGCTCTCTCTCCCCTCCTTCCTCTCTCACATGGAATGATGAGAGAGGAGACACAGCCGATCTGCTCCTTCTCCTCTCTTGTTTGTGCTTCGAGGGAAGTCAAGTGTGAAGCCAATGAACTCACACTTCCCATGGTACACACACAGGAGAGGGGAGAAGGAGCAGATCGGCTGTGTCTCCTCTCTCATCATTCCGTGTGAGAGAGGAAGGAGGGGAGAGAGAGCTGTCAATGCCGGCTCTGAGCTGTTGGGAACACTGATACAGGGGTGGCGCCAGGTGGGTGCTTTAACTCCCCCATAATTTCACATATAGCACCCTCATCAGCAGCTGCCTCGGGAAGATATTTACTTTAGCCTGGGTGTGCTGCTACCAGTGACACTCCCCGCCCCGTAGCCCGCCCCTCAGCCCGCCCCTCAGCCCGCCCCTCAGTGTATGGAGATCGCAAACAGCATGTCAGTTGCAGGGCTAGAGGATTCCACTCCTGTGCCCTGTGCAGCATAAGGAGGGAGGGATCCTTTTAAGCACATGATCAGTATTATCCAATCAGGCTGTGCCTGTGCTACAACCCCTCCCACTTCCCCTGCTGCCATGTTTTGATTTCAGGCAGCTCCAGAGGAAAAAGAAGCCACACCCCTCAGCTCTCTCCCTTGTGAGCCTCTTTTTATGTATTCTTCATGGAGGGGAGAAGAAGGATGTGCAGCAGAGTGATAGGCGTGCAGTTTAGTGCAGGCAGTGTCCTCCATAGGGGGACAGGACAAGGGAAAACATACTCTTATATATGTTGTAATTATCAGGCTGTTAGATCCTCAGCATCAGAAGACACAGACCTCATACATTGATTTATATCAGCAAAATACATGTTTATTACAGAGACTTCTGTAGCAATAACTCTCGGTGGAGCTGCTGGTTTAAAGTGGGCTGTTACCGTCACCTTCGTTACCTTTAATTTCACCAGAACCGGGTCTAGGGTCCCGTTGAGTTTAATACCAGACAATGTAGGCACCGGACACTTGAGTATCTTTTCCAATGCTTTAATAAATGTGATTAAAGGAAGTAGCAGGAAAGAGGTAGAAGAAGAGTTGCAGGGAAGTTCAAATACCTTTTCTTAGTGTAGTATTAGGAATTAGAATCTTGTAGATGAATGTACTCTCTATTTAGAGCTGAATCTTTGCCCGCCTGGATAGGTTTCTCTCACTAACCTAGCAGCCAGTACGCAGCACGAACAAAAGTCTCTGGCACGGACTTGAATGGAATAGAAACCCGTACGATCCTCTGCCACAGGATAAATTGGTTTACAATGGACAGCAAACACAGCACTAGAACCTTTAGGCCGACCCGGCAGTACTATGTGGTAAGATTACTTCAGGATACGTCCTCCAACTGAGTCACCAGGCCCCTCTCCAGACCAGCGCTCTGCATGATCCTTCCATGACGGGTCCTCCCCTGGGATCTTCTCAGTTGTCCAGCCTCTTCACATAGGACAGACAGCCCAGGACCATTCCCTCGCCGCTGTGGTAGGCCCCAGACAGGCTTCTGGGCCCACCCACACGCCGCAGCAACGTGGGCCTCCCGGTCGGAGGACCATGAGGTAGTGCACCTAGCACATACTTGTCGGCCAGGAGAGCCAGCAGGTGGAACGAAAACGAACCCTCTGCCCCATAAATACCCTCCCCCAGAATGCAACTCGGAGGACCACCTCCACCGAGTTATCTCCGGGACAGAGGAGCATCCATACGCTTCAACGTGTTGCCTTTCCAACACCGACCCATGGCGACAACGACAACCACAGGCACAGTGTGGAACTACATGCAACCCAGCCAAGCTGGAACAGAGGCAAATCTGACTATGTATGAACAGATAACCCACTAAATTTACCTATCAGCAGTAGATTGAAATCTACCAGAGCTATATACTCCCCCCACTACAATAGACGTTGTCCTCAACGTCTGTCAAAATAACTCCCAAGCCTGAGAGTAGGTGTTTGAACTTAAAAAAACTTGGATGAAGGGGAAGAAAAGACAGTATAGAAATATTACAGTTTTAACATTTATAGAACAACATATTCACATCCGTAAAAGAAATCACATTTAGAACTGTTACAAGTCCCACTATCTATCTAGCTGAAAAGCCTAATGGGGCGTACACACGGTCGGACTTTTCGTCTACAAAAGTCCGACAGCCTGTCCGACAGACTTCCGGCGGACTTTCGGCGGACTTGCGGCAGACTTTCTAACGAACGGACTTGCCTACACACGACCACACAAAAGTCCGACGGATTCGTACGTGATGACGTACACCGGACTAAAATAAGGAAGTTCATAGCCAGTAGCCAATAGCTGCCCTAGCGTGGGTTTTTGTCCGTCGGACTAGCACACAGACGAGTGGATTTCGGGGTCCGTCGTAGTTACGACGTAAAGATTTGAAGCATGTTTCAAATCTAAAGTCTGTCGGATTTGAGCCTGAAAAAGTCAGCTGAAAGTCCGGAGAAGCCCACACACGATCGGATTGTCAGCCAGCTTTAGTCCGTCGGCGTCCGTCGGACTTTTGTAGACGAAAAGTCCGACCGTGTGTACGCCCCATAACAGCTTGATAGGAGGTCCAGTTGCTCCTGAAAAAAAACAAAGTTAGACACACACTAAATATGTACAGTATCCTCACTAAAACAGTTTAGGAGCAAAGTCTCGTTCCAAAAGAAGAATGACGCTCTCTAACTATATACCCCAAAGTTCTAGTTCATAATCACCAATAAAACCGAGGATCTGGTAATGTCAGTTTCTTTCCCAGTTTATCCACTGTAGTGATGAAATACACAACGTCATCTTTTCCAGGTCTGCAAATGACCACTTTGTCAGCATAGATGTGCCGACCATAGTTCCAATGTAGGAAACATCCACTGAAACGTTCATCCATAGCAACAGAATATCCAGTTTTCCCGAAAGGTTTTGGTACAGACAAATAGTCCCAAACAGCTTCACTGTACCACACTTCCCGGTTGGCCTCAATTTCCTACATAATTTCTTAAGTAACATAGGGAAATTCCAGACCATATTCTGTGGCAACACATTTGGTAAGTACTCTCTGTAAACGGGCAAGTTTAGGCAAAGATCTATTTTTCCCCAAACCAGGAGGCACACAAGAGTTCAGTGATTTGCTCACCATAGACCCGACTTTAGACAATGTCTCTTTAGTAGTGCTGTGCGGCTCCACACAAGGTGATGTCTTCCCAGAATCCAGGGCTGTCCACTCTGAGAAAGTTAAGGCAGAAGCAACATCTTCACCCTGAGCCCACAATAGTTCCTGTGACATTGTCTCAAACAAATCATCATCACCGGAGAGATCCGACATGGAATTTATCTCCGAGTCTCTCAACTCCTCTGCTGGCAAATATTTACGAAGAGTCCCAAATATGTTCCCCTTTGAACTCTCACCCGTTCCTGACGTCAACTTCTCCGGATCCATATATTCCTCCGGCTCCGGTTCGGGTAGTCTCTGGGGTAGGCCTCGACCACGGTCGCAGGAAGCCTTCACATATCCCACCTTCCTCTGGACAGGTGCAACGGGGGTAGGCGTAGTAGATGTAGACATAACAGTGATATCCGCTGATGAATCGGTAACAGCGACATCTTCCTCTGAAGCACTCACGATAGCAGACGAGATCACGGCCTGTTGCTCTCCAGCAGTAATGGCAGTATCCACTGTGGCAATTCCTGTAGCCCAATCCACACGATAAGCATGGGGCGACATGGTAGGTTGCTCCACTGTGAACAAATATTTTCCGCACTGCAAACAACGGACAAATGGACGGAGATGTATAGCCAGTCCTTCACACTTGTGGCAAAGCATGCCCAGCCCTTCAATATCTCCAACTGTGTATAGCACAAACCTCCCCTGCGGCTTCAAACGAATGCTGGTATCTGTCACCAGGGTTCCGGGCAGCATAGCACCCGCAGCGGCACTCATAGGGAACATCTTCGGTCCCATAATTGGCGGTATCAACGAAAAAGAAGACATGGCTGCACTCTGATCTTCTCAGCGCGATCACGAGGCCTCTCTTCTTCTCTGGCGCCACACACACACGCGTCCCACGCGGTAACAAGTAGGTTAGGCTCCTCCCACTTGTTCCTCTGATCACGTAGTTCCCGGGCTTTTACTTCTCACCCGCAGCCTACGCAGTCAGAAATAAAGTCCTGCACTTTAACCCCTTCTTCTCCTAAAAAAAATGACAAAGTACAGAAACTTCTTCGAACGTAAACTCCCGGTGAAATACTTCTCAGGGTTGCGGGAGGTTGACGGCTAACAATCCCGGACGAGCCCCCACATGTAGCAATAACTCTCGGTGGAGCTGCTGGTTCAAAGCGGGCTGTTACTGTCACCTTCGTTACCTTAATTTCACCAGAACCGGGTCTAGGGTCCCGTTGAGTTTAATACCAGACAATGTAGGCACCGGACACTTGAGTATGTTTTCAAATGCTTTAATAAACGTAATTGAAGGAAGTAGCAGGAAAGAGGTAGAAGGAAAGTTGCAGGGAAGTTCAAATACCTTTTCTTAGTGTAGTATTAGGAATTGGAATCTTGTAGATGAATGTACTCTCTATTTAGAGCTGAATCTTTGCCCGTCTGGATAGGTTTCTCTCACTTGTCTAGCAGCCAGTACGCAGCACGAACAAAAGTCTCTGGCACAGACTTGATCGGAATAGAAACCCGTACGATCCTCTGCCACAGGATGTAATGGTTTACGATGGACAGCAAACACAGCACTAGAACCTTTAAGCCGACCCTGCAGTACTGTCTGGTAGGATTACTTCAGGATACGTCCTCCAACTGAGTCACCAGGCCCTTCTCCAGACCAGCACTCTGCATGATCCTTCCATGACGGGTCCTCTCCTAGAATCTTCTCGGTTGTTCAGCTTCTTCCCGTAGGACAGACAGCTTAGGACCATTCCTCTGCCGCGGTGGTAGACCCCAGACAGGCTTCTGGGCCCACCCACAGGCTGCAGCAACGTGGTCCTCCTGGTCGGAGGACCATAAGGTAGTACTCCTAGCACATACCTGTCGGCCAGGAGGGCCAGCAGGTGGACTGAAAACGACCCCTAAACATGGCGTCTGTCACATAAATACCCTCTCCCAGAATGCAACTCGGAGGACCGCCTCCACCGAGTTATCTCCGGGACAGAGGAGCATCCATACGCTTCAACATGTTGCCTTTCCAACACCGACCCATGGCGACAATGACACCCACAGGTACAATGTGAAACTACATGCAACTCACCCAAACTGGAACAGAGGCAAATCTGACTATGTATGAAACAGATAACCCACTAAATTTACCTATCAGCAGTAGATGAAAATCTACCAGCGCTATACTTCTGTGACAGGGAGAAAGGAATCCAAGAGATCTGTGTGTTCTGTCCCTTTCCTGTCTCTGCTAGCTCCATCTTTAACCCTTTTGACTCATGCAGACTAGTTTTGCCCTCTGAAGAGCAATCGACATTTAGCAATCAACAAAACGCACACTGTTAGGATCATTTGGTTGGTTGCAGGCTGGTCAGTAAGTTGATCTGGGAATGTCTTTGGTTTTGCATGCGTTGCCCTTCCACGTGCTCCTTGATACAAAGGCCAGATATAGGGGAGGGCAGTGGTCATTTGTTTGTACTGAAATTTGAAAGTGGCAATACTTGTACTTTCCAATAAATAATCTCTGAAAGGGTTTATGCACTATGGTAGATTTTATTTTTTGTGATGATGTCAGTTGGCGAGCCTTTGAAGATTGCAATGCAGATTATTCATTTGGAGCCGATCAGAGCGGGGATTGTGCTGCCGGATTACAATGAAGTGTTTGGGCCGATGTATTGTGGCTGCAGCCTCTGGTAGCGCCCTGTATGCCCACAGTAGTGGCGGTGCACCAAAGTGGGTGTAAAGATCTCAAATATCCAGATGAACTTTTGTTTTATTGCACATCACTTTATTTTTGGTGGAGGAACAATGAAATGGTGGCTAATAGCCGTCAGGAGATCCGCTTTTGTTCGTAATGCATAAATGAATTTAATCTGATGGCTTCAACTTTATTCACTTATTCTAGTTATGAATGTATCACCTTGTTTGCACTCAGCACTTTAATTCATTTTGCACAGCATGAAATCGGCATGAATTAGCAGATCTATTTAATATTTAGGTATTTCTCTAAGTGTTTATTCACACTGCAGTGTGCGGTTTTCTCCATGTTATTATCATTTTTTTAAATATTTTAGTGAATTACCACTAAGAACTTTGGTTTCTATGCACATTTATCAGATTCTATTTCTCTTAGACCACTCCCACTGTCGGGTGTTCTCTGCACGCCCTAATGGGCACTGATAGGAGGCAATAGAGGGAAACTGATAGGTGGGATTGATGAGCATTGATGGGCACTGATAGGAGGCACTGATAGGTGGGATTGATGAGCATTGATGGGCACTGATAGGCTGCATTGGTAAGCACTGATAGGTGGCACTGATAAGAGGCACTGATAGGTGGGATTGATGGGCATTGAGCACCAATAGGCAGCATCAATGGGCATTGATAAGCTGCACTGGTAGGCGGCATTGATGAGCATGTATGTTAGCCCAACATTAAAAGAACAATTGCACACTTTAAATCTAAGTGGCCGCCTCCAGCTGCAATCTTCAGCTAACATCTCTCTTTCTAACAAGGAGTGCATTCTATTCTTGGGAAAAAATTATATATAAATTGCCTTTTATAGTTGTCCCCCCATGTGCCCCCCTAAATTTGAAAGCTGGAGAGGCCACTGAGGGGCAAGATCTGACTTGGACACCTTTCCCACCGAAAATCCTCTGGGTTACTGGGTCTTGAGGATGGATCACTGGCCAGAGCTTGCACAGTATGCAATTGAGCTACTGGCCTATCCTGCATCCAGCGTTCTTTCGGAACGCACATTCAGTGCTGCTGGAGGCTTTGTAACCGATCACAGGGTGCGTCTGTCCACCGACTCGGTCGATCGACTGACCTTCATAAAAATGAATCAGTCTTGGATCACCACCAGCTACCAAGCACCTCATGCTGATGTAACCGAATAATTTTTTTTGAAATCTCAGATGCCTTCAAAGACTGCCTATGCTGATGCTGAGTGACTATCCCTGAGTAATTATCCTCTTCCTCCTCAATCATCACGCTGATAGCTTGTAAGAACATTTTTGGTTCTGGGCGCGTAATTACAATTTTTGATGCAATACTTTGCAGCAGGGCTCGTTCCTGCGCTCCAACTAGAGTATCTGTGAGGGGTTGCAGTGTTGTGGCACCACCACCAAAGGCCCAGTTTTTCTGCTCCTGTTCAACAGGGGCATGTAATTACAATTCTTGATCTAATATTTCACAGCAGGGCCCTGTGAGGGCTTACAGTGTTGAGGCCACAACAACACCTAAGGCCCCAATTTCTGCTGAGTATATAGGGCAGGCCCCTACTTTCAAACATCCAACTTACAAACGACTCCTACTTGCAAACGGAAGGAGACAACAGGAAGTGAGATGAAATCTACCCCTAGGAAGGGAAATTCTCTCCTGTAAGAGTTAATATGGGAAAAACTTTTCTCCTTTCCACTGATGCTTTATCACCAATCCTTGTTTCACTAAAAACCCAAATTTTCAAAAAACATTTGTCATTGGGACAGAAAGTGAGGTGAAATCTTCTGAAGAGGAGCACAGACAGCAAAACAAATGTCACAGGGGTGATAACCCTTCCCTATGTTTTCCAAAAAGCTTAAAAAAGATTTTTTGGCTGGAGCTAAACACGTTAAAAATGTACCAGTTCAAAATTACAAAGAGATTCTACTTAACAACAAACCTACAGTCCCTGTCTTGTTTGCACCGCCTGTATACTGCTGTTCAGAGTATATAGGGCCTGGTGGCCCCACACCTTTCCTTATTTTAATTTGGGTGCGGGGTTCCCCTTAATATCCATACAAGACCCAAAGGGCCTGGTAATGGACTGGGGGGTACCCATGCCGTTTGTCTCACTGATTTTCATCCATATTGCCAGGACCCGACATTACATTAAACCCGCAAGCAGTTTTAAATGAGATTTTTTCCTTTAAAAATGACATTTGGTACAGGGACTGTTCTAAACATGGGAAACACGCGTCACTTTACAGGCATACTATAGACACCCCCCAGGTACCATATTTAACTGCTTGCCAACCGCCAGCTGTCAATTGACGGCCAGGCGGCGCAGCTCATGTTGCGGGAGGGAGTCATATGAGGCCCTCGCTTTCCTGGCCCACCAGGGGGCGCATGCGCGCCGCCGACGGCAATCAAGCGTGCCCGCCGTGTCACTGGGCACCCAATGCGTGTGCTCGGCAGCCGCGATTGCCCGGTAACACAGCAGGACCGTGGATCTGTGTATGTAAACACGCAGATCCACGTCCTGTCAGGAGAGAGGAGACTGATGGTGTGTTCCCAGTACAGAGGAACATCGATCGGTCTCCTCCCCTTGTAAGTCCCCTCACCCTACAGTTAGAAACACTCCCTAGGAACATAATTAACCCCTCGATCACCCCCGATAACCCCTTCCCTGCCAGTCACATTTATACAGTAATCAATGAATTTTTATAGCACGGATCGTTGTATAAATGTGAATGGTCCCAAAAATGTGTCAAAATTGTCCGATGTGTCCGCCGCAATATCGCAGTCACGATAAAAATCGCAGATCGCCGCCATTACTAGTAAAAAAAAAAAAAATAATAATAATAAAAATGCCATAAATCTATCCCTTATTTTGTAGATATAACTTTTGCGCAAACCAATCAATATACGCTTACTGCGATTTTTTTTAACCAAAAATATGTAGAAGAATACGTATCAGCCTAAACTGAGGGAAACATTTTTTTAAAGAAAAAAAAAATTGGATATTTATTATAGCAAAAAGTAAAAAATATTGTTTTCTTTTTCAAACACAATATCAAATACCACCAAAAGAAATCTCTATTTGTGGGGAAAAAATGATAACAATTTCATATATGTGTATAGATGTATAAAGTGCAGCGCTGGACAAGATCAATAAGTTATTATCAAAATAAAGTGATACAGTATAGGTGAAATAGTGGTAAAAAAATCAACACTACATATAATAAATGTACTTAAGACACCAAACCAAAAATAGTGAAATGGTTAAAAAAATAGTGAAAAGTCCAAAGAAAGGTCCAGAATTGATTGAATATACAAAGAGCGTGTTAAAGGATCCCAGTGTAATGCTCCAACTTAGTAGTGCTGCCCATCACCAAGTGTAAGAAGAATGGAGGCTTACCAGAAAGCCTGCGACCGCCCTTACTCAGGGGGGTCAATACAGGCTTGGTAGATCACCAGAGAATTCACGATAAGGACATAGGCTGATGGTGCTCGACTCTCCTTCCTCCTTCCCAGGAATGTCCTTAGTGACAGCAGGGAACGCTCCGGACAGTGAAGTAATAAGATACCTCGAAAGCTCAGGCACTCCAGCAGGTGAACCGTGTTAAAGAAAAAAGGGGATTCCCATAGTGTAGATTGCCAAATACGTTTATTATAAAAAAAGGTATATCAAATAAGTGCTGTATACAGCTCAAATGCAGAGTAAAAATCCACAGAAATCCAATCAGAGATAGAAAAAAAACTAGTTCGCCATTTAAAATTGAATCGCGCATGCGCGGTATGAGTTCACGTTGTGACCCTACTGCCGTTTCGTCACAACTGACGTCATCAGGGGTACGTAATCACATACGTGCATGCGCATTAAATAGCCAGACGGCGCTGCATGAAGCGCCGCTATTGGCTAAGACAACCTAAATAGAAAATACAATGAGTATAACTAGAGGCTAATCACAGCCTATCTAGTAAACTGAAGGAAGGCAAAAGGTGTAGATTGCCTGCTGTAAACGCTATTCAGCAAGTGAATAACATGACATACTAGTGAGCCAGATGCCATCTAGTGGACAATTAAAGGTAAAACAAACATTGTAAACAGTAGGTAAACATTACACTCCGTAGCAGAGGCTATTGGTGTTCCTAACAACTAAACAAAAAGGATGACCTACACCTCTAATCTAAAAAAAGGAAGGGGCACTTGACCAAAAAAAATGAATAAATAATATAAATAAAAATATAAAAAGGGAGTATATGAAAAATTTATATAGAAATATATAAAAAATATAAATATGAAAATATGATCATAATAACATAACCTCAACAAAGCAAAGCACATATAATGTACTGGCATTTCGTCTATAGGGACAACCACTGCCACCCGCAAACCCGTTGAAATCATCTGCAGGGAGATCAACTGTTACTGATGAAGCAGTTGATGTCCCATTCGATGTTCAAACCATTGGGGGCGTGAGAGCCAAGTTTATAGATCCAGTTGGTCTCGGATCTAGAAATGGCTCTCTTACCATTACTGCCACGCCAATGGGGGACGTATTTTTCGATACCAATAAAGGTGGTGCCCGTGGGATCTCTGTTGTGCACAAGATCATAGTGTCTGGAGACACTGTTTGATATTGGTGATGTGTCCACCCGATCTCACGTGCAACATCCTAATGGTGCGTCCTACATATTCTAGCCCACAAGGACACCTTAGTAAGTATACCACACACTTAGTGGAGCAAGTGATGAGCGATTTCATAGGGTATGTAATGCCTGTTATTTACTGAGGTGAATTCAGTCAACCTCCTGTTGTTTAATGTGTTAACCCTACACACCTTGCACCTTCTGCATGGGGAAAACCCTTTAAGATCCCCCAAAAAACTGGGGTGTGTGGGAGGGTCCGGTACATTAGGTGCCAAAATATGTCTGAAGCTGGTGGCTCCTCTAAACAAAACACGAGGTTTATCTGACAATAAGGGCCCCAGGACCCGATCGTTCTTGATAACAGGCCAGTGTTTTCTAATAATTCTTTTAATGGCCCAATGTTGGCTTGAATAGGTGGTCAGGAAGGCCAGTCCAAAGTCCTCTCTGTTTTCCACTGGGGGAGGTTTATCAGCTAGTAAGTCCCTGCAATCTTTGTTCCCTATCTCCAAAATCAAGGAATCCAGAGCTGCTTCATCATAACCCTTACTAATGAACCTCGATTTCAAGATAGAGGCTTCATTATAAAACTGATCTGGATCCGAGCAATTCCGCCTAAGGCGCAGAAATTGGCCCTTAGGAACAGCAGATAGCCAGGAACGATGGTGCCAGGAATCTAAAGGAATGAAACTGTTCCTGTCAGTGGATTTGAAAAAAGTGGAAGTGATGATCCTATCATTATCAATTTTTATAGCTAGATCAAGAAAGTGAATTTGAGTTGAACTAACTTCATAGGTAAGTACTATACCTCTGTCGTTGTTATTGAGAGAGGAGAGTGTTGTGGAAAATGTTATATTAATGTGTTGTCATAAGTCTCCCAGTGTCTGATCAACCACAGCCCGCTCTGAAGAGCTGACTGGGGCAGATCGATGCTGGCTGAGACCTGTTAGGTAGTGGAAAACTTCCTGGTGTTTGGAGAGAGGTGTTTGCGGAGAGAGGACATGTCCACCAGCAAAGGGCCCCTGTGCAATGCACAGAACGATCGTCTGGTGGGAGTGCGTTCACTCTGCAAAGACATTATCGGTTTAGAGGTGTTTTGCTCTTGTCACCCCTGGTATGCCTGATCAACATGTTTGGGGTGCCATGACGTATACCTGCAGATAATCTCCCATGCACAAGGAACTTTAGTCATCGTCATTTAGTATATTGTATCATGTCCTGTAGTCATTGTTCATTGGTTGTTTTGTGTTCTGTTGTTAAATCCTTATATGGTCACTTACATCCTGTGAGGTCATATCCTGTGTCCATTTTTTGTGCGGTCACAAGCTTTGTAAGAGGTGTTTGGCTGTTGGAGGCCCAACCCTCAAGCTTTGGGACTTGCTATTGATATGCTAATAAAGTGGCTCACTCAGACAGCTGAGACAGGGCTGTAAAGGCCAGTCTTGCTGAGATGGGAATGTAAGAAGGATTTGTTGTGATTCTATTTGTAAGCATGAGGCACACACCAGAGGATGAGCTACACCAGAGGAGAGACATATGATCAAAAGGTGAGATGGTATTATATCATTAGACGAAATTGTTATTATGATTAGAAACAGGAGATTTGGCTGTGTGCTTTGCGTACAACCAAATTTCGCTAACAAGAGAAAGGTGGCCACGGATTCCAAATTGCCATCCCAGATAAAGAGCACATCATCAATATATCTTCTCCACATGTACAGTGTTGTATGACCGCGTAATTGTCATTCAAAGTGTGACAGCGCTGAAAGCTGAACATTGGTCTGGGGAGGATGGGGGGGGGGAAATGTCCAGTATTGAGGTGGTTAAAGGAATATTTCACTTTTATTGTTTGACTTTAAGTATTATTAAAATCACTGCTCCTGAAAAAAGGGCCATTTTTAAAACAGTTTTTGCATTGATCCATGTCCCCTGGGGCAAACACTTTTTATGGCAATAATTTGAATATTAACCTTTAAAATGAGCACTTTGGATTATTCATGTTTGTGTCCCATAGACTTTAACGGGGGTTCTAAAGTTCGCACAAACTTTCTGTCCCTTCGCAGGCTCTGGTGTGAACCGGGGCGGGGGGTGGGGGGGTGTTCTTCTCATCCCGACTCGAGACTAAAATCAGCAGAAACAAAAAGGCAGTTGCAGCAATCTAAAATCGGTCCACGGCAAAATGGTGGATGAAATCCGGACTACAGAAAAATGGCCGACACTAACAAATGAAAACCAACACAAAGCAGGATTTCTCCTTACAAAAACTGAATATACAATTGAGACACCAATATTAACACTTATCTCTAGACAAACACTTTAGGCTGCATCAATTAGGGCTCATACTAAAATATAGGCAACTAAACAATATATCCAAAAATGCCAAAGTTACATAAAACATGAAATAAAAATATATAGGTTATATTTTTGTCATTGTAAGTAGGCCTATCAATTGGGGAAGCACCTATATTTATATCCTCTATAGGTCCAATTTAATACAAACCTAAAGTGTATGTTGTGTGTGACTGAGCAGACTGTGTAATTGTATGCTGTGTGTGACTGAGCAGGCTGTGTAATTGTATGTTGTGTGTGTCTGAGCAGGCTGTGTAATTGTATGCTGTGTGTGTCTGAGCAGGCTGTGTAATTGTATGCTGTGTGTGTCTGAGCAGACTGTGTAATTGTATGCTGTGTGTGTCTGAGCAGGCTGTGTAATTGTATGCTGTGTGTGACTGAGCAGGCTGTGTAATTGTATGCTGTGTGTGTCTGAGCAGACTGTGTAATTGTATGCTGTGTGTGTCTGAGCAGACTGTGTAATTGTATGCTGTGTGTGACTGAGCAGGCTGTGTAATTGTATGCTGTGTGTGTCTGAGCAGACTGTGTAATTGTATGCTGTGTGTGTCTGAGCAGGCTGTGTAATTGTATGCTGTGTGATATGTTTGTGATGTATATGAGAAATAGAAATATATGAATTGTGATTTTTACCTTTCTATAGGACTAAGTCACATGTCCCCATAAGTGTAATAATATTTTTAAGTAAAGGGTTTGGTTTTAAGTTGAAATGCCTGTCGCATATCCAAGCGGCCATGTGGGGGAAGGGGGAAGGGCGGCCATGTGGAGGAAGGGGGAAGGGCGGCCATGTGGAGGAAGGGGGAAGGGCGGCCATGTGGAGAAAGGGCGGCCATGTGGGGGAAGGGGGAAGGGCGGCCATGTGGGGGAAGGGGGAAGGGCGGCCATGTGGAGGAAGAGGGAAGGGCGGCCATGTGGAGAAAGGGGGAAGGGCGGCCATGTGGAGGAAGGGGGAAGGGCGGTCATGTGGAGGAAGGGGGAAGGGCGGCCATGTGGGGGAAGGGGGAAGGGTGGCCATGTGGAGGAAGGGGGAAGGGCGGCCATGTGGAGGAAGGGGGAAGGGCGGCCATGTGGGGGAAGGGGGAAGGGCGGCCATGTGGAGGAAGGGGGAAGGGCGGCCATGTGGAGGAAGGGGGAAGGGCGGCCATGTGGAGAAAGGGCGGCCATGTGGGGGAAGGGGGAAGGGCGGCCATGTGGAAAAAGGGCGGCCATGTGGAGGAAGGGGGAAGGGCGGCCATGTGGAGGAAGGGGGAAGGGCGGCCATGTGGAGAAAGGGCGGCCATGTGGAGGAAGGGGGAAGGGCGGCCATGTGGAGAAAGGGCGGCCATGTGGAGGAGGGGCGGCCATGTGGAGGAAGGGGGAAGGGCGGCCATGTGGAGATAGGGCGGCCATGTGGAGGAAGGGGGAAGGGCGGCCATGTGGAGGAAGGGGGAGGGGCAGCCATGTGGAGAAAGGGGGAAGGGCGGCCATGTGAAGGAAGGGGGAAGGGCGGCCATGTGGGGGAAGGGGGAAGGGCGGCCATGTGAAGGAAGGGGGAAGGGCGGCCATGTGGGGGAAGGGTGGCCATGTGAAGGAAGGGTGAAGGGCGGCCATGTGGAGGAAGGGGGAAGGGCGGCCATGTGAAGGAAGGGGGAAGGGCGGCCATGTGGGGGAAGGGCGGCCATGTGAAGGAAGGGTGAAGGGCGGCCATGTGGAGGAAGGGGGAAGGGCGGCCATGTGAAGGAAGGGGGAAGGGCGGCCATGTGGAGGAAGGGGGAAGGGCGGCCATGTGGAGGAAGGGGGAAGGGCGGCCATGTGGAGGAAGGGGGAAGGGAGGCCATGTGGAGGAAGGGGGAAGGGCGGCCATGTGGAGGAAGGGGGAAGGGCGGCCATGTGGAGGAAGGGGGAAGGGCGGCCATGTGGAGGAAGGGGGAAGGGAGGCCATGTGGAGGAAGGGGGAAGGACGGCCATGTGGGGGAAGGGGGAAGGGCGGCCATGTGGAGGAAGAGGGAAGGGCGGCCATGTGGAGAAAGGGGGAAGGGCGGCCATGTGGAGGAAGGGGGAAGGGCGGTCATGTGGAGGAAGGGGGAAGGGCGGCCATGTGGGGGAAGGGGGAAGGGTGGCCATGTGGAGGAAGGGGGAAGGGCGGCCATGTGGAGGAAGGGGGAAGGGCGGCCATGTGGGGGAAGGGGGAAGGGCGGCCATGTGGAGGAAGGGGGAAGGGCGGCCATGTGGAGGAAGGGGGAAGGGTGGCCATGTGGGGGAAGGGGGAAGGGCGGCCATGTGGAGGAAGGGGGAAGGGCGGCCATGTGGAGGAAGGGGGAAGGGCGGCCATGTGGAGGAAGGGGGAAGGGCGGCCATGTGGGGGAAGGGCGGCCATGTGGAGGAAGAGGGAAGGGCGGCCATGTGGAGGAAGGGGGAAGGGCGGTCATGTGGAGGAAGGGGGAAGGGCGGCCATGTGGAGGAAGGGGGAAGGGCGGCCATGTGGAGGAAGGGGGAAGGGCGGCCATGTGGAGGAAGGGGGAAGGGCGGCCATGTGGAGGAAGGGGGAAGGGCGGCCATGTGGGGGAAGGGGGAAGGGCAGCCATGTGGAGGAAGGGGGAAGGGCGGCCATGTTATCAATAAATAATAATAGGTTTCATCAATACAAGACATGAATAGGAGGTCAAAGGCCGCCAACCAGAAGAATTCTTCCTCTAATAATAATATTGGAGATACAGAACACCAACACGTTTCGCCGTCTTTAGGGCTCCTTCTTTAGGGAAGGTTTTAACAATCTTGATAGAAATAATCTATAAAACAGATCATATAGTAACCACTTCAGTCCCAGAAGATTTTACCCCCCTTCCTGACCAGAGCATATTTTATAATTTGGCACTGCGTCGCTTTATCTGACAATTGCGCGGTCGTGCGACGCTGTACCCAAAAGAAATTTGCGTCCTTTTTCCCCACAAATAGAGATTCCTTTCTTTTGGTGGTATTTGATCACCTCTACGGTTTTTATTGATTTATTTTTTATTAAAAAAAAAGAGTGAGAATTTTGAAAAAGATACATATATATTACTTTTTGCTTTAATAAATATCCCAAAAATGTTTTTAGAAAACAAATTTCTTCCTCAGTTTAGGCCAATATAAAATTTTCTACATATTCTTGGTAAAAAAAAAATCGCAATAAGCGTATATTGATTGGTTTGCGTAGTGTGTACAAACTATGGAAAAGATTTATGGTATTTTTTTTTTTTTTTACTAGTAATGGAGGTGATCTGCGATTTTTAGCGGTACTGCGACATTGCGGCGGACAGATCGGACACTTTTGACACATTTATGGGACCTTTGATCAGAGCTATAAAAATGATTACTGTATAAATATCACTGGCAGGGAAGGGGTTAACACTAGGGGGCGATCAAGGGGTTAAATGTGTTCCCTAGTTAGTGTTTCTAACTGTATGGGGATAGAAGTGACTGGAGGAGGAGACATATCGCCGTTCTTACTTAGTAGGAACAAACGATACGTCTCCTCTCCTCTGACAGAACAGGGATTGGTGTGTTTACACATACAGTACAAATCCCTGTTCTGGCTCTCATGCCTGCGAACGCGGGTCACTCGGCTCTTAAGGGGTACAATGTACCCATACGAGGGTTTCACCCAGCAAAGCCCTTCTGCCATCGTATATCGGCGTGAGACGGGTGACAAGTGGTTGGAGCATTCATTGCTGATTGGTAATAACAGGATGACAGCAGACAGGAAGTCCTTCTTTGCTCTCATTGTGTTATTAAAGTGAAGTTCCCGGCTACAAAAAGTTCATCTGCTGACTTTTAATAAACACTTTCCTGTTCCACGGTCCAGCGATGCGGCCGCACAGAGCTTTGCTCCCCTCCCCCTCCTCTCCATGGCGCCTCCATTGAAACTGTGGGCACCTGGTGGTGACAGCTTGTGGCTTCACGGCCGGGCGTGCAATGCGCATGCGCAAGTGGTTCTGCGCTCTCCCAGTGGACAGGCAATCTTCTGGAACCTGTCACGTGTCCCAGAAGATTGCCAGGAGGGAGGGGCCGCCTAGGGGGAGAGGAGGAGTCGGCCCGTAGACAGGAAGTCCCACTCAAAACCAAGAACCCACCCCCCCCCCAAAAAAATGACATGATAAAGGGGGCATGTAAGGGGGCGAGGAGTGCTTAATGCGGAAGTTCCACTTTTGGGGGGAACTCCTCTTTAACAATCAGCAATCGATGCTCCAATATATAAAATACTCTTTATATAGAACTTTTCTGTCCCAATGAGAGGGGATCTCCTTCCTCTCTACCTATCAGGGATGTGGTCATAGCATTAGCAGAACTTGAACCTCTTCCTTTTTTCATCTTTTTTTGACATTATAGAATATAATCTGCTTTCAGTGAATATGATTTGACATCTTATGGGAAGGGACCGGGGGGATCTTTACTTCTTAAAGTGATATTAAAGTCTCGTTTTTTGGGGGGGGGGTTAAAGATAATAAACACGTTCTACTTACCTGCTCTGTTAAATGGTTTTGCACAGAGCGGCCCGGATCCTCCTCTTCTCAGTTCCCTCCCCTGTGATCCTGGCCCCTCCCTCCTGCCGAGTGCCCCTCCCTCCAGACAGCTTGCTATGGGGACACCCGAGCCGAGCTGCTGCCCTGTGTGTCCATTCAGACATGGAGTTGAGGCTCTGCCCCGCCCCCTCTCTCTCATCATTCGCCCACTGACTCTGATTGACAGCAGCGAGAGCCAATGGTGCCTGCGGCTGTATCTCAGCCAATCAGGAGGGATATTTCCCGACAGCCGAGACACTCCTGCAACATCCATGGATTGAGATGGGACTCAGGTAAGTGTTGTGGGGGGCTGAGGGGGGGTGCTGCCTAGAATGCATTAAGATAAAAGTAAACCCCTCTGACTTTGGAACCCCTTTAATCTCTTTGTCCTCGTTTAGATTTGCGCTTGGAGGGTTGCAAAAATGCATCAGGCAGGGGGCCGAGGTGTTTACATGGTGTGGGTGTGATGCTTCGCTTTGCACAGGTGACAATGTTGACCTGACTTGTATCGATCGTCAAGCAGGAAGCCCACCAGACACTCCACATTCAAGTCAATGGGGAAGCACCGCGACTGTGTACAATGCACGTGGTTGCAGCGTGTTTGCCGGAAAAAATGACGTTAAAACAGGCGGTGGGTGAGAAGGTGTCCCATCACTTCATCACCGCCTGTCAGTAGCTTCTGGAGTGCGATCCGAGCGTGGATCGGGCTTCTGGGGCAAGAGAGATTTAGACACATGTGTACATCTACCCTTAAAAGAGAAGTAAAGAATGATACTCACCTAAGTGGATGCAGCATTGGTCCGATGCTACACTTGTCCCCCACCAGCTCTAAGGCTGAGAACCGAGCGATCAAACACCTGCTGATCACTTAGTTCTCAGACACTCCGAGAGCAGAGCTGGTAAATGTCAGTCACCGGCTCTCTGCTCTGCCCCCCCCTCCACACTCGCTGGAGCCACTGAGAACCTGAGCCAGGTGCCGGTCCAGGCATGTGGGTGGATCCCGACCAAATGGGCGTGTTCTTGCCCGAGCCTGGACTGGCTTTGTGACATCAGAGGACAGGCTTCAGCCCGCTGTCTGCTGAAAACAGGTCACAGGGGTGCAGAACCAACTACACTCCTGGGATCCACAGGAGAAGAACAACCAAATGAGCTTCACCCGTACTTCTCCTTCAAGCTTTGCCTTTGACACGTCTGACCTGGAGATCTTAGATCTTGCCCACATACCTCCTTACAGGGTCCTTATATACAGTCAGGTCCATAAATATTGGGACATCAACACAATTCTAATCTTTTTGGCTCTATACACCACCACAATGGATTTGAAATGAAACAAACAAGAACAAGGGATGGTGCTTGGAGGTGGGTGTGGGGTGGAGACAAGGGATGGTGCTTGGAGGTGGGTAGGGGGTGGAGACAAGGGATGGTGCTTGGAGGTGGGTAGGGGGTGGAGACAAGGAATGGTCCTTGGAGGTGGGTAGGGGGTGGAGACAAGGAATGGTCCTTGGAGGTGGGTAGGGGGTGGAGACAAGGGATGGTGCTTAGAGGTGGGTAGGGGGTGGAGACAAGGAATGGTCCTTGGAGGTTGGTAGGGGGTGGAGACAAGGGATGGTGCTTGGAGGTGGGTAGGGGGTGGAGACAAGGAATGGTCCTTGGAGGTGGGTAGGGGGTGGAGACAAGGAATGGTCCTTGGAGGTGGGTAGGGGGTGGAGACAAGGAATGGTCCTTGGAGGTTGGTAGGGGGTGGAGACAAGGGATGGTGCTTGGAGGTGGGTAGGGGGTGGAGACAAGGGATGGTGCTTAGAGGTGGGTAGGGGGTGGAGACAAGGAATGGTCCTTGGAGGTGGGTAGGGGGTGGAGACAAGGATTGGTCCTTGGAGGTTGGTAGGGGGTGGAGACAAGGGATGGTGCTTGGAGGTGGGTAGGGGGTGGAGACAAGGGATGGTGCTTAGAGGTGGGTAGGGGGTGGAGACAAGGAATGGTCCTTGGAGGTGGGTAGGGGGTGGAGACAAGGATTGGTCCTTGGAGGTTGGTAGGGGGTGGAGACAAGGAATGGTCCTTGGAGGTGGGTAGGGGGTGGAGACAAGGAATGGTCCTTGGAGGTTGGTAGGGGGTGGAGACAAGGGATGGTGCTTGGAGGTGGGTAGGGGGTGGAGACAAGGGATGGTGCTTAGAGGTGGGTAGGGGGTGGAGACAAGGAATGGTCCTTGGAGGTGGGTAGGGGGTGGAGACAAGGAATGGTCCTTGGAGGTTGGTAGGGGGTGGAGACAAGGGATGGTGCTTGGAGGTGGGTAGGGGGTGGAGACAAGGGATGGTGCTCGGAGGTGGGTAGGGGGTGGAGACAAGGGATGGTGCTTAGAGGTGGGTAGGGGGCGGAGACAAGGGATGGTGCTTAGAGGTGGGTAGGGGCGGAGACAAGGGATGGTGCTCGGAGGTGGGTAGGGGGTGGAGACAAGGGATGGTGCTTAGAGGTGGGTAGGGGGCGGAGACAAGGCGTGACTTGGGAGACGGGAGTTCCTGCACCAGAACGTGCTCTCATCAACTTTAACTAATATTAATAATCATTTTAGAATTCACCAATCAAAATATATCTATTACTATAGACAGATACATCTACATAGATATTTGATCCTGCAACTAAAATTGCATTATTGTTGATCTTTCTGGAAGGCGGTGGGTGACATCTTCCCTCTCTTGAAGAGCGATGGGTGATGGGTATTTAGGGTATCTGACACTTTAGGGTGTTTTGGATACTTTGTCCCCCTCTGGTCTCTGTGGTTCCTCCTCACTAAGTGACCACACTATTCTCTAATGATATAACGGCTGGTGGGAGGAACCACAACACCCCGCAGGAGACAAGGATTCCAACAAACTCAACATGTCTGATCCCAGCAGTGTGCAGAACAAAAATGAAACCCACCGTCCACCTAAGAGGTAGGTATGAAATGTTCAGATTTAATAATGTTCATTCTCAATACATTAGCAAAATACTACAATTAACAATAATAGAGATAATGCTATAACTACTGGTAACCCAGCCGTGGTCCATACTTATTAGTGGATAAATGTTTTTGTATTCAGGTCAGGTCTGAACAGAATTATGTAACATTTTGGGAAAAATATACAACCAAGAAGTCCAGAACTTGAGGCTATTAGAGCAAAAACCTCCACAGCCACCATGTATTTTCCTCTGGTGCTCAGATAGGCCGGGATCATGGCAATCCAGACACTGCAGAACACCAGCATGCTGAAGGTGATGTACTTGGCTTCATTAAAACTGTCCGGTAATGTCCTGGCTAAAAAAGCAATAATGAAACTCACAGCTGCCAGAAGCCCCATATATCCCAGGACAGAGTAGAAGCCGATAACTGAACCCTCATTACACTGAATGATGACCTTCCCCTGATAAGAGTGAGTGTCCCGATCCTGGAAGGGAGGAGAAATAGACAACCAAGTGACACAGATTAAGACTTGAACCAGTGATAAGACACAAATGATAAAAGTGGGTAGTTTGGCTCCCATCCATTTCCTCCAGGGGCTCCCAGGTTTGGTGGCTTTAAAAGCAATACACACCATGATACTTTTGGCAAGAAGAGAAGAGACGGCAACTGAGAAGATGACACCAAAAGAGGTGACACGGAGCATGCAGGTCACATCTACTGGATGGCCGAGGAACAAGAAGACACAGAGGAAGCTCAGCATGATGGAGACCAGGAGAAGATAGCTCAGGTTCCGGTTATTAGCTTTAACAATGGGGGTGTCCTGGTGATGTATAAATATCCCCAATATTAAACCAGTCAGAAGACAACAGAGGATGGAGACAGCCGAAAATACTACAACAATGGTGTCAGTGTAGGAGAGGAATTCCACCAGTCTTGGAACACACCGATCCTTCTTCTCATTTGGCCATTCATCATCAGGACATTTCATGCAGTTTTCACTGTCTACAAGAAGAACAATACAAACACAATGAACATCGGGGTCAGAGTTTCAATCAGTGCATTTTAGGGCCTCACGAAATGAGATCGGCCGTCACTACATCAGGATTGATCGATTTTCACATATACAATATATCCCATAGTCTGTAGACTCTATAACTTTCACACAAATAATATTCACTGATTTGGGATGTTTTCACCCAAGAAATTGAACAGAATACAAAGAGAAACGTGTCTGAGTAATTGTCATTCAAAGTGTGAGAGAGCTGAAAGCTGAAAATTGGCCTGGACAGGAAGGGGGTGAAAGTGTCTGGTATTGAAGGGGTTAAACACATCAAAAACAGACATTACAGCACACAGAAACAATGACAAAAATCTAGAAGATATCTGTGTCGTCTTATTAATAACATGAGCTCCAGCACTTATATTTATATATATATACACTATATTACCAAGTCCTGGCTTGCAGTCTGCACTCTAATTCATTCCAAAGGTTCTATCGGGTTTAGGTCAGGACTCTGTGCAGGCCAATAAAATTCCTCCTCCCCAAACTCGCTCATCCATGTCATAATGGACCTTGCTTTGTACACTGGTGGGCAGTCATGTTGGAACAGGAAGGGGCCGTCCCCACAAAATCCAAATCCTCCTTGTACAACAGTATCTCTAGTTCACCCATCTTGTCCGCCATGCTCCTGGCATTGGTGAACATGCCACATAGTTTAGACCGGTCGCATATTGTCCTCTTATTGGGCGTTTCAAGATTGCAACTTGGACTTGCTACTATACTTACCTTGTGTTTTTGTGCTTTGGTTAACCTACCACTAATGCCCCCAATACTACCCTCTGGAATATCTTCCGCACTGGCTATCACTGTCTCTGGACCCTCCCCCCCATCGCCTAGTTTAAAAACCCCTCTAACTTTTTGGCCATCTTCATTCCCAGCAGATCTGCACCCTCCTCATTTAGGTGCAGTCCGTCCCTTCTATAGTACCGGTTACCGACTGAGAAGTCGGCCCAGTCCTCCAGGAACCCAAACCCCTCCTTACTACACCAGCTCAGTTATGGCTAATGAAAGCTAAGGGGTAAGGAACACTGAAAGGTCACATTCATTACTTAACCCTCGAAGGTGCATGCTATTTAAATTATATATCCACATTTTTTCTTTCTGGCACAGCACTCTGTCGAAGTCACCCCTTCTCAGGGGCAGTTTCAGCCTGTAAATACCCTTAAATGTGAGTCCGGTGGGATTACCACCATGGAATTTAATAAAATGTAGGGAGATCGGACGCTCATCGTCCTTGCTAAGGATGCCTTGGACGTGTTCGCCGATTCTGACTTTAAAGGGGTTGTAAAGGTAAAAATGTTTTCACCTTAATGCATTCTATGCATTAAGGTGAAAAAACTCTTGACAGTACCGCCGCCCCCAGCCCCCCCCGTTTTACTTACCTGACGCCTCGAATCTTCGCAGCTCGTCCTCGTCATCTTCATTGCAGCTCAGCCTGGTCTCTGATTGGCTGCAGTGGATGGATTGAAAGCAGCGCAGCCATTGGCTCGCGCTGCTGTCAATCACATCCGATGACGCGGCGCGCCGGGGGGCGGGGCCGAGTGATACAGCGAGCGGCTATAGCCGCCGGCTGTATCACGGGAGCACGCCCGCAAGCACTCACCACCATGCGAGGGAGCTCGCATTAAGGTGGTAAATGCTTGCGGGGAGGAGCTGAAACAGCCGCCGAGGGACCCCAGAAGACCAGGTTCGGGGCCACTCTGTGCAGAACGAGCTGCACAGTGAAGGTAAATATAACATGTTTGTTATTTAAAAAAAAAAAAAAATTATAACTTTACAACCCCTTTAAGTTGCCTCTTAGTCTTGCCCACATAGTTTTTACCACAAGGGCAAGTGAGCATGTAGATTACTCTGGTGGTATTACAGTTAATAAAATTATGAACTTTGAATTGTTTTTTTTCCGTCAGAATCGGCGAACACGTTGGTGCGTTCAACATACCTGCAGACCGAGCATCTACCGCATCTAAACATACCCTTTAGGGGTGGAAGTTGAGTAAGCCAGTTGGGAGTAGGGGATCTTTTATATCCTGAGTGGATAAGATAATCCCCCCTGTTTTAACCTATATGGATCAGACCAAAATGAGGGACAAATAAGGGGGAAAGAGGGACAGAGGGACATTGCTCCAAATCAGGGACCATCCCTCGAAATCAGGGACCGTCCCTCGAAATCAGGGACAGTTGGGAGCTATACACTGGGAGACAACTCTCTGCTAATCTATTTATACCACCCTGACACAAAATTTAGGATGGTTTAACCACTTCAGCCCCAGAAGATTTTACCCCCTTCCTGACCAGACCATTTTTTGGAATTTGGCACTGCGTCTCTTTAACTGACAATTACGCGGTCGTATGACGTTGTACCCAAACAAAATTGACATCCTTTTTTTCCCACAAAAATAGCTTTCTTTTGGTGGTATTTGATCGCCTCTGTGGTTTTTATTTTTTTTTTGTTTTACTTTGTATGAACAGGCGATCTGCTACTCCTCCCGGAACCGGAAACTGTGCGTTTACACACAGAGATCATCGATACCGCAGGGCACTTTCTCGGCTCCGGGGGCAAGCAGCGGGCGCGCACGTGCTCCTAGTGGCCGCCTAAGGAAGCGACGTAACATAATGTCAATTCGCCTGCCCGTGCCATGCTGCCTCAGTAAAACTGCGGCAGCTGGTTGGGAAGAGGTTAATCTCCTGTATCGGAGAACTTGTCAGAAGTTATCATGCTGATAACAGAAGAATGGAGCAGGAGAAATCTATGGGACTTAGTGCTTAGAAGAGAGATAAGAAAACACTGCAGATTTATGTGCCCAGCTCACATTTCATGAATCAAGTTTACATTCACTTCCATATGTTTCCCAACCCCCACTCTAATACACCGAACAACATTTCCCTACATATTTCTTGTTATAATTATTACATCGTTGGCATACTGTAAGTAGTTAAGATGATCTTAAGGGCTCATTTACACTTGCTTTGGCTTCAACAAGGCTTCGGAAAGGCTTTGGTAAAGCTCTCTGAATGCCAGTCAAAGCTCCTGTCACTAAATAAAATGGTTATCTTACAGTCCTGTTTACACCTGCTTTTGCTTTGCTTTGGCTTTGCTTCGAAAATTAAACCCTTTGTAGCTTTAGTGGTGCTTCAAAGCGTCTTCAAACCCTCCATAGAAGTCTATAACAAAGCTCGCTTGAAGCCCTACTGAAGCCTCACCGAAGAGCCATCGAAGCCCCCCGAAGCCCCATCGAAGCCCCACAAAGCCTCACCCAAGCCCCACTGAAGCCTCATCGAAGCACCAAGAAAAAGCAAGGTATAAACAGGACTGTAAGATAACCATTTTATTTAGTTCCCAGCAGTCTCTATGACCTTCAAAGGCTGGGCGTGGTGTTATGACATCATGTCTGGCCCCAGCAGTTGTAAACACTGCCGTGTGTTCAAGTGGAAAGGCTGAAATTGCTTTATTTTTTTGATCACAGTCTTTCCAGCCTAGAGGAGAGATAGACCCCAGATTTCTCCATAAAGAGGACCTTTCATGTAGGGTTGCAGGATGGACAAGGGGGCAGCATAATGCACAAGGGGGCAGAGGGGTAAACAGGGAGGCAGCGGGAGGCACAGGGGGCTGTAGAATAGACAAGGAGGCAGAGGGATGGACAGGTGGCAGCAGAATGGACAAGGAGGCAGAGGGATGGACAGGTGGCAGCAGAATGGACAAGGAGGCAGAGGGATGGACAGATGGCAGCAGAATGGACAAGGAGGCAGAGGGATGGACAGGTGGCAGCAGAATGGACAAGGAGGCAGAGGGATGGACAGGTGGCAGCAGAATGGACAAGGAGGCAGAGGGATGGACAGGGGGCATCAGAATGGACAAGGAGGCAGAGGGATGGACAGATGGCAGCAGAATGGACAAGGAGGCAGAGGAATGGACAGAGGGCAGCAGAATGGACAAGGGGCAGAGGAGTGGACGGGGGCAGCAGAATGGACAAGGAGGCAAAGGGATAGACAGGGGGCATCAGTATAGACAAGGAGGCAGAGGAGTGAAGGGGTTGACAGGGAGGCAGCGGGAGAGACAGGGAGGTAGCAGGATGGACAAGGGGGCAGCAGGATGGACAAGGGGGCAGAGGGGCAGGCAGGGAGGTAGCAGGATGGATAGGAGGACATCAGAATGGACAAGGGGGCAGAGGGGTGTACAGGTAAGCAGCGGGAGGGACAGGGGGCTGTAAAATAGACAAGGGGGCAGAGGGGTGGACAGGGAGGCAGCGGGAGGGACAGGAAGGCAGCAGAATGGACAAGGGGCAGGGGGGGGGGCAGAAGAATGGACAAGGGGCAGAGGGATGGACAGGTGGCATTAGAATGGACAAGGAGGCAGAGGGATGGACAGGTGGCAGCAGAATAGACAGGGGGCGGAGGGATGGACAGGTGGCAGCAAAATGGACAAGGAGGCAGAGGGATGGACAGATAGGCAGCGGGAGGGACAGGGGGCAGCAGTATAGACAAGGAGGCAGAGGAGTGGATGGGGGCATCAGAATTGACAAGGGGGCAGAGGGGTGGACAGGGAGGCAGCGGGAGAGACAGGGAGCAGTAGAATGGACAAGGAGGCAGAGGGATGGACAGGGAGGTAGCAGGATGGACAAGGGTGCAGCAGGATGGCAAGGGGGCAGAGGGGCAGGCAGGGAGGTAGCAGGATGGACAAGGGGGAAGCAGAATTCATAAGGGGTCGGAGGGGTAGACAGGGAGGTAGCAGGATGGATAGGAGGACATCAGAATGGACAAGGGGGCAGAGGGGTGGACAGGTAAGCAGCGGGAGGGACAGGGGGCTCTAAAATAGACAAGGGGGCAGAGGGGTGGACAGGGAGGCAGCGGGAGGGACAGGAAGGCAGCAGAATGGACAAGGGGCAGGGGGGGGCAGAAGAATGGACAAGGGGCAGAGGGGTGGAAATAGAGGCAGCAGGATGGACAAGGGGCAGAGGGATGGACAGGGGGCATCAGAATGGACAAGGAGGCAGAGGGATGGACAGGTGGCAGCAGAATGGACAAGGAGGCAGAGGAGTGGACGGGGGCAGCAGAATGGACAAGGAGGCAAAGGGATAGACAGGGGGCATCAGTATAGACAAGGAGGCAGAGGAGTGAAGGGGTTGACAGGGAGGCAGCGGGAGAGACAGGGAGCAGTAGAATGGACAAGGGGCAGAGGGATGGACAGGGAGGTAGCAGGATGGACAAGGGGGCAGCAGGATGGACAAGGGGGCAGAGGGGCAGGCAGGGAGGTAGCAGGATGGATAGGAGGACATCAGAATGGACAAGGGGGCAGAGGGGTGTACAGGTAAGCAGCGGGAGGGACAGGGGGCTGTAAAATAGACAAGGGGGCAGAGGGGTGGACAGGGAGGCAGCGGGAGGGACAGGAAGGCAGCAGAATGGACAAGGGGCAGGGGGGGGGGCAGAAGAATGGACAAGGGGCAGAGGGGTGGAAATAGAGGCAGCAGGATGGACAAGGGGCAGAGGAGTGGACGGGGGCAGCAGAATGGACAAGGGGGCAGCAGAATGGACAAGGAGGCAGAGGGATAGACAGGGGGCATCAGAATGGACAAGGAAGCAGAGGGATGGACAGGTGGCAGCAGAATGGACAAGGAGGCAGAGGAATGGACAGATAGGCAGCGGGAGGGACAGGGGGCAGCAGTATAGACAAGGAGGCAGAGGAGTGGATGGGGGCATCAGAATTGACAAGGGGGCAGAGGGGTGGACAGGGAGGCAGCGGGAGGGACAGGAAGGCAGCAGAATGGACAAGGGGCAGGGGGGGGGGCAGAAGAATGGACAAGGGGCAGAGGGGTGGAAATAGAGGCAGCAGGATGGACAAGGGGCAGAGGGATGGACAGGTGGCAGCAGAATGGACAAGGAGGCAGAGGAGTGGACGGGGGCAGCAGAATGGACAAGGAGGCAGAGGGATAGACAGGGGGCATCAGTATAGACAAGGAGGCAGAGGAGTGGATGGGGGCATCAGAATTGACAAGGGGGCAGAGGGGTTGACAGGGAGGCAGCGGGAGAGACAGGGAGCAGTAGAATGGACAAGGGGCAGAGGGATGGACAGGGAGGTAGCAGGATGGACAAGGGGGAAGCAGAATTCATAAGGGGTCGGAGGGGTAGACAGGGAGGTAGCAGGATGGATAGGAGGACATCAGAATGGACAAGGGGGCAGAGGGGTGTACAGGTAAGCAGCGGGAGGGACAGGGGGCTGTAAAATAGACAAGGGGGCAGAGGGGTGGACAGGGAGGCAGCGGGAGGGACAGGAAGGCAGCAGAATGGACAAGGGGCAGGGGGGGGCAGAAGAATGGACAAGGGGCAGAGGGGTGGAAATAGAGGCAGCAGGATGGACAAGGGGCAGAGGAGTGGACGGGGGCAGCAGAATGGACAAGGAGGCAGAGGGATAGACAGGGGGCATCAGAATGGACAAGGAAGCAGAGGGATGGACAGGTGGCAGCAGAATGGACAAGGAGGCAGAGGAATGGACAGATAGGCAGCGGGAGGGACAGGGGGCAGCAGTATAGACAAGGAGGCAGAGGAGTGGATGGGGGCATCAGAATTGACAAGGGGCAGAGGGATGGACAGGGAGGCAGCGGGAGAGACAGGGAGCAGTAGAATGGACAAGGGGCAGAGGGATGGACAGGGAGGTAGCAGGATGGACAAGGGGGCAGAGGGGCAGGCAGGGAGGTAGCAGGATGGACAAGGGGGAAGCCGAATTCATAAGGGGTCGGAGGGGTAGACAGGGAGGTAGCAGGATGGATAGGAGGACATCAGAATGGACAAAGGGGCAGAGGGGTGGACATTGAGGCAACAGGATGGACAGGGGGCAGCAGAATAGACAAGGAGGTAGAGGGGTGGACAAGGAGGCAGTGGGAGGGACAGGAGGGCAGCAGAATGGACAAGGGGGCAGCAGAATGGACAAGGGGCAGAGGGGTGGACAGGGGGCAGCAAAATGGACAAGGGGCAGAGGGGTGGACAGGGAGGCATTGGGATGGACAGGGTGGCATTGGGGTGCACAGAGGGGCAGCAGGGTAGACTTGAGGGGGCAGTGGGGTGAACTGGGGGGGTGGGCAGCAGGATGGACAGGGGGCAGTAGTCAGGTGGACAGTGAGGTGGACATCGAGGTGACAGTGGTGGACTCCATAAGTATCTCCTGCTGTCCTGTTCTGTAGGCTGTGAGGAGCTCCCATGTGTTACAAGCAGTGAGTGATATATAGTTACATAGTTACATAGTTACATAGTAGGTGAGGTTGAAAAAAGACACAAGTCCATCAAGTCCAACCTATGTGTGTGATTATGTGTCAGTATTACATTGTATATCTCTGTATATTGCAGTCATTCAGGTGATTATCTTTTTTTTTTTTTTTCTTTCCACATCAGTAAACAGTATTTGGAGGGCTAAATCAGTTTGATGTTCATTAACTGTCGCCTTCTCATATTCACATCATAGTGGATTATACTTTTTCTCATTGCTTTTTATATCGTCATAATGACCAACGGATTCCATTACGCCTCTTTACCAACAAGTCCTCTGTCACTTCCATCTCGTAAGCCCCACCAACTAGGACTCGATAACCAAAGGGACCCATCCTTTTCCAACTCAGTTTAGAGAAAGAGGGGACCAGTAAGGAGAAAGAAAAAGGACAAAGACACCAACAAAAAATACAAGAAGAGAGGTTTGTAAAAATGAACTTGTGGGCTCCCCGTGCCCATCTTCTACTGACCCAGCCTGTATTGTGTACCAACTTACCTATGCCCTAATACCCCGATCCCCCCCCCACCTACTCCCTATATATTTATCCTGTGCCCTACTAAACTATATATTTAACTAAAAATGTTCATATCCAGAAACACTTTATTATAGCATCCTTTGCCTGCAAGGATACCAGTTGCCTATATACCTATATTAAGCCCATTCCTCAGTCTATTCCGTGTCTATGCCGATCCCACTATTAATGACTCTTCACTTTCTCTATCCACATCTTCCACATGCTTTCAAATTCCTGAAGATTGCCCCTTTTTATGTACTCCATTCTTTCCCTACCCAAGGTTTCATTCATTGTAGAGATCCAGTCTTTCACGGTGGGGGGCTCCTTTACCTGCCATCTAAGTGCTATCAACTTTCTAGCCTGAAACAGGGCCCGCGGGACAGCTAAGGTAGTACTCAACCTTTCTCCCATCACTCTTCTATGCCCCAGAATACAAGTCAAGGCCTCGTTTGCCACTGTCGTACCGAAAATATTTCCCAAGTTCCCAGTCACCTCCTCCCAGTATCTAAACAGCTTGGGACACCTCCACACCATGTGAATGAGATCTCCCGTCCTTCGACACCTGGGGCAGTTGTCATTGGGCCTTCTCCCAAATTTAAAAAGTCTTTTAGGAGTATAATAGGCTCTGTTTAACAGGATTAAGTGTGAGAGTCTCTGTGAAGGGGTCACAGAAACCTGCGCTGCCAACTCCAAAATTCTCGCCCATTGTTCCTGGGTCATTCCTCCCACCTCCTCTTCCCATTTAGCCTTTACCCCAAGGAGTATTTCCCTGCTATTAACCGATTTCCTTAATTGGTCATAAATTCTTGAAATTACCCCTCTAGTGGGGGCATCTCTTCCCATCTCGGAGTCTGGGCTTTAAATTGTGCTTTAAGGGCATGTTCCAACCGGGCATATAGGAAGAAAGACCCCCGGGGAAGCTTAAACTCCCTAACCAGATCTGAAAATTTCTTTAACCCAGAGTCGTTATATAATTGACTTAGCTTACTGATACCAAGCTTCTCCCACTCTCTAAATATGCCTTATATCTTAAGAACTTCCTGCAAATTACGGTTGTTCCAAATAGGAGAGTAGGCTGTTAAGGCTCTATACCCCATCTTTTTCTTAACTGTTTTCCAAAGTTTGATTATCAATTTAATTGTTGGAAATTTATCATGGAACGCGTCCGCCTCTAGGGCTTCAATAATTGTATTATGTGTGGAGCTCAACAACAGTAACTTGCCATTAGGGGTGCCTCCTTTCGGTATCCCACAGCCCAATAATTGCTGCAACTGAGTTGAGTAAAAATAACTCTCGGGATGTGGGAGGGCAAAGCCCCCCTCCTGGGTAGGGAGCTGGAGCACTCCAAGACGGATCCTGGCTTGTTTCCCCTTCCAAATCAATTCCCTAAAGAGACTGTCAATTTTTTTAAACCACTTCTTACCTATCCATACAGGGGAATTATGCAAGACGTATAGCAGTTGTGGCATCCATATCATTTTTATTAAGCTACATCTTCCTGCAACTGATAGAGGCAGGCGTCTCAAAATTCCTATTTTTCGTTTAAATTTTGTTAATAGAGGAACAAGGTTTTTACTAATATATAGAACAGGGTTGTCAGGAAATGTTCCATCCGCTGGTAAGACCTGTTATTTGGCATGCAGTACTGAGGTCCACCAGCAGGTGTCTCCTGGCAGTTTGGAACTGTCAGGAGAGCTTTTCCCTGTTTATAATATATCATCTTTGGGCCGCAGTACTAGCGTCCACCAGCGGATGGATCCTGGCAGTGTGGAGCAGACAGTACCTCCTACAATCAGGTGTCACTTGAGGCCAATCATAGGCCTATAAATACCCGGCAAACATTCACATGTTTGCCTTGATTTCTTCATCGCCTCCTGACCTGCTAGCAATCTGATCCTGTGCCCTGATCCTGTGCCCTGATCCTGTGCCCTGATCCTGATCCTGATCCTGTGCCCTGATCCTGTGCCCTGATCCTGTGCCCTGATCCTGAACCTGATCCTGAACCTGATCCTGAACCTGAACCTGATCCTGATCCTGTGCCCTGATCCTGTGCCCTGATCCTGAACCTGAACCTGATCCTGAACCTGATCCTGAACCTGAACCTGATCCTGATCCTGATCCTGTGCCCTGATCCTGTGCCCTGATCCTGTGCCCTGATCCTGTGCCCTGATCCTGAACCTGATCCTGAACCTGATCCTGAACCTGAACCTGATCCTGATCCTGTGCCCTGATCCTGTGCCCTGATCCTGTGCCCTGATCCTGAACCTGAACCTGATCCTGAACCTGATCCTGAACCTGAACCTGATCCTGTGCCCTGATCCTGTGCCCTGATCCTGATCCTGAACCTGATCCTGATCCTGAACCTGATCCTGAACCTGATCCTGAACCTGATCCTGAACCTGAACCTGATCCTGAACCTGATCCTGAACCTGAACCTGATCCTGATCCTGATCCTGTGCCCTGATCCTGTGCCCTGATCCTGATCCTGAACCTGATCCTGATCCTGAACCTGATCCTGATCCTGTCTCGGACCCTATCCTGTCCCACCTGTTACCTTGTATCCCTGCCTGCAGTCTGATCCATCCATCCTCTCCCTGTCCTGTGTTCCTTCCCCCATCTACTGACTTCCCTGTGTATGACCTTGGCCTGGCTTACGTTTACGTCTCTGGAACATTCCCTGCTGATCTGCTGTGTATGACCCTGGCCTGGCTATTGTTTATGAACCTGGTATTGCCCATTTATTGCATTTATCTATCTGTTGTTATTTGTAGGTCGCTGTCTGTGGTTGGTTATTGCACTGTGTCATATTGGAGTTGGTTGTTATTTATTACTCACTTTCCTTAATAAATTAATATATATTTTCACTTATATACGTTTGGGTGTCCTCTGTCGCAGATCACACGGTTCTGGTCACACCAGTTCATGACAGTAAATCAAGGCCCATCTCTGACCAGAAGTGACTGCGCAGAGGAACCATTGTAGTGCTATGAAAATGCAATCAGAAACAGTTGTTCTCCTTGCCTCACTGGTGTTGGAGGATAACAATTACTGTCGTCTGGTATTGAAAGAGTGGGCCAGGGATCAGCTCCTGGAGTGTATCTGTCTGGCCCATTCTCTGGTTGATCAGGGTAGATTGCTATTTGAAAATGTTCAGCCTCTGATCCAGCTGTGTGTAGAGCTAGCCTTGTCCAGTACTCCAGAGGACAGGGATGATTTTTCTCCCCCCTTCAGTTTTGATCAGGTTGAGTCTCTGGTGTGGTTATTAGAGGATGATCCAGCCTTTTTCATGGAACGTTATGCCTCTTGTTCACAGCAGGTGTTGTCTGATTGCATCCATTCAGTGCAATCGCTGGTTAGTCAGGCTGTGTGTGAATCAATGTTTGTTCATCCTGTTCTTCAGGCATGGTCAGATCTCCTTAATTTAGCCAAGCCACAACAACCCAGCCCTGCCATTAATCACCTGCCTTCCCAAGAGTCTATCCCCCCATCGCTCATGGCAACCTCAGCTACAGTCCAGTATACCCTGCTCCCCACCAGGTATCAATACCCTGTTTCTACTTCCTGCACCTATCCTGCCTTTAACCCACCTGCCTCTTCTCTAATACCTGCAACTTCCCCACAAGAACTTCCTCTGGCCGCTGTTCCCCCTTCCTTGCCATATCCCAGCCCTTCCTTTCAGTATGCCTCACCTCCTGTCTACAGTCCTACAGCCACCTACAGATCTCCAGCAGTTAAGCCAAAGAAGAAACGGAAGTTCTTCCCCACTCATACAATCCTGCCAGTAACCCAACCTGCTCCCGCTTCCCAGTCTGATGTTCCAGCCCTCCAGCCTGATGTCCGGGTGCCTGCTGCCCTCCAGCCTGATGTCCGGGTGCCTGCTGCCCTCCAGCCTGATGTCCGGGTGCCTGCTGCCCTCCAGCCTGATGTCCGGGTGCCTGCTGCCCTCCAGCCTGATGTCCGGGTGCCTGCTGCCCTCCAGCCTGATGTCCGGGTGCCTGCTGCCCTCCAGCCTGATGTCCGGGTGCCTGCTGCCCTCCAGCCTGATGTCCGGGTGCCTGCTGCCCTCCAGCCTGATGTCCGGGTGCCTGCTGCCCCCCAGCCTGATGTCCGGGTGCCTGCTGCCCCCCAGCCTGATGTCCGGGTGCCTGCTGCCCCCCAGCCTGATGTCCGGGTGCCTGCTGCCCCCCAGCCTGATGTCCGGGTGCCTGCTGCCCCCCAGCCTGATGTCCGGGTGCCTGCTGCCCTCCAGCCTGATGTCCGGGTGCCTGCTGCCCTCCAGCCTGATGTCCGGGTGCCAGCTGCCCAGCTTGAAGTGCCCATGCCAGCTGCCCAGCTTGAAGTGCCCATGCCAGCTGCCCAGCTTGAAGTGCCCATGCCAGCTGCCCAGCTTGAAGTGCCCATGCCAGCTGCCCAGCTTGAAGTGCCCATGCCAGCTGCCCAGCTCGATGACCCGGAGCCTGCCGCCCAGCTCGATGACCCGGAGCCTGCCACCCAGCTCGATGACCCGGAGCCTGCCGCCCAGCTCGATGACCCGGAGCCTGCCGCCCAGCTCGATGACCCGGAGCCTGCCGCCCAGCTCGATGACCCGGAGCCTGCCGCCCAGCTCCAGTTGTTCCCGTCTGCTGCCGCCCAGCTCAAGTTGTTCCCGTCTGCTGCCCAGCTCAAGTTGTTCCCGTCTGCTGCCCAGCTCAAGTTGTTCCCGTCTGCTGCCCAGCCTGGAGTGTTCCTGCCCGCTGCCCAGCCTGGAGTGTTCCTGCCCGCTGCCCAGCCTGGAGTGTTCCTGCCCGCTGCCCAGCCTGGAGTGTTCCTGCCCGCTGCCCAGCCTGATGTGCCCACTGCCCAGCTGGACACCATGTACTTTCCCCAGCAACGGCTGGTTGGAGCGTCCGGAGGTCGCTCCTTTGAGGGAGGGTACTGTCAGGAAATGTTCCATCCGCTGGTAAGACCTGTTATTTGGCATGCAGTACTGAGGTCCACCAGCAGGTGTCTCCTGGCAGTTTGGAACTGTCAGGAGAGCTTTTCCCTGTTTATAATATATCATCTTTGGGCCGCAGTACTGGCGTCCACCAGCGGATGGATCCTGGCAGTGTGGAGCAGACAGTACCTCCTACAATCAGGTGTCACTTGAGGCCAATCATAGGCCTATAAATACCCGGCAAACATTCACATGTTTGCCTTGATTTCTTCATCGCCTCCTGACCTGCTAGCTATCTGATCCTGTGCCCTGATCCTGTGCCCTGATCCTGTGCCCTGATCCTGTGCCCTGATCCTGTGCCCTGATCCTGATCCTGATCCTGTGCCCTGATCCTGTGCCCTGATCCTGTGCCCTGATCCTGTGCCCTGATCCTGTGCCCTGATCCTGATCCTGATCCTGTGCCCTGATCCTGTGCCCTGATCCTGATCCTGATCCTGTGCCCTGATCCTGTGCCCTGATCCTGATCCTGTCTCGGACCCTATCCTGTCCCACCTGTTACCTTGTATCCCTGCCTGCAGTCTGACCCATCCATCCTCTCCCTGTTCCTGCGTTCCTTCCCCCATCTGCTGCTCTCCCTGTGTATGACCTTGGCCTGGCTTACGTTTACGTCTCTGGAACATCCCCTGTCCATCTGCTGATCTGCTGTGTATGACCCTGGCCTGGCTATTGTTTATGAACCTGGTATTGCCCATTTATTGCACTTATCTATCTGTTGTTATTTGTGGGTCTCTGTCTGTGGTTGGTTATTGCACTGTGTCATATTGGAGTTGGTTGTTATATATTACTCACTTTCTTTAATAAATTATTATATTTTCACTTATATACGTTTGGGTGTCCTCTGTCGCAGATCACACGGTTCTGGTCACACCAGTTCATGACAAGGGTCCTTCGTCAGGACAATCCCTAGGTACTTCAGAGCTTCCACTATTACCACCTGAGGCATACCACGTGCTATTGTCTCATTTATGGGGTCTATCGGTAGAAACTCTGATTTCTCACAGTTTATCTCTAAGCCAGAAAAACTGCCAAAGTCCTCCACTATCCTCATTGCTCCCGGTAGCGATTTTCTCGAGTCTCCCAAAAATAACAGAATGTCATCCGCATACAATGCGATTCTTTCCTCGCCTGGTTTTTCTCTGGAAGCCGGTTATCGCTCGACTTCCCCTTATGGAAATGGCCAGGGGTTCCATCGCTAGTGCAAACAACAGAGGGGAGAGTGGGCACCCCTGCCTCGTCCCCCTCTCCAGCTCAAACCAATCCGACAATTCGTTGTTAATTTTTAATCTTGCCTTGGGTCGAGTATATAGCATTCTAATCCACCCTATAAAGGCAGGGCCAAATCCAAAGTTCTCCAGCACGCGCCACATATAGCCCCACTCCACCCTATCAAAAGCCTTGGATACATCAAGGGTCATCAACGCTCTCGAACCCTCGTTCACCATTGGGGTCTGTACATTCAAAAACGCCCTTCTAATATTCAGGCTTGTGGATCTATTGGCTATGAAGCCTGCCTGGTCCTCGTGGATCAGCTTATGGATAACCCCATTCAATCTTGCTGCCAGCACTTTGGCCAGAATTTTTACGTCCGTGCATAAGAGAGAAATTGGTCTATAGGCGGCCATATCCAAGGGATCTTTCCCTTCTTTCTGTAATACAATGATAGTTGCTTCTAGCATTGAGGCAGGTAATTGGCCCCCCTCAAGCGCCCCCCCCAAAACTTTCAGCAGTTCGGGGATCAACACTTCACCATAGTGTTTGTAGGTCTCAATTGGAAGACCATCTGGCCCGGGCGACTTATGGGTTGCCATGCCTGCTACTGCTTGGTGTAATTCTGCTATAGATATTGGGGCATCTAATATATCTCTTTCTTGTGATATGGTGGGGATGTCTAACCCCCTTAGGAAGTCCTCCATCTTGGCCTCCTTACCCCTCTTCTGGAAGAAATACAGTTTTTTATAGTAATCCCTGAAGGCTTGTACTATTTTTAAGGTGCTTGATACTACCTCACCGCTCTGGGATCTAATCGCGAGGACCGTGGATGGATCTGCATTGGATTTTGCTAGCATAGCCAATGTCCTTCCCATTCTCTCGCCCTCCACCATAGATTCCTGTCTTTGGAGTAACCGCCTGGTTTCTGCTTTCTGTATAACCACTGATTTATATGCTTGTTGTTTCTCTTGCCAGATACTTTCCGTCTCCGGGGTTGGGTTGCAAGTATAGTTATTTTCTGCTTCAAGAGCGTCTCTCAACAAGCTCTCCTCCTCCCTTCTAGCCTCTTTGTTGAATATAGCTATCTGCTGTATCAGGACCCCCCTAAAAAAAGCCTTAAGGGCGTCCCATAGCGTAGAAGGGGACACCGTTCCCTGATTGATCTCAACAAACTCCCTTAAGGAGGAAAGTATCCCATCCGTCTTTTTAATAATTTCAAACCAGTACGGGCTTATACTCCAGTTCTTCCGGGGCCTAGGCTCCCCAAGATTTAAAATGACTACCATAGGTGAGTGGTCTGAGATGCCTCTTGGCCAGTATGTTATTTTTTCTACCATCTGGAGAGCCCTATCATTTCCTAGGGCTAGGTCTATCCTTGAAAGCACGGAGTAAGATGCAGAACAGCAAGTATATTGCAGCACGCCTGGGTTCCGTGCCCTCCACAAATCCATTAATCCCACTTCTTCCAGAAAAAAGCTTAACCGACTCCTTACTGAGTCCTCTGAGCTTTTTCGTAGTGGGAATCTATCCAGCCCTTTATCTAGAACCTCGTTGAAGTCCCCCATTGCTACAATCGGCACCTCTTTTTTTATCAGTAATCATAGTTACATAGTAGGTGAGGTTGAAAAAAGACACAAGTCCATCAAGTCCAACCTATGTGTGTGATTATGTGTCAGTATTACATTGTATATCCCTGTATGTTGTGGTCATTCAGGTGATTATCTAATAGTTTCTTGAAGCTATCAATGCTCCCCGCTGAGACCACCACCTGTGGAAGGGAATTCCACATCCTTGCCGCTCTTACAGTAAAGAACCCTCTACGTAGTTTAAGGTTAAACCTCTTTTCTTCTAATTGTAATGAATGGCCACGAGTCTTATTAAACTCCCTTCCACGAAAGAGTTTTCTCCCTATTGTGGGGTCACCAGTCCGGTATTTATATATTGTGGGGTCACCAGTCCGGTATTTATATATTGTGGGGTCACCAGTCCGGTATTTATATATTGTGGGGTCACCAGTCCGGTATTTATATATTGTGGGGTCACCAGTCCGGTATTTATATATTGTGGGGTCACCAGTCCGGTATTTATATATTGTGGGGTCACCAGTCCGGTATTTATATATTGTGGGGTCACCAGTCCGGTATTTATATATTGTGGGGTCACCAGTCCGGTATTTGTATATTGTGGGGTCACCAGTCCGGTATTTATATATTGTGGGGTCACCAGTCCGGTATTTGTATATTGTGGGGTCACCAGTCCGGTATTTGTATATTGTGGGGTCACCAGTCCGGTATTTATATATTGTGGGGTCACCAGTCCGGTATTTATATATTGTGGGGTCACCAGTCCGGTATTTGTATATTGTGGGGTCACCAGTCCGGTATTTGTATATTGTGGGGTCACCAGTCCGGTATTTATATAATGAAATCATATCCCCTCTCAAGCGTCTCTTCTCCAGAGAGAATAAGTTCAGAGCTCACAACCTTTCCTCATAACTAAGATCCTCCAGACCCTTTATTAGCTTTGTTGCCCTTCTTTGTAGTCGCTCCATTTCCAGTACATCCCTCCTGAGGACTGGTACCCAGAACTGGACAGCATACTCCAGGTGCGGCCGGACCAGAGTCTTGTAGAGCGGGAGAATTATCGTTTTATCTCCGGAGTTGATCCCTTTTTAATGCCAATATTCTGTTTGCTTTATTAGCAGCAGCTTGGCATTGCATGTCATTGCTGAGCCTATCATCCACTAGGACCCCCAGGTCCTTTTCCATCCTAGATTCCCCCAGAGGTTCTCCCCCCAGTCTATAGATTGCATTCAGATTTTTGCCACCCAAATGCATTATTTTACATTTTTCTACATTGAACCTCATTTGCCATGTAGTCGCCCCTCCCCCATTAATTTGTTCAGGTCTTTTTGCAAGGTTTCCACATCCTGCGGAGAAGTTATTGCCCTGCTTAGCTTAGTATCGTCTGCAAATACAGAGATTGAACTGTTTATCCCATCCTCCAGATCATTTATGAACAAATTAAATAGGATTGGTCCCAGCACAGAACCCTGGGGAACCCCACTACCCACCCCTGACCATTCTGAGTACTCCCCATTTATCACCACCCCCTGAACTCGCCCTTGTAGCCAGTTTTCAATCCATGTACTCACCCTATGGTCCATGCCAACGCACCTTATTTTGTACAGTAAACGTTTATGGGGAACTGTGTCAAATGCTTTTACAAAATCCAGATACACCACGTCTACGGGCCTTCCTTTATCTAGATGGCAACTCACCTCCTCATAGAAGGTTAATAGATTGGTTTGGCAAGAACGATTCTTCATGAATCCATGCTGATTACTGCTAATGATATCATTCTTATTACTAAAATCTTGTATATAGTCCCTTATCATCCCCTCCAAGAGTTTACATACTATTGATGTTAGGCTAACTGGTCTGTAATTCCCAGGGATGTATTTTGGGCCCTTTTTAAATATTGGTGCTACATTGGCTTTTCTCCAATCAGCTGGTACCATTCCAGTCAGTAGACTATCTGTAAAAATTAGGAACAACGGTCTGGCAATCACCTGACTGAGTTCCCTAAGTACCCTCGGATGCAAGCCATCTGGTCCCGGTGATTTATTAATGTTAAGTTTCTCAAGTCTAATTTTAATTCCGTCCTCTGTTAACCATGTAGGTGCTTCCTGTGTTGTGTCATGAGGATAAACACTGCAGTTTTGGTTACTGAAGCCCCCCGATTCACTCGTGAAGACTGAGGAGAAGAATAAATTCAATACCTTCGCCATCTCCCCATCCTTTGTAACCAGATGTCCTTCCTCATTCTTTATGGGGCCAATATGGTCTGTCCTCCCTTTTTTACTGTTTACATACTTAAAGAATTTCTTGGGATTTTTTTTGCTCTCCTCCGCTATGTGTCTTTCATGTTCTATCTTAGCCATCCTAATTGCACCCTTACATTTCTTGTTGCATTCTTTATAAATTCTGAATGCTGTGGATGATCCCTCAACCTTGTATTTTTTGAAGGCCTTCTCCTTTGCTTTTATATGCATTTTTACATTGGAGTTAAGCCATCCAGGATGTTTGTTCGCTCTTTTAAATTTATTACCCAATGGGATACATTGGCTAATGCCCTTATTTAATATGCTCTTAAAGCAAACCCATCTCTCCTCCGTATTCTTTGTTCCTAATATTTTATCACAATTTATGCCTTTTAGCAAGGTTTGTAGTTTAGGGAAGTTGGCTCTTTTGAAATTCAGTGTCTTTGTGTTCCCTTCATGTCTCCTATTTGTGTGATTTATACTGAAACTAATTGACCTGTGATCGCTGTTACCTAAATTGCCCCGTATTTCCACATCTGTTATCAGGTCTATATTGTTGGTAATCAGTAGATCTAGTAATGTTTTATTTCTAGTTGGTGCGTCTACCATCTGACCCATAAAATTGTCCTGCAAGACACTAAGGAACTGGCGAGCCTTAAATGAATGCGCGGTTCCCTCCGCCCAGTCTATGTCTGGATAATTAAAATCCCCCATTATGATAACACTTCCCATCCTTGCTGCTAATCCAATTTGTGATAGGAGATCCGTCTCCACTTCCTCCCTCAGGTTAGGGGGCCTATAGCATACTCCCAGTATTATTTTCCCCTTAGCTTCATCCCTTTGGAGCTCTACCCATAAGGATTCCACCTCCTCTCTAGCTCCCTTAGTGATGTCATCTCTCACATTCACTTGTACATTATTCTTGATATATAGGCATACCCCTCCCCCTTTTTTACCCTCTCTATCCTTGCGGTATAGGGTATACCCTTGAATGTTTGCCAGCCAATCATGAGAGCTGTTGAACCAGGTCTCTGAAATTCCCACAAAATCCTAATCCTCCTCGTACAACAGTATCTCTAGTTCACCCATCTTGTCCGCCAGGCTCCTGGCATTGGTGAACATGCCATATAGTTTAGACCGGTCGCATATTGTCCTCGTATTGGGTGTTCCGAGATTGCAACTAGGACTTGCTACTATACTTACCTTGGGTTTTTGTGCTTTGGTTAACCTACCACTAATGCCCCCAATACTACCCTCTGGAATATCTTCCGTGCTGGCTATCTCTGTCTCTGGACCCTCCCCCCCCCATCGCCTTGTTTAAAAACCCCTCTAACTTTTTGGCCATCTTCATTCCCAGCAGATCTGCACCCTCCTCATTTAGGTGCAGTCTGTCCCTTCTATAGTACTGGTTACCGACTGAGAAGTCGGCCCAGTCCTCCAGGAACCCAAACCCCTCCTTACTACACCAGCTCTTCAGCCACTTGTTTACTTCCCTAATCTCCCTCTGCCTTTCTGGTGTGGCTCGATGTACCGGTAGTATTCCTGAGAACACTACCTTGGAGGTCCTTTTCCTCAATTTAGCTCCTAAGTCCCTAAAATCGTTCTTTAGGACACTCCATCTGCCTCTGACTTTGTCATTGGTGCCAACGTGCACCATGACAGCCGGGTCTTCCCCAGCCCCTCCCAGTAATCTGTCCACAAGATCCGTGATGTGCCGAATCCGAGCGCCCGGTAGACAACATACTGTTCGGCGCTTCAGGTCTTGGTTACAGATTGCCCTCTCTGTCCTTCTAAGAATTGAGTTCTCTACCACCAGAATCTGTCTTTCCTTTCCCTTTGCTGCCCCCCCACTCTCACTGGAGGAGTTCTTCCCCTGGCAGCTAGGAGAGTCCCTCAGCTCCAGCAGTGCTGGTCCCTGACTGGTTTCACCAATGTCACTCAATGGAGCGTACTTATTGGGATGCTCCAGTCATGGATCGGCCTCTCTTGCACTTCCCCCTCTACCCTTCCTGACTGTCACCCATCTACTCTTTGCTAGTGCCGGCACCTCTTTGTCTCCACCCCCTTTGTGCTGGCCCCTGCCGGCACCTCTTTGTCTCCACCCGCCTCTGTGCTGGCCCCTGCCGGCACCTCTTTGTCTCCACCCGCCTCTGTGCTGGCCCCTGCCGGCACCTGCCGTGTACGTTCCTGGCTCACCTTTAGTATGGAGGGACTTCTCAGTGCTGACAGTTGCTTCCCCAGATTCAGAACCTGGGCTTCCAGGGAAACAATGTGCTTCCATTTTGCACAGCAGTATTCGCCCTCGATCGGATGATCAAGGAACGCATACATGTCGCAAGATGTACAAAGAGTCGCCTCTCCACACCCGCCGGGCATCGTACCTATTAAATTTAGTGAGGATTTGGGGATTATACCCTGTCCAAATTACCTAACAGCTAGCTTCCTGGCACTAATACTCAAGACAATACACAGGTACACAACAAGACAATACCCAGGTACACAACAAGACAATACACAGGTACACAACAAGACAATACCCAGGTACACAACAAGACAATACACAGGTACACAACAAGACAATACCCAGGTACACAACAAGACAATACCCAGGTACACAACAAGACAATACACAGGTACACAACAAGACAATACCCAGGTACACAACAAGACAATACACAGGTACACAACAAGACAATACACAGGTACACAACAAGACAATACCCAGGTACACAACAAGACAATACACAGGTACTCACAGATCTACGTGCACTCGCAATACTCAAGTATACAGTACACAATACACAAGTACTAACGATGCACACACACTACTCAGACAACACTCAGATACTCACACTACACAGGTACTATGACCCCTGTTATAACCTCCTGTTTTAAACTCTTGTTTTTAACTCCCACTTAATCCAGCTCCACTTACACCGAGTTCCACAGCCTCAGACTGAGCACGCTCAGACTGAGTCCTACAACCAGTTAAATAGGCACCTGTGAGCAATTAACCACACCCCTTAATTGATAGACTGATGAAACCAGAGAAAAAAAAAAAAAAGCTATTTAAAAAGTGACAGCAAAAGGCAAATTAATAAACTAAAAGGAAAAGCCCCAAAAATGCAACCCAGCAAACAGACAGCAAACAGACAGCAAGCAGACAGCAAGCAGACAGCAAACAGACAGCAAGCAGACAGCAAGCAGACAGCAAGCAGACAGCAAACAGACAGCAAGCAGACAGCAAACAGGCAGCAAACAGACAGCAAGACTTGTATACTCTAATGCCCCGTACACACGGTCGGACTTTGTTCGGACATTCCGACAACAAAATCCTAGGATTTTTTCCGTCGGATGTTGGCTCAAACTTGTCTTGCATACACACGGTCACACAAAGTTGTCAGAAAATCAGATCGTTCTGAACGCGGTGACGTAAAACACGTACGTGGGGACTATAAACGGGGCAGTAGCCAATAGCTTTCATCTCTTTATTTATTCTGAGCATGCGTGGCACTTTGTCCGTCGGATTTGTGTACACACGATCGGAATTTCCGACAACGGATTTTGTTGTCGGAAAATTTTATCTCCTGCTGTCCAACTTTGTGTGTCGGAAAATCCGATGGAAAATGTCCGATGGAGCCCACACACGGTCGGAATTTCCGACAACACGCTCCGATCGGACATTTTCCATCGGAAAATCCGACCGTGTGTACGGGGCATTACTCTGGTTTTAACTCCCACTTATTCCAGCTCCACTTACACCAAGCTCCACAGCTTCAGACTGAGCACTGCACCCGATGTTCCTTCTACTGGGCTCCTGCGAAGCTGGACTATCCTTTCATCAAGGAGACACACAGACAGGGAGAAGAGGGGTCCTTAAGCTGCTGGTGGTCTATCCTGAGGGGTTCCTGCTGTTTTGGGGCCCTTAAATCCTTGAGGTGTAAACTCAGAATGTCAGTGAGGGGGACAGAAACCAGCAGAAGTAAATAGAGAAGAGTGTGTGGTCACTGGAATGGGGACAGAGATGAGGGGAAGACACATGGGTGACACTGGGGACACCTCACTGGCAAGTATGCTGTCTGAATAATGTCATTGATCCCGGAGAGGTGACAACCCTACTAGCATGTCCTATTCTTATTACAAACAATGTTTACATTCCTTCTAATAGGAATAAAAGTGATCAAAAAATAAGTAAAGGGAAAGTGTAAAAATATAGAAATAAAAATAAAATAAATAATAAAAAAACTAAATTTAAAGCGTCCCCATCCCTGCATGCCTCGCAAGCAGAAGCCAATGCATACATAAGTGGCACCCGCATATGTGAACGACATTCAACCACACATGTGAGGTATCACTGCAAACGTCAGAGCGAGAGCAATAATTCTAGCACTAGATCTCCTCTGTAACTCTAAATGGGGAATATGTCAAGAAAATTTAAAACTTTGCCTAACTTTAAGTACCGAAGTTTAGCACCATTCCACAATTGTGCGCAAATTTAAAGCGTGGCATGTTAGGTATCTACTTACTCGTCGTTTCACATAATACAAAAAAAAATTGGGCTAGTTTTACTGTTTTTTTTTTTTTTTAATTCATGAGACTTAAAAAAAACACGTGAAAAATTGCTGCGCAAATACCGTGTGACATAAAAAGTTTCAATGACTGCCATTTTATTGCCTAAGGTCTCTGCTAAAAAAAAAAAAAAAAATGTTTGGGAGTTTTGAGTAATTTTCTAGCAACAAGAATGGTGATTTTTACATGTAGGAGAGGAGTGCCGGTCTATAAAAGGATAAAACATGGGGGTGACTGAGATGTACAGGACTTCATAAAGACAAATACAAACCTTACCAGAAATGTTGGAGATCTCTCCTTCTGGACATGAGACACACTCATAGCAACATTTATAAATTGAAGATCCAAACTTTTTTCTGGTGCCGGGAATACAGGGATCCGAACATCGAGATACTGTGACCTGAAAATCAGATATTATTATTATTATTATTATTATTATTATTATTATTATTATATTTTAAAGATCCATCATATTTCATGAGGCTTTTCAAAAGTGTGACAAATGAGGTTTGGCTTTGCCTTCACCATGGATACTGGAATTTTTGGGACTTTGAATGAGGCGCATGGGGAATGTGCCTCCATCCCTAGTTCAGAGAGAAAAATTAGGAGTTTGGGACTTTAAATGAGGCCCACGGACAACAGGAGGTGAATAAAAAATGGTGTTTATTGATCATGGAACCTGTATCAAACCATATCACAAACATAGACCACATGTGAAAGAAGAACATTGTAATAAATGTCATTCAATATACCTACACACATGTGTATGAGCGCATGCAATAAGCATCAAGAGTACATCAATATGTCAAACTAGAGGCCACATGGTAGATCGATGGATACATACAATGATAAATACATATATATACACATAAAAGCAGCATAGGGCGATGATAGTAAAAATGTGTGAACCTGTAATTGATTGAAGAGAGATGTTCTGAGTTGATGGTGAGATGTGAGCATGTATCTGCGTAACAAGATGTCCGACGCGTTTCGTGTAAACCACTCATCAGGGGCACAGTGCTCAAACATATCTATGAAAATGTAGTAAAGTGAACAATTAATATATATGCAACCGATAGTAGCCGAGGGAAGCAATTATGCGACCCCTGAGTACTTACATAAAATCAGTGCAGAGGAGGTGTGGTGATGATGGAGCCAAGGCCAAATTAGCAGTCCGTACCGGGAGCTGAGGTGACCGAAACATGCACTGGTGGGGCGCATGCACAGAACCCCCCCACATACACAGAGCCCGGGGCACTAGATCTTGGGATGAGACAGTAACCTGCCAGTAATCACTGCCAAGCGCAGTGGCATCACTAGGGTTGGTGTCACCCGGTGCTGAAAAAATTGGTGTCACCCCCCCCGCCCTCCACCAAATATAGTCCCCCCTCAGTACAGACCCCTCTCCGCTAAGTACAGATCCTGCAGTATAGATCCCCCTCCCTCAGTATAGATCACCCTCACTAACAACAGACCTCCACCCTCAGTGCAGAACCCCCCTTCAGTACAGACACCCCCCCATCAGTATAGACCTCCAAACTCAGTGCAGACCCCCCATCAGGGTAGAATCCACCCCCTTAGTGCAGCCCCTCCCCATCAGTATAGAATCCCCCCTTAGTGCAGACCCCCACAGTTTAGACACCCCCCTTTAGTGCAGACCCCCCATCAATATAGACACCCCCTCTTAGTGCAGACCCGCCATCAGTATAGAATCACCCCCTTAGTGCAGACCCCCCATCAGTATATAACCTCCCCTTAGTGCAGACCCCCCATCAGTATATAACCTCCCCTTAATGCAGACCCCCCATCAATAGAGACACCCCCTCTTAGTGCAGACCCCCATCAGTATAGAATCCCCCTTAGTGCAGACCCCCCATCAGTATAGAATCTCCCTTAGTGCAGACTCCCCATCAGTATAGAATCTCCCTTAGTGCAGACCCCCCATCAATAGAGACACCCCCTCTTAGTGCAGACCCCCCATTAGTATAGAATCCATCTTAGTGCAGACCCCCCATCAGTAGAAGCACCCTTCTCCCCTCCCATAGCGCCCCCCCCCTGCACATGTCCATCTACTAATCCAGAGTGTACAGTACCTCAGTACAGCGTGGCCGCGGACCTATACACACAGAGGTGTGTGTCACTCGGAGCTCCTCCTCCTCACTGAATGTAAACAGAGGAGGAGGCAGCTTCAGTCGGCTCCACGGGGGACACAGCGCGAGCGAGATGAGAGGCTCAGGGCAGAGCGCGGTGTCAGCGGCTGCGGGTCTGCTATACACGGGTGTCACCCCTCTGGCGGGTGTCACCCGGGTGCGGCCCGCACCCCCCGCCCCCACCTTGCAATGCCACTGGCCAAGCGGGGTCTAAGAAAAAGGAAGATGCATATTCAGCATACCATATTGTACTGATGAGGTAAATAGGAAATATATGCATCAAATGAGGGGAAACTAAAATTAAAGAAGTCAAAGCAAAGAAAAAACCCAGCTGGGGATAAAAAAAAAGGAAAAATAAAAAATAAAAAAAATAAAAAATGAATCACATCCAATCCCCGTAGAGTGTGATATAAACGAAAAAAGTAACAAGCACAGACCTGATTGGTCAGTAAAACCAAAGAGATGGGGGGGGGGGAGGAAAAAATGGTGACTGGTTGATATGTGAGTGGGGTAGCTAGGTAGGAGCTTACATGTTTCCCAGAAAGATATAGACGAGTGCTGTGGTGAGGTCTGTCATCATCTGTTTGCGGCACCCAGACTGTGTCGGGAGCGACCATATATGTACACCCGCCCCAATCACGCGCATGCTGACTGACACCAGCGTCCCGCAGACACGGCATATGCAGGGAGGGGCTCTAAGGTGGGCGAAAGGCACCGCCCACAGAGGATGCCCACATGACCCCGCTGACCGGCCGAGATGGAAAACCTAATGCCTGCACGCCGTGATGTCAGAATTGACATCACCTGTGTGGCAGGATGCGTGGCGCCGATGTGCTGTGGGTGCCCGCCCGCCCCCTGCGCACATCCACTCCCCCTGATCCTAATAGGACAGGAGGGAGTGAGGGGGGGGGGGACGAGGGACACACAGAGCGCATTGCAGCTCCCGGATAACGGACCACAAGGCAGCCCTGGTGATTCAAAAACCACATCATTCCCCAAGGAGAAAAGGTGTGTGTAACAAACTGTGCTGCATAGTCTCATGGACACACATGGTTGTGTCCATTGAGGGTGTATAAACCTGGACAAGGTCAAAAACCTTCCAGGACTGAAAAAAACCTAACCTGTGAGTAGCAGGGGAACACTGCTGTCTCTGTCCGTGGACCTCCATCCCTAATTGCGGAAGGATATTGGAATTTTTGGGACTTTGAATGAGGCGCATGGGGAATGCGTCTCCATCCCTAGTTCAGAGAGAAAAATTGGGAGTTTGGGACTTTGGGACGTTCCCCATGCGCCTCATTTAAAGTCCCAAAAATTCCAATATCCATGGTGAAGGCAAAGCCAAACCTCATTTGTCACACTTTTGAAAAGCCTCATGAAATATGATGGATCTTTAAAATATAATAATAATAATAATATCTGATTTTCAGGTCACAGTATCTCGATGTTCGGATCCCTGTATTCCCGGCACCAGAAAAAAGTTTGGATCTTCAATTCATAAATGTTGCTATGAGTGTGTCTCATGTCCAGAAGGAGAGATCTCCAATATCCTTCCGCAATTAGGTTGCATCTCGTGCAGGCATTAGGTTTTCCATCTCGGCCGGTCAGCGGGGTCATGTGGGCATCCTCTGTGGGCGGTGCCTTTCGCCCACCTTAGAGCCCCTCCCTGCATATGCCGTGTCTGCGGGACGCTGGTGTCAGTCAGCGTGCGCGTGATTGGGGCGGGTGTACATATATGGTCGCTCCCGACACAGTCTGGGTGCCGCAAACAGATGATGACAGACCTCACCACAGCACTCGTCTATATCTTTCTGGGAAACATGTAAGCTCCTACCTAGCTACCCCACTCACATATCAACCAGTCACCATTTTTTCCTCCCCCCCCCCCCGTCTCTTTGGTTTTACTGACCAATCAGGTCTGTGCTTGTTACTTTTTTCGTTTATATCACACTCTACGGGGATTGGATGTGATTCATTTTTTATTTTTTATTTTTAATTTTTCCTTTTTTTTTATCCCCAGCTGGGTTTTTTCTTTGCTTTGACTTCTTTAATTTTCGTTTCCCCTCATTTGATGCATATATTTCCTATTTACCTCATCAGTACAATATGGTATGCTGAATATGCATCTTCCTTTTTCTTAGACCCCGCTTGGCAGTGATTACTGGCAGGTTACTGTCTCATCCCAAATTCTAGTGCCCCGGGCTCTGTGTATGTGGGGGGGTTCTGTGCATGCGCCCCACCAATGCATGTTTCGGTCACCTCAGCTCCCGGTACGGACTGCTAATTTGGCCTTGGCTCCATCATCACCACACCTCCTCTGCACTGATTTTATGTAAGAAATCATAATTGCTTCCCTCGGCTACTATCGGTTGCATATATATTAATTGTTCACTTTACTACATTTTCATAGATACGTTTGAGCACTGTGCCCCTGATGAGTGGTTTACACGAAACGCGTCGGGCATCTTGTTACGCAGATACATGCTCACATCTCACCATCAACTCAGAACATCTCTCTTCAATCAATTACAGGTTCACACATTTTTACTATCATCGCCCTATGCTGCTTTTATGTGTATATATATGTATTTATCATTGTATGTATCCATCGATCTACCATGTGGCCTCTAGTTTGACATATTGATGTACTCTTGATGCTTATTGCACGCGCTCATACACATGTGTGTAGGTATATTGAATGACATTTATTACAATGTTCTTCTTTCACATGTGGTCTATGTTTGTGATATGGTTTGATACAGGTTCCATGATCAATAAACACCATTTTTTATTCACCTCCTGTTGTCCGTGGGCCTCATTTAAAGTCCCAAACTCCTAATTTTTCTCTCTTGCCTTCACCATGGGTTCAAGTTGAATTCTTCAGGTTTGATATCCAATCAGGCGGGGGGTCAGCAACCTGTAGATTGTGGACAAGTGACTGGTAGATCAGGGTTTGGGTTTTCTGACTCGACATTTCAGAGCATCAAGCAGAGTGCAGTACAGAGGGACTCCTTGTAAAGTTGGAGGTGTAGTAAGGACCAAGAGCCTCATAATCTGATGTCTCCTCTGTAGTGCCAACTTCTGTCCCATACGGAGTGACACCAACTGCACTCCACCTCTAATCCCGGCTAGCAGTCTCCAGAGTGGTGCCATCAGCAGGAGGAAGAGATCTTCAGGTCAATGTGAAGCAATACACCGAGCATATTAGTATAAGGCTGCTTTCACAGTGATGTGCTGCGGTTTACCTGAACCACGGGTGCAACGCAGTGCATCTGCAGCTTTCCTGCACTTATCCATAGACTTCTATTATATCCTGCAGGTTTGCTGCACTTTCTGAATGCAGGAGTTTTGATACGCTTTCAGAAAGTGCCCCACACCTGCAGGATATAATAGAAGTCTATGGCAAAGCGCAGCTAACCCGCAGGAAAGCTGCAGATGCACTGCGCTGTACCTGTGGTTCAGGTAAACTGCAGAACATCAGTGTGAGAGCAGCCTAGGGGGTCAGAACAGTAAGGGTTCATTTACATTTGTAGTTTGGGGGGTGGTAAAACCTTATAGTTAAGATGTGTTTTTACCGCCCCAACCACGCCCCCTTTAGCTGCAGTTGACAGGAGTGTACACATATCGCATCCATAGCAAGCGTTATACGCCCTGCCATGGTTGATGGGTGTAGCACCTGCCAAGCATGACCCATTTAAGTGAGTGAGGCCGCTCTGTAAGTACCCTACAACCTTGTGCAAAACAGCAAACAAAGGGTTAAAGCAGGCAGCGTTGTGTTGCCTTCTCACCACCTGCTTTAACCCTTTGGACCCCACAGAAGCATGCAGTTGTGGGGTGCTTGCAGAGTGGCCCCGTTTACTTAAATAGGTCACGGTTGGCAGATGGTAGCACCCACCAAATGCAACCGGGGACTCAATTTCTGCTGCAGCATGTGTAGTCCTATGGCTGCTGCCTCAACATCTAAAGGGGGTAGGGATTGGGGGCAATAAAACCACAAATCAACTGCAGGGTTTTACCACCCCCCCTAACTTTACATGTCAACGAACCCTAAGGGTGCTGCTGCCGAATGCAACTAATGGCTCATTCAGAAGTGAAGCAGGCACTGCTGCTCCTCTGAACAGGCGATTTGAGTGTGTTTGACAGGTGGTGAGGAGGAGATATGCACACGATTGTTTACCACTTGATCAGCCATGTCCAATCACGGCTGATCGTGATGTCAATAGAAAGACGCAATGTCAATAGGAAGACTCACGTCTTACAGACGCAAGTAGAGGAGAGCCGATCGGTGACTCTCCTGACAGGGGGGGTCTGCGCTGATTGTTTATCAGCTCAGCCCCCCCTCAGATGACCACACTGGACCATCAGGGATCACCACTAGGACCACCAGGGAAGGGGCAACATGTGGATGGCCAGGTATGTACCCCATGCCATCCACATGTGCCCAATGTGCCCAATCTGTGCCAATCAGTGCCCACAAATGGGCACTGATTGGCACCATTAGGTTTCAGTTCTGCCCAGCAATGCCACCAATCAGTTTTATCAGTGCCACCAATCAGTGTCATCAGTGCCACCTGTCAGTGCCCATCGGTGCCACCTGTCAGTGCCCATCTGTGCCCATCAGTGCCCACCTATCAGTGCCCATCAGTGCCACCTATCAGTGACACCCATAAGTACCCATCAATGCCACCCATAAGTACCAATCAATGCCACCTACGAGTGCCCATCAGTGCCATCTATGAGTGCCCATCAGTGCCACCTATGAGTGCCCATCAGTGCTGCATACCAGTGCCACCTATCAGTGCCACCTATCAGTGCCGCCTATCAGTGCCCATCATCAGTGCCACCTCATCAGTGCCACCTCATTGGAGCTATTGCAGCCATATCAGTGCCCGTCATTGAAGAAGAAAACATACTTATTTACAAAAAATTTTAACAGAAACAAAGAACAACTTGTTTTTTTCAAAATTTTCGGTCTTTTTTTATTTGTAGCGCAAAAAATAAAAGCCGCAGAGGTGATCCAATACCACCAAAAGAAAGCTCTATTTGTGGGAACGAAATGATTGTCATTCAAATTGCGACAGCGCTGAAAGCTGAAAATTGGCTTAGGTGGGAAGGTGTCTAAATGCCTGGTATTGAAGTGTTTAAACTATAGAGCCTTCCAAAAACAACTTTCCCAAATACTCCACCAACTGCGAGTTTCTGGACTATCCAGACTGGGGAGAATGGCCTCATTCAAGTTGATCATTTTGCCCAAACTCATATACCTAGTTCACACAGTAGTATTGCCAGTTCCCCAAGCTTTGTTTTATTCCATACAAGGACAGATCACAAAATTCATATGGGATAAAAAGCCACCTAGATGCGCTCACCACATACTAGTAAGACACCATAACCAGGGCGGAGTAGGGTTTCCCCACATCCGTAGCTACTACTATGAGTCTATCTTGGACCAATTATACTACTGGTGGCACCCATCCTCCAACAAAACTTAGTCAACTATGGAATCTCCACATCCCACAACTTACAATCTGCTGGACACCCTTCTCCACACCACTGCAAGTTCCCAGTTACCTACAACACTCTCCTCCCCATCATCTAGAGCAGTGTCTCTCAACTCCAGTCCTCAAGGCGCCCCAACAGGTCATGTTTTCAGGCTTCCCGTTATTTTGCACAGGTGATTTGATCAGTTTCACTGCCTTAGTAATTACCACAGCTGTTTCATCTGAGGGAAATCCTGAAAACATGACCTGTTGGGGCGCCTTGAGGACTGGAGTTGAGAAAAACTGATCTAGAGCTTCATTACTGGCTTGGAAGAGGTACACACAGAACACGCCACCCAACCAACCCTCACATGCCCACCCCATCCCTCTTAGATCACTAACAGGTCAAATTACAAATCTTATGATCCAGCACACATATGGAATTAATTCCCTACTAGGTCTCAAGTCTCAACAGCCCTTAAATACATTCAATGACCTCCAAAACGAATTTTATCTCCCAGACTCTGAAGCATATATGCATGCAAGGATCAGCCACTTCCTTAAAGCTTCTAAACTCCCCCATGTAGTCTCAATCCCCCAAACACTACACAGACTCTGCTCCCAGCCCACATACCCAAAACACAGAATAACCACAATATATACAGCTTTCAAATGACCAGAGACCCTACTCCCAACTTAATACCTTATAGAAATGGGAAGCAGAATTGAATCTCAGTACAACCCCTACCATGTGGCAGAAGGCCTTTGAATACACATTTTCAGCATCCCATTGCTTCAATCATTGGGAAACCTATCAAAAAACCCTACACAGGTGGTACCTAACACCCTACAGATTATCAAAAATTTACCAGAACTCTCCCCCTACTTGCTGGAGGACCTGCGTCAATATTAGGTACTATTGCACATCTTCTTTAGTTGTGCAGATCCCTTCGCTCCTTCTGGAGACAAATCTTTTCCTTAATTTCCTCTATATCACCGATCTCTTGAGTACCCACCTCATCGTTAGCCTTACTCCACTTGGGTATGTGGTCATGAGTGGTAATAATACATCTCCTACTTGCAGCAAAAGTAAATATTACTAGACACTAGAGAACTACAGAACCCCCCTCCCTGGCGTCTACACTTGCAGACCCCAATCTCCAATGTGAGAAGGAGAGAATAGTAGTTAGGAAAAATGTAGCCATGGACAAGTTTCTTTTCAAGTGGTCTTCTTGGCTATCACATTCTAGATGTACTGTACAAGTATAATGTTCTTGTTGAATGTTCCTTGTTGAAATGTACTTCACCGGATCAATATGCTGGTACCCCGGTTTCCCCCCCACTTCCTTCCCTCCCCTATCCTATCCCACCCCCCCTCCTCTGGAGCCTCCCTCACCAATATCTCTGCCTGTAAACATATTACACTGACCTGTTTTGAATTTACTTATCTTGTCGATATTCTAAGTATGTTTTATGAGTTATTCTTTGTTAAGCTCCAGTTGGAACATCTGCCAAAATTTACCATGTAATCAGTGGTGTATCATCCATGTGTGCAGGGTGTTCACTGCACACGGGCCCCCGAAAGGGGGTGGGACCACACTGCACAGATGGATGATTGTTCCTTGATCGGGAAGATAATTGGTGTGGCGGGAGGGACAGTTGCAAGCTACGATCTCTCTGCATGGCTTTTCAGACAGCCGCTTCTCCTCCTCTCCCTTTGACGGCTGTCAGCTGAAATGCCATACAGAGAGATCAGTGCTCGCAACTGTCCCTCTGCCACACTGATCATCCCCCCAATGTCAGCTGTGTCCTTCTCCTCCAGCCCTGTGTTCTCCAGACCCCTGTCCTCCAACTCCAACTGCTGTATCCTCCTCCTCCAGCCTTGTGTTCTCTGCCCCCCTGTCCTCCTCCTCCGCCCCCGGTCCCCTGCAACTGCCTCCCTCCTCTCCCGGCAGCTGCAGGGGATATGTCAGGATGGAGAGCGAAGGAAGGAGCCAGTAAATATGTTATTTACTGGCTCCTTCCTTTTCTTAATTGGACATAGAGAGTGATTGCTACCAAACGCTCTCTTTGTCCTGTAATAACTGAGCAGAGTAACCTGTGTGTTACTAGGCTTCAGGTTATGAATGAACAGGAGCCTCTGTCTTCTGCCCATTCATCTTCAATGCTGAGAAAGGGACCGTGGAATCTGTGTCCTCAGACTCTTTCTCTGTCTCAAAGGGAAGACGTCAGGAATCTGCAGAGATTCCACATCCCAAAAACACTTAATCAGCAATATCGGCATCAGGGGCTTCATAGCTTCATAGTCCCCTGAGGAAGTCACAAGGACACGTGACGTAACGGGTAGGATTCACGTTAGCCGACGCAACCGGAAGCTATTACCCTGTGACCCGGTTGTTTTTGTTGCGGATCGGAAGTTTCGGATTAGGTGACGGCGCCGTTTTGTACTGCGCTATGCTCCTTGCAATGCCCTGCACAGCGCTTTTTATGTTATAAATTTGGATTTTATTACTACACGAATGGAGGCCCCCCTTTTTTCTTCTTTCCTTTACTATATGGATGTCCGGATCTTGATGCAAGCCTGACTCGGCCCTACAACCGACATCCACCTACCGGAAGCAATCAATGGTCTTTACTGCCATCTAGCAACATTGACCACTAAGGCACTTATCCATGCCTTTTGAGGTAAGTGCTCTGTGAGCACATCCCTATACAGATGCCATCCACCTTTGCCCACATCATTTATTTCACCTATTGAGAAGATCCATGAACATTATTCATCATTTTTGTGGACTTATTGATTTATTGATTGATTTACCCACCCCATCACGCTTCTTCATATTTTTGTTTACTTTTTTTAATGTTTTCACATTTTTTTTCATTTCACACTTTTTTTCATTTTACACTCACCATTTTTTACACGTTACCATTATCATTATCTACACGTTTTTATTATCATTATCCCCATGGGATCACATTGATTCTCAGCTTAGAATTTTTCATGTAGCAACTTAGCACTGTAATTTCATTGTTTCACATGTATTTTTTTTTTCATGTTATTCATTGTGACGTGTTGCTGTTAGCATTGTTTTGCGCAAAATCACTTTGTTGTTTATTCATAGCTGCTAGTAATCCAGGACTGATTCATTTTGATAAATGTGAGACGGTCCACGGAGTCTGTGGACAGACGCGTTCTATTAAAAGTAACAAAACCTCCATCAGCACGGAACGCCCATTCGAAAAGCACGCTGGATGCAAGGCTGCCCAGCAGCTCAATTGCATACTGGGCAATTTATGGCCAGTGGTCTATTCTCATGACCCAGTAAGCCACTGAATCTTCGACTGGAAAGCTCTCCATCTCTGTATTCGCCCCTAGATAATCGTCCACCATGTGATGCTGATGGGATGTAGAAGCTGACAGCTCTGGGCGGTGGACACTAACAAAATTGTGAAATACATCACTTAGGCGGCCACCTTCTCCACCGCTCCTCTCTTGACCAACAGAAGCCTCAAAAATACATTTTCCATGACACTGTAACCTACCAGAGTCGGGTAAAGCATTAGATAAAATCCTTTTTAAGGTGTCCTCAAGAGTTTTCATCTTCTGTACTCTCTGTGGGGATGGGATGAGTTCTGAGACTTTCCCCTTGTAACGGTGGTCAAGGAGGGTTGCCAACCAATAGTGATCCTTCTCCTTTATGCCACATATTCTTGGATCCTTTTGCAGGCTTTGAAGCATGAGGGAGCCAATGCACCACAAATCTGCGATGGCATGAGAAGCAGACTTCTCTGGGTCACTGAGGATTTGTCATGGTTATGCAATAGCATTTGTCTGTCAGCTTACCTGTCTCCATGTGTTCATCTCTAGAGACCAGCTGATCTTCACCTGGCTGCTTTTGTAAACTCTCCTCTAGCATTGCTCCACCCCAGCTCCTATCAGGGAACCCTATATTAATCTGTGCACTGCAAGCCAGCAGTGCTGATAAACCATTGTGTGTTAGCTTTCGTGTGTACTTGCTCTGTTTCCTACGTCGGATTTCAGTTACCGACCTTGGCCTGTTCTCGACTATCCCTGTCTGCTTGTGACCCTGACCTATGGCGTGTTATGTTTATCCTTGTCTGCTAGTCATCCCTTACTTTCCTTGTTGTTCCAGCCTGCTGCCTCCTACCTCTTCTCCTGTAGTCTACCGTGAGCGTGAGCTGTGAGACCCTGGGGGCTGCGACCTGGAGCCAGACTGCAGCGCAGTCCATCCTCACCACTAGAGGCTCTGATGAACACCTGCTGGCTCTTAGACTCCGCGCCCTGGGGAACCTATGCTCTAGCTCCCAGTGGGATCTGTGTCAGTGTTCCAGTAGACCTGCTTCCTGAACCTCCCAGGGTTCAATCCGCAGCAGTCAGTCCTAGGGTCCACTACTTTAGCGGTGCACTCCTGACTTCCATGGAGTGCATCTGTTACCTGGTCTCAGGTGACCTGACAGTTTGATCAGCCATGGACCCGGATGACGTGAAGCTTCCTGCAGATGATTCATTACAGGGCATAGGCCGCAGACTTGAGACCCAGGAATTGCATCACCCCCAGGTAATGCGATTCCTTCAGGATTTGGCCTCTTGTTTTGAACAGGTTCAGGCCTCATTAGGTCTCCTAGTTCAACAACCTCAACCGCTATCTGCTGCTGCACCTATCGCACCAGTCGCAGCCACACATTCATTACAACTGCCAGCTCCGGCCCATTTCTCTGGGGACCCCAAGGCCTGAAGGGGGTTCCTTAGCCAGTGCACAATTCATTTTGAGCTTCAGCCCCAAAACTTCCTGTCCGATCGGGCAAAGGTAGCCTATATTATATCCCTCCTGTCCGGCGAGGCATTAGCCTGGGCTGCCCCTCTGTGGGAACTGAATGATTCAGTGGTTTCTAGCCTGTCTGATTTCTTGAAACTTTTTCGAAATATCTTCGAGGAACCTGGTCGTGTCTCCTCAGCGGCCAGCACCTTTTTACATCTCTGTCAAGAGTACGCTCTTCATTTTCGTACTTTGACTGCTGAGCTGAGCTGGAATAACGAGGCCCTAGTTGCAACCTTTTTACATGGCCTCTCTGATAGAGTGAAGGATGAATTAGCAGGAAGATCCCTCCCTGCTGATCTGGATGGTGTCATCACCTTGTGTAACCAGATCGATATTCACTTTCAGGAGAGGGCCCTGGAAAAAAGACGCCAGCACTACCCGTTCTTTAGGCAGCCTGAGCTACATGTTCCTTCTCTTCATTCTGAGGAGCAACTCCTGCCTGCTATGGAACCTATGCAGCTGGGCTGGACCAAGTTATCGCCCGAAGACCATGCTAGGCGCAGAACTTTGGGCCTGTGCCTCTACTGTGGCGTCAAAGGTCATTTTCGTGATACTTGTTCTCTTCGTCCGGAAAAACGCTCAGGGCTAATATGTCTGGAAGGTGGAGTATTGGACCCTGAAATATCACCTTCACCTTCTTGTCTTCTCCTTTCTGTGTTCCTTCATGTCGGCGCTTCCTCTCGTTCAGTCTCGGCATACCTGGATTCCGGAGCCGCTGGCAATTTCATGGACTGGGGAACTGCATCTTCCATGAGACTTACCCTTTTGCCTCTCACAATGCCATTGGTGGTCTTGGCGATTAATGTCACTGTTCTTCCAGGGGGTCCGATCCGCTTCCAGACTCTCCCTGTTAAGATGTCGGTAGGGACACTCCACCAGGAGTGGATATCCTTCCTTGTCTTACCTAAGGCTTCATCTCCTATCATATTAGATCTTCCTTGGTTATGGCTCCATTCTCCACATGTTGACTGGACTGCTGGACAGATCTTGACTTGAGTTTCCTCCTGTTCCTCCTCCTGCCTACTCAAGGGTACCCCAAAAGAGAAACTTCCTGTTGCCACCATCCTATTATCTTCTGCTCTTCCCGCTGCATATAGCGATTTCTGGAATGTCTCCTGCAATAGTCAGGCTGAGGCACTCTCCGGGTCATGTGGCACTCTGGGTGAGGAGGCCACCTGTGAACCTGAGCCGATCATTCGCTTCAGTTTGCTTGGCCATTTCCCTTTGCCTGTCCCTGGACCCCCTTGGACACACACCCAGGCTGACTCGTCCACCAGTTCCACAGTCGCTATGCCCTGCGAAGCAATTCTGGTGGTAGCTGCACCTGGCGATGCTGTTCAGTTGGCCTCTGCACCAGTCCAGTCCAGTGAGCTTCCTGCTTCTTGTTCAGGACCTTCTGTAACCTGGACTCACCCTACTGCTACTACGTCCATTCAAACCTGTTTAAGAGGCTTAATCCTTCCTTTGGATAGACTGCCTCATTCGGCCAGGTGGGGTTTTTAATCTTTTGTTCAGGGCTCTCTGCATGCTGTTTGTGTTTCAGCTATTCGGCTTAACTCTTGTGACACGTCACCTTCTAACCAACCTGACCTCAGGGATCCACTGACCTCTACCCAGTCTGATGGTCCTGTGTTGGATGTCCAGCTCATCTTTAAGGGTCTGGGGGACCCTGTTCAGACTCCTGATGATCTTCTTGTGCCCTTACCCATTCCTAAAAAGCCTTTAGTCCTCAATAAGTCCTTTCATCCTACCTCGGTTCTGGTCTCTGAGGATAATCTAAAGTAGGTTAGTCAAGTTTTGGATTCCCGACTTCCGTAAAGGCACTGTCGTGGTTATGCAATAGAGTTTGTCTGTCAGCATACCTGTCTCCATGTGTTCATCTCTAGAGACCAGCTGACCCTCACCTGGCTGCTTTTGTAAACTCTCCTCTAGCATGGCTCCACCCCAGCTCCTATCAGGGAACCCTATATTAATCTGTGCACTGCATGCCAGCAGTGCTAATCAACCATTGTGTGTTAGCTTTCATGTGTACTTGCTGTGTTTCCTATGTCTGATTCCAGTTACCGACCTTGGCCTGTTCTTGAATATCCCTGTCTGCTTGTGACCCTGACCTTTGGCGTGTTATGTTTATCCTTGTCTGCTAGTCGCCCCAACATTTGGCTATCCCTTACTTTCCTTATTGTTCCAGCCTGCTGCCTCCTACCTCTTCTCCTGTAGTCTACTGTGATCGTGAGCTGTGAGACCCTGGGGGCCGTGACCTGGAGCCAGTCCATCCTCACCACTAGAGGCTCTGAAGAAACACCTGCTGGCTCTTAGACTCCATGCCCTGGGCAACCTATGCTTTAGTTCCCAGTGGGATCTGTGTCAGTGTTCCAGTAGACCTGCTTCCTGAACCTCCCAGGGTTCAGTCCGCAGCAGTCAGTCCTAGGGTCCACTACCTTAGCGGTGCACTCCTGACTTCCACGGAGTGCATCTGTCACCTGGTCTCAGGGTGACCTGACAGGATTACAGTATCTGGAACTGCCTCCTCCAAGCCACGTACTACTGACAAGGACCCTGGGGATGGAAAACCATCTCTTACTGTTTGACGTATGTCTTCCTATGCTTCAACGCCTCCAAAACTGACAGAAACCTCTTCTCTCTCCTCTTGTGTGTAGAAACAATGATGTCTGCATAAAGGGGGCCTTGAGAGGAAAGTAAGTCCACCTCTTCCTCCCACTGCTCTGCAACGAGTGCCCTGTCCATAATGCCACACAGAGTCTGCTCTAGCAGGAACACAACAGGGACAGTGTCACTGATGCATGCATTGTCACGGCTCACCATCCTTGTGGCCTCCTCAAATGGTGACAGTACCATTCATGCATACTTTATGTTGCTGATTTTCAGGGGGAAAAAAGCAGAGTTGGCCTGAGCCTGTGGTTGTGCTATACTCACAAATTTACTCGTTGACAGCCCTCTGCTGCATGTGCAGCCACTGCAGCATTGCCAAAGTCAAGTTCCATCTGGTGGGCATGTCACAAACCAGGCGCGTTACGGACAGGTGGAATTCCCGCTGAATTTCAGCCAATTGAGCACTGGCTGTGTATGAGCGCCTGAAATGGCTACAGACTCTTCTGGCCTGCTGTAGCAGATCTTCCAACCCTGGGTAACAATTTAGGAAACCACCAAATTGAGGACATGTGGCAGGCATGGCACATGTGTCAACTTTCCCTTTCTAGGTGCAGACAGGACATTTGTGCCATTATCGCACACCACCATTCCTGGTTCCAGCTGGCTTGGCGTGAACCACTTCTTGGCCTGCCTGCCCCTGCAGAGCTGCAAGAATCTGCTCCAGTGTGGTTTCTGTCCCCTAGACCAGTGTTTCTCAACTCGTACTCAAGGCGCCCCAACAGGTCATGTTTTCAGACTTTCCCATTATTTTGCACAGGTGATCTGATCAGTTTCACTGCCTTAGTAATTACCACATCCATTTCATCTGAGGGAAATCCTGAAAATATGATGTGTTGGGACACCTTGAGGACTAGAGTTGAAAAACACTGCCCTAGACACACCAGCTGAAGCACTGCATGGCACATTTTAGCCTGACTCATCAAACAACCCCTTGAACGCTTAGGGGTACTGGTGGCTCATAGGACAATTCAGCAGAGGAATGCATGGAGAAGAAGGAGGAGGGGGAAGAGCTGGTAAATCTTGCATCATATCCTCTAGCTGTATGGAGACATGGCGGCACAACAAGCTGCAGCACTGAGCTCTGTCCTGCATCCTTCGAGTTCCAAGCAGAGTTACCCAGTGTGCTGTGAACTAAATATATCGCCCCTGACCATGACCAAAAGAAAACTAAGTGCAAGAATAGTGTGTACCTAAAGCACCTCACATTATACTGATTACATTCTCCACACCCCCATACCATAGATAAAATAAAAGTTAGGCGGGGGTGTGGCTGGTCACAGAGTGAGATGGCTGCTTGATATTTCAGCTCCACTTAGCCATGGGACAGATTGCAACCCGCAGCACTTCCTGAGAGCGTTTCACCCCTCTGTGTCACAACGGAGGGGAGAAGACTCGAGTGGCACGGGGCGGTATGTCTAGAAGGAAACACAATTCACTCCACAAGCTGCGCTGCCTTTTGGATTTTTTCACCAAGCTGGCTATGCAGCACAGTAAAGATGGCGGCGGAGGGCTCCCCGTGCCTCCTCCCCAGACGCCGGAGGGACACGGGAACAAACTGCCATGCCAGAAGAGATGGACAGCTCAACTCCTGACACTGACTCCTCTCAGACTTCACCTGCTGATCAAGGTAAAAGAGCTGCTCAATCTCCAGCCCTTTCCCTCCACAAAGCTCCTCTGCTCAGAAAAACAACATTGGGATTCCCCAGCAGAAATAAACCCTGAAGTGACTCGCTCTGACTCCCTAGCTTCTCTACTTGCCTCTGACCAACCTGCGTCTGAGCATACCCTCTAGCTCATGCTGCTCTCTCTACAAAAAGCTATGTGCAACAAGCTCCGGTCTTCTATTTCCATGCTGCACTCTAGAATTGATCATGTAGAAGACCGCACTGATGACTTAGAAAAGCTAATGGCCGAACACACTGCGGCCTACAATGAAATGGAGGATGCCCGTGATCAACACACTGAGGAAATAGAACTCCTGCAAGCTAAAGTTGCAGACTTAGAGGACAGATTGAGGAGGAATAACATTAAGTTTTGGGGTGTGCCAGAGACCGTTAACTACTTGCTGTCATTGTACTGATCACTTTTATCAGGGGCGGAAGAGGGCCCCCATCCTGCCGTGCTCCATTGGTCTCCGCCGCTTACCTGAAGCATTGGTAGTAGTAGAGACGATCGGGTCCTCTCTCCTGACAGGCCTGGGGTCAAGTGAGGGAAAGATGGCCCCCCACTCAGCACCATACCATTGGATGGCGAAAGCGACGTCAAACATCACTTCTATTTTTGTCCTTTTTTTCACATAAATGGAGCTTTCTTTTGGTGGTATTTAATCACCGCTGGGTTCTTTATTTTTTGCGCCGTAAAAGAAAAAAGACCGAAAAATCTGTAAAAAAATACATTTTTCTTCATTTCTGTTATAATATTTTGCAAATTAGTAATTTTTCTTCATATATTTTGGCCAAAATTTATACCGCTACATATCTTTGGTAAAAATAACCCAAATCGGTGGATATTATTTGGTCTTTTTGAAAGTTATAGAGTCCAAAAGCTATGGTGCGCATATCTGAAAATTGATCACACCTGAAGTACTGACGGCCTATCTAAATTCTTGAGACCCTAACATGCCAGAAAAGTACAAATACCCCCCAAATGACCCCTTTTTGGAAAGAAGACATTCCAAGGTATTTAGAAAGATGCATGGTGAGTTTTTTGAAGTTGTCATTTTTTCCCACAATTCTTTGCAAAATCAAGGTTTTTTTTTTACTTTTTTTTTTACTTTTTTTTTTTTCCCACAAAATTGTCATATTATCAGGTTATTTCTCACACACTGCATATGCATACCACAAATTACACCCCAAAACATATTCTGCTATTACTCCCGAGTATGGTGATACCACATGTGTGAGACTTTTACACAGCGTGGCCACAAACAGAGGCCCAACATGCAGGGAGCACCTCCAGGCGTTCTGGAGCACCCAGGCCAATTCTGACATTTCTCTCCTACATGTAAAAATCATCATTTATTAGCTAGAAAATTACATAGAACCCCAAAACATTATATATATGTTTTTTTAGCAAAGACCCTAGAGAATACAATGGCGGTCGTTGCAACTTTTTATCTCGCATGGTATTTGCGCAGCAATTTTTTTAACGCGTTTTTTTTGTGCTTTACAAAAACCAACAAAAACCAAAACAGTAAAGTTAGCCCAATGTTTTTGCATAATGTGAAAGATGAAGTTACGCCGAGTAAATAGATATCCAACATGTCACCTTTCAAAATTGCACGCGCTTGTGGAATGGCGCCAAACTTTGCTACTCAAAAATCCCCATAGGCGACGTTCATTTTACTTTATTTATTTTAGTTTGATGCTTTTTTCCAAAAAAAAAAATTTTTGACCACTTTTATTCCTATTACAAGGAATATAAACATCCTTGTAATAGGAATATGGCATGACAGGTCCTCTTTACAGTGAGATATGGGGTCAATAAGACCTCACATCTCACCTCTAGGCTGGGAAGCCTGAAATAAAAAAAAAAAAAAAAAACGATCCTGGCTTCGATCGTAGCGGTGAGTCAGTAGAAGCGCGGGAGGGGGGGGACATCCCCTCTCGCCTCCCGTAAGAACGATCAAACAGTGGAACAGCCGCTATGATCATTCTCATGGTGTAGGGAATCGCCGGCTGAAAAAGCTGATATCTGAATGATGCCTGTAGCTGCCCCCATCATTCAGATATCCCCGCACAAAGTCAAGGACGTTGTATGACGGCCGGCGGGCGGGAAGTGGTTTTTTTTAACACAAAGTTGTCCATTTATACAATATTTCTACCACATAGCATGTACATACCAAAAATGACACCCCAAAATAGATTCTCCTCCTCCTCCTGAGTACGGCGATACCCCATGTGTGAGACTTCCACAGCCTGGCCACATAGAGAGGCCGAGTACAGCTGAATATGGCCCAGCATGGCTCAGCATGGCGGAGTATGGCGGGGTATTGCGGGGTATTGCGGAGTATGGCGGAGTATGGCAGGGTATGGCGGGGTATGGCGGAGTATGGCGGGGTATTGCGGGGTATTGCGGGGTATTGCGGAGTATGGCGGAGTATGGCAGGGTATGGCGGGGTATGGCGGAGTATGGCGGGGTATTGCGGGGTATGGCGGAGTATGGCGGGGTATTGTGGGGTATTGCGGGGTATTGCGGAGTATGGCGGAGTATGGCAGGGTATGGCGGGGTATGGCGGAGTATGGCGGGGTATTGCGGGGTATTGCGGGGTATTGCGGAGTATGGCGGAGTATGGCAGGGTATGGCGGGGTATGGCGGAGTATGGCGGGGTATTGCGGGGTATGGCGGAGTATGGTGGGGTATTGCGGGGTATTGCGGAGTATGGCGGAGTATGGCAGGGTATGGCGGGGTATGGCGGAGTATGGCGGGGTATTGCGGGGTATGGCGGGGTATGGCGGAGTATGGCGGGGTATTGCGGGGTATTGCGGAGTATGGCGGGGTATGGCGGGGTATTGCAGGGTATTGCGGAGTATGGCGGGGTATTGCGGGGTATTGCGGGGTATTGCGGAGTATGGTGGGGTATTGCGGGGTATTGCGGAGTATGGCGGGGTATGGCGGGGTATGGCGGGGTATTGCGGAGTATGGCGGGGTATTGCGGGGTATTGCGGAGTATGGTGGGGTATTGCGGGGTATTGCGGGGTATTGCGGAGTATGGCGGGGTATTGCAGGGTATTGCGGGGTATTGCGGAGTATGGCGGGGTATTGCGGGGTATTGCGGGGTATTGCGGAGTATGGCGGGGTATGGCAGGGTATTGCGGGGTATTGCGGAGTATGGCGGGGTATGGCAGGGTATGGCGGGGTATTGCGGAGTATGGCGGGGTATTGCGGGGTATTGCGGAGTATGGCGGGGTATTGCGGGGTATTGCGGGGTATTGCGGAGTATGGCGGGGTATGGCAGGGTATTGCGGGGTATTGCGGAGTATGGCGGGGTATGGCAGGGTATTGCGGGGTATTGCGGAGTATGGCAGGGTATTGCGGGGTATTGCGGAGTATGGCGGAGTATGGCGGGGTATGGCAGGGTATTGCGGGGTATTGCGGAGTTAGGCGGGGTATGGCAGGGTATTGCGGAGTATGGCGGGGTATTGCGGGGTATTGCGGGGTATTGCGGAATATGGCGGGGTATTGCGGGGTATTGCGGAGTATGGCGGGGTATTGCGGGGTATTGCGGGGTATTGCGGAATATGGCGGGGTATTGCGGGGTATTGCGGAGTATGGCGGGGTATGGCAGGGTATTGCGGGGTATTGCGGAGTATGGCGGGGTATGGCAGGGTATTGCGGGGTATTGCGGAGTATGGCAGGGTATTGCGGGGTATTGCGGAGTATGGCGGGGTATTGCGGGGTATTGCGGAGTATGGCGGGGTATGGCAGGGTATTGCGGAGTATGGCGGGGTATTGCGGGGTATTGTGGAGAATGGCGGGGTATTGCGGGGTATTGCGGGGTATGGCGGGGTATGGCAGGGTATTGCGGAGTATGGCGGGGTATTGCGGGGTATTGTGGAGAATGGCGGGGTATTGCGGGGTATTGCGGGGTATTGCGGAGTATGGCGGGGTATGGCAGGGTATTGCGGGGTATTGCGGAGTATGGCGGGGTATGGCAGGGTATTGCGGGGTATTGCGGAGTTAGGCGGGGTATGGCAGGGTATTGCGGAGTATGGCGGGGTATTGCGGGGTATTGCGGGGTATTGCGGAATATGGCGGGATATTGCGGGGTATTGCGGAGTATGGCGGGGTATTGCGGGGTATTGCGGAGTATGGCGGGGTATGGCAGGGTATTGCGGGGTATTGCGGAGTATGGCGGGGTATGGCAGGGTATTGCGGAGTATGGCGGGGTATGGCAGGGTATTGCGGAGTATGGCGGGGTATTGCGGGGTATTGCAGGGTATTGCGGAGTATGGCAGGGTATTGCGGGGTATTGCGGGGTATGGCGGGGTATGGCAGGGTATTGCGGGGTATTGCGGAGTATGGCGGGGTATGGCAGGGTATTGCGGGGTATGGCGGGGTATGGCAGGGTATTGCGGAGTATGGCGGGGTATTGCGGGGTATTGCGGAGAATGGCGGGGTATTGCGGGGTATTGCGGGGTATTGCGGAGTATGGCGGGGTATGGCAGGGTATTGCGGGGTATTGCGGAGTATGGCGGGGTATGGCAGGGTATTGCGGGGTATTGCGGGGTATGGCGGGGTATGGCAGGGTATTGCGGAGTATGGCGGGGTATTGCGGGGTATTGCGGAGAATGGCGGGGTATTGCGGGGTATTGCGGGGTATTGCGGAGTATGGCGGGGTATGGCAGGGTATTGCGGGGTATTGCGGAGTATGGCGGGGTATGGCAGGGTATTGCGGGGTATTGCGGGGTATGGCGGGGTATGGCAGGGTATTGCAGAGTATGGCGGGGTATTGCGGGGTATTGCGGAGAATGGCGGGGTATTGCGGGGTATTGCGGGGTATTGCGGAGTATGGCGGGGTATGGCAGGGTATTGCGGGGTATTGCGGAGTATGGCGGGGTATGGCAGGGTATTGCGGGGTATTGCGGAGTATGGCGGGGTATTGCGGGGTATTGCGGAGTATGGCGGGGTATTGCGGGGTATTGCGGAGTATGGCGGGGTATGGCAGGGTATTGCGGGGTATTGCGGAGTATGGCGGGGTATGGCGGGGTATTGCGGGGTATTGCGGAGTATGGCGGGGTATGGCAGGGTATTGCGGGGTATTGCGGAGTATGGCGGGGTATGGCGGGGTATTGCGGGGTATTGCGGAGTATGGCGGGGTATGGCAGGGTATTGCGGGGTATGGCGGGGTATGGCAGGGTATTGCGGAGTATGGCGGGGTATTGCGGGGTATTGCGGAGAATGGCGGGGTATTGCGGGGTATTGCGGGGTATTGCGGAGTATGGCGGGGTATGGCAGGGTATTGCGGGGTATTGCGGAGTATGGCGGGGTATGGCAGGGTATTGCGGGGTATTGCGGGGTATGGCGGGGTATGGCAGGGTATTGCGGGGTATTGCGGAATATGGCGGGGTATGGCGGGGTATTGCGGGGTATTGCGGAGTATGGCGGGGTATGGCAGGGTATTGCGGGGTATGGCGGGGTATGGCAGGGTATTGCGGAGTATGGCGGGGTATTGCGGGGTATTGCGGAGAATGGCGGGGTATGGCAGGGTATTGCGGGGTATTGCGGAGTATGGCGGGGTATGGCAGGGTATTGCGGGGTATTGCGGGGTATGGCGGGGTATGGCAGGGTATTGCGGAGTATGGCGGGGTATTGCGGGGTATTGCGGAGAATGGCGGGGTATTGCGGGGTATTGCGGGGTATTGCGGAGTATGGCGGGGTATGGCAGGGTATTGCGGGGTATTGCGGAGTATGGCGGGGTATGGCAGGGTATTGCGGGGTATTGCGGGGTATGGCGGGGTATGGCAGGGTATTGCGGAGTATGGCGGGGTATTGCGGGGTATTGCGGAGAATGGCGGGGTATTGCGGGGTATTGCGGGGTATTGCGGAGTATGGCGGGGTATGGCAGGGTATTGCGGGGTATTGCGGAGTATGGCGGGGTATGGCAGGGTATTGCGGGGTATTGCGGAGTATGGCGGGGTATTGCGGGGTATTGCGGAGTATGGCGGGGTATTGCGGGGTATTGCGGAGTATGGCGGGGTATGGCAGGGTATTGCGGGGTATTGCGGAGTATGGCGGGGTATGGCAGGGTATTGCGGGGTATTGCGGAGTATGGCGGGGTATGGCAGGGTATTGCGGGGTATTGCGGAGTATGGCGGGGTATGGCAGGGTATTGCGGGGTATTGCGGAGTATGGCGGGGTATTGCGGGGTATTGCGGAGTATGGCGGGGTATTGCGGGGTATTGCGGAGTATGGCGGGGTATGGCGGGGTATTGCGGGGTATTGCGGGGTATTGCGGAATATGGCGGGGTATGGCGGGGTATTGCGGGGTATTGCGGAGTATGGCGGGGTATTGCGGGGTATTGCGGAGTATGGCGGGGTATGGCGGGGTATTGCGGAGTATGGCGGAGTATGGCGGGGTATTGCGGGGTATTGCGGAGTATGGCGGGGTATGGCAGGGTATTGCGGGGTATTGCGGAGTATGGCGGGGTATTGCGGGGTATTGCGGAGTATGGCGGAGTATGGCGGGGTATTGCGGGGTATTGCGGAGTATGGCGGGGTATGGCAGGGTATTGCGGGGTATTGCGGAGTATGGCGGGGTATGGCAGGGTATTGCGGGGTATTGCGGAGTATGGCGGGGTATGGCAGGGTATTGCGGGGTATTGCGGAGTATGGCGGGGTATTGCGGGGTATTGCGGAGTATGGCGGGGTATTGCGGGGTATTGCGGAGTATGGCGGGGTATGGCAGGGTATTGCGGGGTATTGCGGAGTATGGCGGGGTATGGCAGGGTATTGCGGGGTATTGCGGAGTATGGCGGGGTATGGCAGGGTATTGCGGGGTATTGCGGAGTATGGCGGGGTATGGCAGGGTATTGCGGGGTATTGCGGAGTATGGCGGGGTATTGCGGGGTATTGCGGAGTATGGCGGGGTATTGCGGGGTATTGCGGAGTATGGCGGGGTATGGCGGGGTATTGCGGGGTATTGCGGGGTATTGCGGAATATGGCGGGGTATGGCGGGGTATTGCGGGGTATTGCGGAGTATGGCGGGGTATTGCGGGGTATTGCGGAGTATGGCGGGGTATGGCGGGGTATTGCGGAGTATGGCGGAGTATGGCGGGGTATTGCGGGGTATTGCGGAGTATGGCGGGGTATGGCAGGGTATTGCGGGGTATTGCGGAGTATGGCGGGGTATTGCGGGGTATTGCGGAGTATGGCGGAGTATGGCGGGGTATTGCGGGGTATTGCGGAGTATGGCGGGGTATGGCAGGGTATTGCGGGGTATTGCGGAGTATGGCGGGGTATGGCAGGGTATTGCGGGGTATTGCGGAGTATGGCGGGGTACATATTTACTAGCCCCTTCCTCCACTCTTCAACCTGAAGCATTCCCCACAGCAGCCGGGGAGGAGAGGAGGGAAGCCAACAGCACTGCAGTGCGGGGGGAGGGCAACAAGGGGGTGGAAGGGAGCCTGGGCAGTAGGGGAATTGGCAACACACATAGGGGTTGATTTACTAAAACTGGAGAGTACAAAATCTGGTGCAGCTCTGCAAAGAAACCAATCAGCTTCCAGGTTATTTTGTCAAAGCTTAATTGAACAAGCCAGAGCTAGTAGCTTATTGGCTACCATGCACAGCTGCACCAGATTTTGCACTCTCTGGTTTTAGTAAATCAACCCCACAGTGATTAGGGTGTGCCCAGGCACACCTGGCACACCCCCTGCACATGCCTATGACTTTAATATGTCTTATATACGTTCCAAACTATACCAATACCCTTTCTTCAAAAACAACTACTGAAACTCCAATCCATCATAACCACCTTCATCTGGGACGGATAACACCCCGTCTTAAATGCAACACCCTATGAACACCTGTATTTTCTGGAGGGATGGGTGCACCAAACATTCTAGCATATTATGATGCAACTATTCTTGACCAAGCCAAGGTCTGGTGGAACCCCACGCAACAAACCACCTGCTTCCAGATAGAAAAAACAGCACTGGCCTCCCATCCCAGATCCTCAGTACACTCCTTCTACAGCAGCAAGGGACTCGCATATGCCTTGGCACCGTCTTTGCCAACATTAAGGCATAGAAAGCCACTCTTCAAAGCACTAAAGGCATCCCACACCGTTTGCTCTCAAACATTATCTTTGACCTACACCATAAGGAGTCCCTCCATTTTTTTCTCATTTTTATCCCGGTCCGATTGAGTCCATTTTGTATACACCAACAACTTCCAGATGGCTCCCTCACAAGGTGGAAGTTTCATACTATGGTGGCGAGTAACCAGGATCCAAGGTCAGGCCACCATGGACGAGGAGTGGAACCATCCCTCATAGAGTGACCGTTCTTCTGCCAAACCGTAACCCTGTGGCACTTGGCCCACACAAGCTTGATTGACCCACTACCATATGGTAAGTGGGTCCAACACAACCAGTAAGAGTACCCATCTTATTCCTTCTAGAGAGGATTGCTTCATATTTACAACTGCACAGTTATTTGCACATTATTTGTGTAGTCCTTGTACAATTGAAGATTGGCTATCAAGCATGGGATGGACTCAACTTTTCGATTTTCATTAATTTTTTTAGTCCTCTTTAGTGAATATTGGACTTTATATTTTGTTCAGTTAGTCTTTATCATTATTATTTTATTGGACATCATAGTTCATTGAATTTTCTTGTAGCGCTACACTGTATATTTTTACTTCGTTTGGACTTTGTTTGTTTGAGTGTTAGCTGCTTTCAGTTGTGGTTTAGCGCAGTAATTTCACCATTTTCCTTGCATTATTCTGCTTTTCAGGCTGATCTGAGGGATGTTTTCCTGCTTCGTACGTCTGCCACAAACAAAACAGCCCTTACATCAGTCTCAGCGTATTTTCAAACAGGGAAAAGAATGGTCACATGTTGGCATGGCTGGCTAGGGAGAGCTCCTCGCCTGTGTCCATTCCCAGCATTAGAGATGCGGATGGATCACCTTTGACTGACCCTACCTCTATTAATAACTATTTTGCATCTTTTTTATAAGGAGCTTTATAGCTCCCTGGGGTCGGGCCCGGATGAGGAGCTGCATAATTATCTAGAGGAGATTGCGTTGCCTTGTTTAACATCTGCCTTCTGTGAGACGCTGGATAACCCCATCACCTTGGAAGAGCTTCGGGGGCCGGTGGCCTCTCTACAGGCTAGTAAGACTCCAGGCCCTGATGGCCTACCAGCCGAGTTTTTTTAAAACATATACGGAGGAGTTGCTTCCGACATTTAGGGCTGTGCTCCTGAAGGCGATGGAGGATGAATCTCTCCCACTCTCCATGACGGAGGCAGTTGTGGTGGTCCTTCTAAAACCTGGGAAAACCCCAGATCAGTGTTCCTTGTATCGGCCTATTTCCCTCCTAAATGTGGATGCAAAAATTTTGGCAAAGGTTCTGGCTGGTCGACGGAACACTGTAATCACCGCTCTGGTACACGCAGACCAACCCGGATTCATGCCGAGTAGGGGAACAGACATTAATATCCGAAATCTTCTTACCCAGCTATCGAGGGCGGACGGGAACAGTTCGGGGGTGGTGGCCTCTCTGGATGCTGAAAAGGCCTTTGATTCAGTAGAGTGGCGTTACCTCTGGGCTGTCCTACGTAAGTTTGGGTTTGGTCCCCGATTCATTAAATGGATTTAGTTAATTTACCATAACCCTATTCGTACTAACTCCCTATCACCCTCCTTACCCCTGACCCAAGGTATCAGACAGGGTTGCCCGCTCTCCCCAGGCCTATATTCACTGGCAATGGAGCCTCTGGCGGTCTGTGTTAGGCCTGCCTCATCGGTAGAAGGCATTCAGGTGGAAGGTGGTGGTTGACAAGATATCTCTGTACACAGATGATACCCTCTTGTATTTAAAGGACATCTCTTCTCTACCTGCGGCCCTACAAATATTTGAGACCTTTGGATCTTTTTCAGGTATAGGAATCAATTGGGGTAAATCAATTCTGTTTCCGCTGCATGCCTCGAACCCCATTCCCCAGTCTGATACCCCATTAGCTTGGGTTACTGAATTCAAATATTTGGTGGACGGTGGTGTGAGCCCCTTTGTCCTCATACTTTGACCGAAACCTCCTGTCGCTGCTAAGGGCCTTCTCCCAGAAATGCATGGCCTGAAGGTCTCTCCCTCTCACTCCCGTGGAGAGAGTGAGTTTAGTAAAGATGGTATATTTACCTATGTTCCTATACTTTTTTCGTAACTCTCCTCTGCTACCCCCAGCTTCCTTTTTTGATAAATTTAATGGCATTATATCTTCCTTCTTGTGGATTAGGAGACCTCCAGGTCTAGCTATTTCCACTCCTTAGTAAAAGGGACATGACAGCCAAAAGGCACCTGAATAACTCTCAGACCATGAGAAACAAAATTCTCTGGTCTGATGAAACAAAGATTGAACTCTTTGATCTGAATGGCAAGCGTCATGTCTAGAGGAAACCAGGCACCGCTCATCACCTGGCCAATACCATCCTCACAGTGAAGCATGGTGGTGGCAGCATCATGCTGTGGGGATGTTTTTCAGTGGCAGGAACTGGGAGACTAGTCAGGATTGAGAGAAAGATGAATGCAGCAATGTACAGGAACTTCCTTGATGAAAACCTGCTCCAGAGCGCTCTGGACCTCAGATTGGGGTGAAGGTTCATCTCCCAACAGGACAATGACCCTAAATACACAGCCAAGATAACAAAGGAGTGGCTAGAGGACAACTCTGTGAATGTCCTTGAGTGGTCCAGCCAGAGCCCAGAATTGAACCCGATTGAATATCTCTGGAGAGATCTGAAAATGGCTGTGCACCGACGCTCCCCATCCAGCCCGGTGGAGTTTGAGAGGTCCTGAAAAAAAGAATGGGACAAACTGCCCAAAAACAGGAGTGCCAAGCTTGTAGCATCATACTCAACAAGACTTGAGGCTGTAATTGGTGCCAAAGGAGCTTCACCAAAGTATTGAGCCAAGGCTGTGATACTTATGTACATGGGAGGAGCCTGTGATACTTATGTACATGGGAGGAGCCTGTGATACTTATGTACATGGGAGGAGCCTGTGATACTTGTGTACATGGGAGGAGTCTGTGATACTTGTGTACATGGGAGGAGCCTGTGATACTTGTGTACATGGGAGGAGTCTGTGATACTTGTGTACATGGGAGGAGTCTGTGATACTTGTGTACATGGGAGGAGCCTGTGATACTTGTGTACATGGGAGGAGTCTGTGATACTTGTGTACATGGGAGGAGCCTGTGATACTTATGTACATGGGAGGAGCCTGTGATACTTATGTACATGGGAGGAGTCTGTGATACTTATGTACATGGGAGGAGTCTGTGATACTTATATACATGGGAGAAGTCTGTGATACTTATGTACATGGGAGGAGTCTGTGATACTTGTGTACATGGGAGGAGTCTGTGATACTTGTGTACATGGGAGGAGCCTGTGATACTTGTGTACATGGGAGGAGTCTGTGATACTTGTGTACATGGGAGGAGCCTGTGATACTTGTGTACATGGGAGGAGCCTGTGATACTTATGTATATGGGAGGAGCCTGTGATACTTATGTATATGGGAGGAGCCTGTGATACTTATGTACATGGGAGGAGTCTGTGATACTTGTGTACATGGGAGGAGTCTGTGATGCTTGTGTACATGGGAGGAGTCTGTGATGCTTGTGTACATGGGAGGAGTCTGTGATACTTGTGTACATGGGAGGAGCCTGTGATACTTATGTACATGGGAGGAGCCTGTGATACTTATGTACATGGGAGGAGTCTGTGATACTTATGTACATGGGAGGAGTCTGTGATACTTATATACATGGGAGAAGTCTGTGATACTTATGTACATGGGAGGAGTCTGTGATACTTGTGTACATGGGAGGAGTCTGTGATACTTGTGTACATGGGAGGAGCCTGTGATACTTGTGTACATGGGAGGAGCCTGTGATACTTATGTATATGGGAGGAGCCTGTGATACTTATGTATATGGGAGGAGCCTGTGATACTTATGTACATGGGAGGAGTCTGTGATACTTGTGTACATGGGAGGAGCCTGTGATACTTATGTACATGGGAGGAGTCTGTGATACTTATGTACATGGGAGGAGTCTGTGATACTTGTGTACATGGGAGGAGTCTGTGATACTTGTGTACATGGGAGGAGTCTGTGATACTTGTGTACATGGGAGGAGCCTGTGATACTTGTGTACATGGGAGGAGCCTGTGATACTTATGTATATGGGAGGAGCCTGTGATACTTATGTACATGGGAGGAGTCTGTGATACTTGTGTACATGGGAGGAGCCTGTGATACTTATGTACATGGGAGGAGCCTGTGATACTTATGTACATGGGAGGAGTCTGTGATACTTATGTACATGGGAGGAGTCTGTGATACTTATATACATGGGAGAAGTCTGTGATACTTATGTACATGGGAGGAGTCTGTGATACTTATGTACATGGGAGGAGCCTGTGATACTTAGATACATGGGAGGAGTCTGTGATACTTATGTACATGGGAGGAGCCTGTGATACTTAGATACATGGGAGGAGTCTGTGATACTTATGTATATGGGAGGAGCCTGTGATACTTATATACATGGGAGGAGCCTGTGATACTTATGTACATGGGAGGAGTCTGTGATACTTAGATACATGGGAGGAGTCTGTGATACTTATGTACATGGGAGGAGCCTGTGATACTTATATACATGGGATTTTTTATTTTTAATAAATTTGAAAGATTTCAAAGAAACTTTTTTCACATTGTCATTATGGGACATTGTTCGTAGAATTTTGAGGAAAATAATGAATTTAATCAATTTTGAAATAAGGCACATAACAAAATGTGGAAAAAGTGAAGCGCTGTGAATACTTTCCGGATGCACTGTACTGAACATAAAAATAAGGAATAGGGAACATGCATCAAATCTAGAGGTTTCATTCAAAGCTGTGCAATGTATGCTCAGTACACGTGAGGCTCATTTCATTCCGAATTGAAATTCTAAAAAAATTTTCATTATTCGGATATTCAGATGTATTTTAATTTCTGAATTACAATAATAATGCATTTAAACTAATCCGAAATAATGAATCAAAATTTTTGACTAAATTCAAATTCAAATAGTTTTCGAATTTGAATTTGAACAGTATTCTAATCAAATCGAATTTAAATAGTTTTCAAATCAAATTTGAGTTTCTAAAAAAAAGAAAATAGAATAAAAAATACAGGAATAGAATAGAAAAGAATATAATACAATAGAAAAGAATAGAAAATAAAATAATAAAATATAATAGAGTAAAATAGAACAGAATAGAAAATAAAAGAATAATAAATAGAATATAACAAAAGGGATACAATATAAAATAAAAAATAGAGTAAAACAGGACAAAATAAAATAGAAAAAAAAATGAATAAAATAGAATAAAGGAATAAACTAGAATAAAAAATAGAATAAAACACATTACAATAGTAATAATATAACCATCTTCTGAAATTCAAATTTTGAATAGAATAAATTCAAATTCAAATAGAAAAGAATATAATAGAATAGAAAAAATTGAATAGAAAAGAATAAAATAGAAAATGTATATAAAAGAATAGAACAGAATAATCAATAGAAAAAGAATAGTATAGACTAGAAAGAATATAACAATATAACCATTTTCAGAAATTCTAATTTCGAAACAGAATAGAAAATAATAGAATAAAATAGAAAAGAAAAGAATAGGATAGAAAAAAAAATGAATAGAATGGAATATAAAGAATATAACAATCTTCCAAAATTCAAATTTTCGAATAAAATAAATTTGATTTTGAATGGAATTCAAAAAAATTTAATCGATTAGAATTTGAATAAACAAAATTAACTCTGAAAATTAATTAGCAAATTAAACAAATTTAACTGAACAAATTTATGTAAATAACGTATCGAAACAAAACAAATGTTTCTGATCTGAACATGTTTAATTCTCAGTGCTTTCTGTGAAATGTTCTACTATAATAAATAATGTGAAACTAAATCACAAATCCATTCCCCACAACAGAAAGAGTCTCTCTGAACCCACAACCACTATGTCTGGGAAATGGTATCATTACGTTATCCGTTTATGGAATAGAAAAAAGTTGTGATCCTCGGGATCAGGGCTGATCTCTGGTGTGTACCGGAGCTGAGATGAGGAGAAAACAGTACATGACCGTTCTGTCACTAATGGCTAGTTTATATTAGTGAGATCCGATGATCCGATGATCCGAAGATCGGATGATTTGATGATCCGAGGATCCGATGATCCGATGATCCGAAGATCTGATGATTTGATGATCCGATGATTTGATGATCCGATGATTTGATGATCTGATGATTTGATGATCCGATGACCCGAGGATCCAATGATCTGATGATTTGATGATCCGATGATTTGATGATCCGATGACCCGAGGATCCAATGATCTGATGATTTGATGATCCGATGATTTGATGATCCGATGATTTGATGATCCGATGATTTGATGATCCGATGATCCGATGATTTGATGATCCGATGATTTGATGATCCGATGATTTGATGATCCGATGATCCGATGATTTGATGATCTGATGATTTGATGATCTGATGATCCGATGATTTGATGATCTGATGATTTGATGATCCGATGATCCGATGATTTGATGATTTGATGATCCGATGATCCGATGATCCGAGGATCCGATGATCTGATGATCCGATGATTTGATGATCCGATGATTTGATGATCCGATGATCCGATGATTTGATGATTTGATGATCCGATGATCCGATGATCCGATGACCCGAGGATCCAATGATCTGATGATCCGATGATCCGATGATTTGATGATCCGATGATTTGATGATCCGATGATCCGATGATCCGATGACCCGAGGATCCAATGATCCGATGATCCGATGATTTGATGATCCGATGATTTGATGATCCGATGATCCGATGATTTGATGATTTGATGATCCGATGATCCGATGATCCGATGACCCGAGGATCCGATGATCCGATGATCCGATGATTTGATGATCCGATGATTTGATGATCCGATGATCCGATGATTTGATGATCCGATGATCCGATGATTTGATGATCCGATGATTTGATGATCCGATGATTTGATGATCTGATGATTTGATGATCCGATGACCCGAGGATCCAATGATCTGATGATCCGATGATCCAATGATCCGATGATTTGATGATCCGATGATCCGATGATTTGATGATCCGATGATTTGATGATCCGATGATTTGATGATCCGATGACCCGAGGATCCAATGATCTGATGATCCGATGATCCGATGATCCGATGATCCGATGATTTGATGATCCGATGATTTGATGATCCGATGATTTGATGATCTGATGATTTGATGATCCGATGACCCGAGGATCCAATGATCTGATGATCCGATGATCTGATGATCTGATGATCCGATGATCCGATGATCCAATGATCTGATGATCCGATGATTTGATGATCCGATGATCCGATGATCCGATGATCCGATGATCCGATGATCCGATGATCCAATGATCTGATGATCCGATGATTTGATGATCCGATGATTTGATGATCCGATGATCCGATGATCCGATGATCCAATGATCCGATGATCCGATGATCCAATGATCTGATGATCCGATGATTTGATGATCCGATGATCTCACTGGCCGTTACTCTGAAATATCTCCATCCCAGGTTCTCCAGCTCAGAGGAGAGAAGTTTGTGCAATTAGAGGAAGAAGACTTCTTGGGGACCATGGACACTAGAGATTAGAAGATGATGATCCCAATTGTATGCATTCTATAACAGAACCAAAGTGTCACTTCAAAACATACAAGATATGTAATATACACTCACTGGACACTTTATTAGGTCCACCTTGCTAATAGCAGGTTGGACCCCCTTTTGCCTTCATTCTTGGTGGCATAGACACAACAAGGTGTTGGAAACATTTCTCGGAGATTCTGGTTCATGGTGACATGATAACATCACACAGTTGCTGCAGATTTGTCGGCTGCACATCCATAATGCCAATCTCCCGTTCTACCACATCCCAAAGGTGCTCTATTGGATGAGATGTGGTGAGTGTGGAGGACATTGGAGTACAGGGACCTCATTGTCCAGTGGTGAGATGATTGGAGCTTTGTGACATGGTGCATTATCCTGCTGGAAGGAGCCATCATTACATGGGGACATTGTAGTCATAAAGGGATGGACATGGTCACCAACAATACTCAGGTAGGCCGTGGCATTTAAACCATGCTCAGTTGGTACTAAGGGGCCCCAAAGTGTACCAAGAAAATATCCCCCACACCATTACACCTCCAGCCGGAACCATTGATACAAGGCAGGATGGATCCATACACCAAATTCTGACCCCACCATCTGAATGTCGGAGCTGAAATCCAGACTCATCAGACCAGGCAACGTTTTTCCAATCTTCTATTGTCCAATTCTGATGAGCCTGTGCAAATTGTAGCCTCAGTTTCCTGTTCTTAGCTGACAGAAGTGGCACACGGTGCGGTCTTCTGCTGCTGTAGTCCATCTCCTTCAAGGTTGGATGTGTTGTGTGTTCAGTGATGGTATTCTGCATACCTTGGGTGTAACGATGGTTATTTGAGTTACTGTTGCCTTTCTATCATCTGGAACCATCTGCCCATTCTCCTCTGACCTCTGACCTCAACAAGGTATTTTCTCCACACAACTGCCGCTCACTGGATATTTTCTCTTTTTCCCACCATTCTCTGTAATCCCGAGAGATGATTGTGTGTGAAAATCCCAGAAATACTCAGACCAACCCATCTGGCACCAACAACCATGCCACGTTCACTGCCATTCACTGGATATTTTCTCTTTTTCGGACCATTCTCTGTAAACCCAAGAGATGGTTGTGCAAGAAAATCCCAGTAGATCAGCAGTTTTTGAAATACTCAGACCAGCCCATCTGGCACTAACAACCATGCCACGTTCACTGCCATTCACTGGATATTTTCTCTTTTTCGGACCATTCTCTGTAAACCCAAGAGATGGTTGTGCAAGAAAATCCCAGTGGATCAGCAGTTTTTGAAATACTCAGACCAGCCCATCTGGCACTAACAACCATGCCACATTGAAAGTCTCTTAAATCCCCTTTCTTCCCCATTCTGATGCTCAGTTTGAACTTCAGCAAGTTGTCTTCGCCAAGTTTAGATGCCTAAAGGCATTGAGTTGCTGCCATGTGATTGGCTGTTTGTGTTACCAAGCAATTGAACAGGTGTACTCAATAAAGCGGCCGGTGGGTGTATATTATGTATAATGTCCAACAATATACAATTCTTTTATTTGATATCCAGTATATTGTGTTCATTCATTTGTCACACTTTTCTATACCGTGTCCTGCAATACAAATAGTGATTTTGTTCAGTTGGATGTATTTATGGGTTCCCGATAGTTATCAATAGAGTCACTTATATAAAAAGAAATGTTTCTGCTTTCTTACATAGGATGATACCCGGGGTTACCATTTTAGAAGGAAGTATACTTTGCCAGTTCTCCACTATTTCTAAGTTCATAAACTTATTTGTCTCCAAAAATGACCCCATTCATGAACAGGTACATTGGCTGGTATCGGTATAAAAAAGGGAGAAAGGCTGGTGCCATGGAAGTTGGCTAAAACATGCAGGTTTAAAAAGCCAACACATTTCAGCCATCAGACCCTAATCATGATTAAGTCCTGATGGTAGAAACGCGTTGGCATTTTAGACTGTTGTTCACCTGCATTAATAAAACAATGTTTTAGCAGACTTCCATGGCACCAGCCTTCCTCTCTTTTTTGCAGGGATTTTACATGGAGGTTTGCAGAGATTTCCCAGGCTGTGTGCCGTGTTCTTGAGGCTCACCAGGCATTACACAGGAGGTAGTAACTCGGATGTACCTGTTCCATTGACTGGTATATCTTACAATAAGACTAGAAATTCCTTACGAATCCAAAATATGAACATCCTCAGCAAATGATATGAAGAGAAAACAATCCAGTGATTCCTTACTTTGTCTTTTTCCCAGTAGATGGGGTCACTCATATTGATAAATGTTTCAGGGACGTAATCTGGGCCTTTTATAATGGAAATTGTTCTATACCAATTAAATGAAGAATTAATAAAATACCAGTTGCATAAAAAAAGATCGGATGGAACTTCTCTTCTCTCGTTAAAGTAGATATAACCACCGTTTGGGTTCCGGTAATAAACATATCTCAAATATTTGTGCAGCTTTCCATGGAAGACATAAAGACACAGTTATACACAGTATATACAGATATAAGATAACTAGGGATGAGCCGAACACCCCCTGGTTCGGTTCACACCAGAACCTGCGAACGAACCGAAAATTTGCACGAACGTTAGAACCCCATTGACGTCTATGGGACTCGAACGTTCGAAATCAAAAGTGCTCATTTTAAAGGCTAATTTGCATGGTATTGTCCTAAAAAGGGTTTGGGGACCCGGGTCCTGCCTTGCAAAAAAAACTTTTAAAAACGGCCGTTTTTTTGGGAGCAGTGATTTTGATGATGCTTAAAGTAAAAAAAAAAGAAAAGTGAAATATACCTTTAAATATCGTACCTGGGGGGTGTCTATAGTATGCCTGTAAAGTGGCGCGTGTTTCCCGTGTTTAGAACAGTCTCTGCACCAAATGTCATTTTTAAAGGAAAAAAAGTCATTTAAAACTGCTTGCGGGTTTAATGTAATGTCGGGTCCTGACTCCTGGCAATATGGATGAAAATCAGTGAGACAAACGGCATGGGTACCCCCCAGTCCATTACCAGGCCCTTTGGGTCTTGTATGGATATTAAGGGGAACCCCGCACCCAAATTAAAATAAGGAAAGGTGTGGGGCCACCAGGCCCTATATACTCTGAACAGCAGTATACAGGCTGTAGGTTTGTTGTTAAGTAGAATCTCTTTGTAATTTTGAACGGGTACATTTTTAACGTGTTTAGCTCCAGCCAAAAAATCTTTTTTAAGCTTTTTGGAAAACATAGGGAAGGGTTATCACCCCTGTGACATTTGTTTTGCTGTCTGTGCTCCTCTTCAGAAGATTTCACCTCACTTTCTGTCCCAATGACAAATGTTTTGGTGGATTGGTGATAAAGCATCAGTGGAAACGAGAAAAGTTTTTCCCATATTAACTCTTACAGGAGAGAATTTCCCTTCCTAGGGGTAGATTTCATCTCACTTCCTGTTGTCTCCTTCCGTTTGCAAGTAAGAGTCGTTTGTAAGTTGGATGTTTGAAAGTAGGGGCCTGCCCTACTGGCCTCAACACTGTAAGCCTTCACAGGGCCTTGCTGTGAAATATTAGATCAAGAATTGTAATTACATGCCCCTGTTGAACAGGGGCAGAAAAATTGGGCCTTTGGTGGTGGTGTTGGTGGTGGTGCCACAACACTGTAATGCCCCATACACACAGTCGGACATTGATCGGACATTCCAACAACAAAACCCCCTTAGCTATCGTAAGGTATTGGGAAGAAATAGTAGCTTTTATATTCAAAATAACATATATCCCACTGCAACAATCAATGCCAATATGTATTCTGGGTCTGACAGAGCAATTTATTCCTACGACAGCAGGGCGCACTTTGGTGGGGCTGCTTTTGTTCTCTGCTCGTAAAGCTATAGCTCTCAGCTGGAAGAAAACCACCCCCCCCATCGCTGACTTTGTGGAAACAACTCATTAATAATAGCTTACCATTATACAAAGAAACATATATAAATAGGGGTTGTCTCCTCAAATAGGAAAAGGTTTGGTCCAAATGGCTCATGGACCCCTCTACAGCCTCAATAGCCTCCTAGAGGAATATGACTCTTTGTAATCTCTCCATTAGTTATTGGGCTCTAGGTGTACATTTGTAACACGGGATGACACCTTTCTTTAAAATTAAACTGGCATAGGAACCAAGTATGACCAATGTATGTATGTATGTATGTATGTATGTATGTATGTATGCGGGTTTTTTTTTTTTGTGTTTTGTTCTTTATGTATATAGTTTCATTTAATTGCTGCAAGTATTCATTTTTGTTTGTTGTCTGTTTTTTTGAAAATTAATAAAAACGTATATTTAAAAAAAAACAACTAAATTATATAAGAATTTCTTTTTTATTTTAGAAAAAATAAAAAATTATTAAAAACACTGCAATTGGCAAGTACAAATCAACAAGATTTTATGGATACAGCACAAAAGGATAGAATTCCCAACATGTTTCACCCATATATCGGGCTTCTTCAGGGGATGCTGTCCAGCTAGAGGTACAAGCCTTCTATTGAAAAAACATATACATATAATAATTACAACAGCAATTAATTAATATTCATAGTATCACATACATAATATTTTAATTTCAATTGCATAACAACCTCAATCTATACATGTGCATGTCTATTATCAATGCACCACTCCTTACCTTGGTCTCTTGAACTATTGGTCAAGTCACTAATGCCCCGTACACACGGTCGGACATTGATCAGACATTCCGACAACAAAATCCTAGGATTTTTTTCCGACGGATGTTGGCTCAAACTTGTCTTGCATACACACGGTCACACAAAGTTGTCGGAAAATCCGATCGTTCTGAACGCGGTGACGTAAAACACGTACGTCGGGACTATAAACAGGGCAGTAGCCAATAGCTTTCGTTTCTTAATTTATTCTGAGCATGCGTGGCACTTTGTGCGTCGGATTTGTGTACACACGATCGGAATTTCCGACAACGGATTTTGTTGTCGGAAAATTTTATAGCCTGCTCTCAAACTTTGTGTGCCGGAAATTCCGATGGAAAATGTGTGATGGAGCCTACACATGGTCGGATTTTCTGACAACAAGGTCCTATCACACATTTTCCATCGGAAAATCCGACCTTGTGTACAGGGCATAAGTCCTCACTCGCTCTTGGTGGGCGCAGAAATGGACCCTGCTTTGAAATATTAGATCAAGAATTGTAATTACACGCCCCTGTTGAACAGGGGCTGAAAAATTGTGCCTTAGGCACTGGTGGCGGTGCCCAGAACCAAAAATGTTCTTACAATCTATCAGCGTGATGATTGAGGAGGAAGAGGATAATTACTCAGGATAGTCACTCAGCATCAGCATAGGCAGTCTTTGAAGGGATCTGAGATTTAAAAAAAAAATTATTCGGTTACATCAGCATCAGGTTCTTGGTAGCTGGTGGTGATCCAAGACTGATTCATTTTTATGAAGGTCAGTCGATCGACCGAGTCAGTGGACAGACGCACCCTGTGATCGGTTACAAAGCCTCCAGCAGCACTGAATGTGCGTTCTGAAAGAACGCTGGATGCAGGACAGGCCAGTAGCTCAATTGCATACTGTGCAAGCTCTGGCCAGTGATCCATCCTCAAGACCCAGTAACCCAGAGGATTTTCGGTGGGAAAGGTGTCCAAGTCTGATCTTGCCCCTAGGTATTCCTGCACCATGTAAAACAGACGCTGGCGATGGTTGCTGGAACCGATCATACCTTGGGGCTGCGGACCAAAAAATTATCTGAACGCATCGGTCAGACGGCCACCTTCTCCACCGCTCCTTCTTTGACTGACCGAAGCCTCAGCAACACGTTGTCCAGAAACAGGAGTTTGTAACCTCCCAGTCTCTGGGAACGCATTGCACAGACCTTTCTGCAAGGCCTCCCGAAGATGTTTCATCCTCTGCTCCCTCTGCAATGGCAAGATAAGGTCCGCAACCTTACCCTTGTAACGTGGATCAAGGAGGGTTGCCAGCCAGTATTGGTCCTTCTCCTTGATACCACGAATACGAGGATCCTTACGCAGGCTTTGCAGGATCTGGGAGGCCATGCAGCGTAGGTTTGCTGAGGAATTCGGTCCGGAGTCCTCTGGGTCACTAAGGACGACATGGTCCGCAGCCACCTCCTCCCAGCCACGTACAAGTCCATGTGTTTCTTGGGACTGATCCCTTAAAGACTGCTGCTGATGCTGAGTGCCAAGCTCCACCTCCATACTGACACAATCCTCCTCCTCATCCTCGTCCTCTTCCTGTGTGATCGGCGGGCACGCAGGAACACTGTCTGGATAAAGGGGGCCTTGAGAGCTAAGGAAGTCCTCCTTTTCCTGCCTCTGTTCTGCCTCAAGTGCCCTGTCCATTATTCCATGCAGCGTGTGCTCCAACAGGTGGACAAGGGGGACAGTGTCACTGATGCATGCACTGTCACTGCTCACCATCCTCGTGGCCTCCTCAAATGGTGACAAGACAGTGCATGCATCCCTGATCATGGCCCACTGGCTTGGGGAAAAAAAAAACAAGCACCCCTGACCCTGTCCTGATGCCATAGTCGCACAGGTACTCATTGATGGCCCTCTGCTGCATGTGCAGCCGCTGCAGCATGGCCAACCTTGAGTTACACCTGGTGGGAATGTCACAGATTAGTCAGTTCTTGAGCAGGTTAAACTCCTTTTGGAGGTCCATCAGCCGAGCACTGGCATTATATGACCGACGGAAGTGCACACAGACTTTCCTGGCCTGCCTCAGGACATCCTGTAAGCCCGAGTACCTGCCCAAGAACCGCTGCACCACCAAGTTAAGGACGTGAGCCAAACAGGGCATATGGGTCATTTGTCCCTGTCGGAGGGCAGAGAGGAGGTTGGTGCCATTGTCGCAAACCACGATTCCTGCCTTAAGTTGGCGTGGCGTCAACCACCTCTGAACCTGCCCCTGCAGAGCTGACAGAACCTCTGCCCCAGTGTGGCTTCTGTCCCCCAAGCACACTGTCAGGGAAGTCATCCGCAGAATACAGCTAATGCTTGCAAGCATACACTTGTGCGCAGGCGCCGGCAAGGGATTCACATAACAACTACGGGCGCATCAGCGAATGCGCGATCACGCGTTCGCGCGTGCGCGCGATCGCGCAATCACGCGCGTACGCGTGTACACGCGCACGCCTGTCATCAGAACTGGCGCCAGACGGCCTATTTAAACACAGACTTAGTACTGGCTGGTTGCTGCTTGGTCTACAGCGTGTACCTGAATTCTTGCTACCTGTGTTGACTTCCGATCATCATTCCGGCCTGCTACCTGACTTCTCTCCTGCCTGCTGTTTGTACCTGATCTGCCTACCTGCTGCCGAACCTGCCTGTGACCTGACCTCTCTCCTGCCTGCTGTTGTACCTGATCTGCCTAGCCGTTGCCTAATCTGTCTGTGACCTGACCACGTTCCTGCCAGCCGAGTCATCTGATCTGTCTCTCTGCTGCCGAGACCTGCCAGTGATCCAGCGACTCCCCTGTCTACTTCCAGTCAAGTCCAGCCGTCCACCTGTGTGTTCCGGCAACTTCCTGCTCAGACTTCAGGACTTCCATAGGCACTCTTACTCCGCCGTGCTCCAGAGCCAGCTGTTCCACTACCAGCGGCCCTTGAGCCGGAGTTGTACGGGAGGCCTTCCTCTACACATCAGGCTCGCCATCAGGTACGTGACACACACCAGCTCAAGCACCACATGGAATCTTTTGGCCTGCATACTTGCGTAGCTCCTTGAATGGCTACGGAGCACCGCTGGTTCCGAGAACAAAGCACAGGAAGAGGCCATGGAGGAAGAAGAAGAGGAGGGGGTGGAGGAGAGAGGTGTGTCACAATCATTAGTAGTGGCATTTTGGAGGCGTGGTGGCGGAACAACCTCCAACACTACTGCACCTTGTCCTGCATCCTTCCCAGCTGCCAGCAGAGTCACCCAATGCACGGCGAAACTTAGGTAACGTCCCTGTCCATGCCTGCTGGACCATGAGTCAGCGGTAATATGCACCTTACCGCTGACCGCCCTGTCCAGCGAAGCCAAGACATTGCCTTCCACATGCCGGCAGAGAGCCGGAATTGCCTTCCGTGAGAAAAAGTGGCGTTTGGGTACCTGCCACTGAGGAACCGCACATTCCACAAACTCACGGAAGGGGGCAGAGTCTACCAGATTGCCTACAAGTACTTGGCTGTGACACACCTAATTCTACACCTTCATTCCACTTAGTGCAGGTCTCAGAGAGGACTGAAGGTATAGTGGGGTTGGAGATCTCAGCTGATGAGGAGCAAGGAGAGGTCCTCTTTGTTCTTTGGTGTGGATCTTTTAGATATGCTTGCCAACGAACTGCATGACAGGTCAACATATGTCTGGTCAAGCATGTGGTGCCCAAGCGGGAGATGTTTTGGCCACGCGAGATACGCTTGAGACATATGTTGCAAATAGCAGTGGTGTGATCTGATGCACTCGTCTCAAAAAAGCCCACACCACAGAACTTTTGGAATAACGCGCAGAGACTGCAGCGCCCTGCACATGCGGAGCTTTGGGGTGTGATGCAGTCATTGTGCTGCCCTTAGGCTGGCCCCTGTAGGGCATCCTGCCTCGTTGGTGATGTGCCTCCTCCTCCTCCTCCTCTCTCCTATCAGGCACCCACGTTGAGTCAGTGACCTTATCATCCCCTCCCTCCCCATCACTGGAGCAAACCTGGCAGTATGCTGCAGCAGGGGGAGCATGACTGCCAGATTGCTGTCCTTCTTGGGCACCCCCTCTGTCTGTGCTCACGTTACTGCCTTCATCTAGCTCAGTATCATCATCAGAGCCTTCTAAACGCTGGGCATCCTCCTGGAGCATGTACCCAACACTGTGGTCAAACAGTTCGAGGGACTCCTCAGGAGGACATGGTGGGGCTAGGGAAGGAGTCACTGATGCCATTGAGCCGAGGGAAGAGGCCCTGTTGCCAGCTGCTTTGCCAGACAAAGTACCCTGAGCATGGGTGAGAGTGGATGAGGAGGATGAGCAGGGGCGGACTGACAACTCATGGGGCCCCCGGGCAATAGGAGATTATGGGGCCCCCGGGCAATAGGACATTATGGGGCCCCCGGGCAATAGGAGATTATGGGGCCCCCGGGCAATAGGAGATTATGGGGCCCCCCAGGCAATAGGAGATTATGGGGCCCCCAGGCAATAGATTATGGGGCAACACAGTATACACACACAGACACACAATACACACACACAGAATACACATACACACACTGAAAAGGTACTGGAGAGGTGGGGCAGCTATAATCTTGGGATTTTTTTAAAAAACACAGATTTTTACATACTGTCCCTGGTTTTATTGAGGCTGGCAACCCTGATGGGGCCCCTTAGTGGCATGGGGCCCTCGGGCAGTGCCCGAGTGCCCGAATGGTCAGTCCGCCCTGAGGATGAGGACGGCTTGGTCATCCACTTGACCAAGTCTTCCGCATGTTGCGGCTCAACATGGCCAGCTGCCGAAAAAAAGGCCAAGCGTGTCCCACGGCCAGGTGCTGATGAGGATGCACCGTCTCCATGACCAGAACCGTTGCCTCTAGACACAGAGCCTGCTTGCCCTCTTTTATTGGCTTGTGACTGTCTGCCTCTTCTTCTTGGCCTTCCAGACATACTAATGGCCTGTAGCTGCACTAAGCTGTGATATATATATATATATATATATATATATATATATATGTACTGATACTGCAGCTAGCAAAATCAACTGCCTGCCTGTAGTATGAGAACACCACCAACCTTCTACAGGTAGCTTTAGCTGAACACTGTGCAGAGCTCGCAAAAAACTAACTTGTAGCTTATTTAGCTTCCTGCGGTAGTGATAGGATTAGGAAAACTTCTACAGGTAGCTTTAGCTGAACACTGTGCAGAGCTCCCAAAAACTAACTTTTAGTCTTAGCTGAACACTGTGAGGAGGACGCACTACACTAACTTGTAGCTTTAGCTGAACACTGTGAGCAGGACGCACTGCACTAACTGTAAATAGTCTAGCTGTCTGACTGTGGTACTAATAGGATCAAAAGAACACCAGTAATTTTCTTCAGGTAGCTGTATTTACTGTAACAAGACAAGCCTGCCTGTCAGTAAGAAGATAACAGGAACGGATCTAGCTAAACTGAATACAGTGTATATATATATATATATATATATATATATATATATATATATATACACAACACCTGGGATGCATATATATACACAATACACTGTAAGTGCAGCTAACTGACTGACTGTCCTGCCTAATCTAGCTAACTCAAATCAAATGACACTGTCTGTCTGTCTCTCTCTCTCTCTCTCTCTCTCTCTCTCTCTCTCTCTCTCAGCACGCCAGAACACACTACAGAGGGCCGCCGTGTAGGCGGCCTTATATAGTGTGGGGCGTGTTCTAAACCCCCTGAGCCATAATTGGCCAAAGCCACCCTGGCTTTGGCCAATTACAGCTCTCTCTACTGACGGCGCTGTGATTGGCCAAGCATGCGGGTCATAGTGCATGCTTGGCCAATCATAAGCCAGCAATGCACTGCAATGCCGCAGTGAATTATGGGCCGTGACGCGCCACACGAATTTGGCGCGAACGGCCCATATCGTTCGCAATTCGGCAAACGATCGAACAGCCGATGTTCGAGTCAAACATGGGTTCGACTTGAACGTGAAGCTCATCCCTAAAGATAACAAAAAAGACAGTCACTTCCACTAAGGGGTTTTCTAAAGTGAAGAGCAACAGGGACATCGGTAGCCCAGGACTGGGTGGATGCTGCCTTCCTCAGATGGGGTGATCCGAATATATATATATACACACACACACACAACATTCCAGTGTGGCTGTACAGTGAGTCCGATTAGTACAGATCAGACTGGATTTCTCGGTCACCCTGTTCCCCTATTAGAGACACAGAGTGACTTAGACATAGGAGGTGCATGAGGAGCTGAACAAAGGTTTTCCCAACCACCCCAAGGGATTCTGGGTTCCACGGGCCCCCCGCCCAAACTGACTTCGTCACACACAAAAAAGAAAGAGATGGAAGACGCGCACACCTAGTGCATTACCAATTGAAGGAATATGTAGAGTTTGTCTTTAACCACTATGACTCCATCTTAAAATATAGTATCCATTTCAGAGAACTTGTTTAAATGTCACATAACTTTATCTTTTGTCTTAGGAATTCACCTACGCAGGTTCCCATGAATCTATCTCTCAGAAATTAGCCGGCTCCCGTTTAACCACTTCAATACCGGCACTTATACACCTTCCTGCCAAGACCAAGGGGCCTTACCATAAGTGCCGGACCGGCCGTCTATCTCCCAATTACCATCAAGGGCATAACTAATCCTCCATGTTTGCTGGCAAGGTCACAAAACCGCAGCACGCTGTGACATACCACCAGAAAATAGGGCGGGAGGGTGGCCAGCTCTTCCATGCTTCCTTCCGAAAAGGCCCAGAATCCCTTGGGGTGCCAACTTCTTGAGCTCAGGCTCAACCCTTGTCCCGTCCTGTACCAATCCCAAGTGACCTAATAGTCACCTTAACTCCTCCCTGGCCATGCCCCCATCAGTCAGGGCTCTCTTTCCCGAGGGGCTCAAGAGGCCTTCATTGTTTCTGAAGAGTATTTCTCCAGGGTCCCTGTCGGTGATAAGACTAGGAGTGATGTCAGACCCCGGTCTATAATAATTTAACCCTTAAAGACTGGCGTAGTTGACAGGATGACTCTGGCGTTGATTCAGTGAGTAGAAATATTTTCTATTCCTTGCCATAATCAGACATTCAGTGTCATCTTAGGGAAAGAACTTTAAAGGGAAATTATAAGTGTAGACTTATCAATAGAGGTCCTGGGAGAACTTCATTAAAAAGTTCTTAGAGAACTTATAAAGAGAATCCTTGGGAAGGTCTCCGAAAAAATCGTTCTTGGGAAGATCACTATAATTAAAAGGTATACCTACTAAAATATTGGGTGGTCTGACAGAACTAGGTCTTATACCGAAATTATTGCTTTAAGGCTTATTAGTGTTTAGCTTCTGCTGATGTATTTATCTGTATAGAGTTGAATAAGAATTTTATTCCAAAAAAAATAGTGGGTTCCAGGATAACTTAACCAATTCTTCCCCCTGAACAGGGAAAGACATGCAAATGTTATGTAGCCCGAGTCTGTGGGACAGATTTTGTGTACATTAATCCATGGGCAGATAATTTGGCCGGTTGGACCGGAACCATGGTAGCTGCGACCCCTTCCCCAGGGAAGGGCAGAACGATACCTTTCATATGGATATGATATGGGAGACACCTTCCATATGGCTTATGTCTGGGAGACAAGAAAACCTTTCCATATTTCTCAGGTGATGGATTATATGAAAAAAGGAAGGAGAATTGGTTGACTTATGTGCCCCATTGGTATGATAGGTCAGATAAAAAGGTGAGAAGGAATCCCAGAAACAAAGAGGCACCAGGACTGCATGCCATGGAGCGAGGGAGAAGGATGTGTCCTCCTACAGCTTCATGCCTTGCACCTATCCCTCCTATTCCCCCGCTCCCCATCCCATTTCCCTCTTATTATTCAGAAATAGGGATGAGCCGAACACCCCCCGGTTCGGTTCGCACCAGAACCCGCGAACGGACCGAAAGTTCGCACGAACGTTAGAACCCCATTGACGTCTATGGGACTCGAACGTTCGAAATCAAAAGTGCTCATTTTAAAGGCTAATTTGCATGGTATTGTCCTAAAAAGGGTTTGGGGACCCGGGTCCTACCCCAGGGGACATGTATCAATGCAAAAAAAACTTTTAAAAACGGCCGTTTTTTCGGGAGCAGTGATTTTAATGATGCTTAAAGTAAAAAAAAAAAAGTGAAATATTCCTTTAAATATCGTACCTGGGGGGTGTCTATAGTATGCCTGTAAAGTGACGCGTGTTTCCCATGTTTAGAACAGTCCCTGCACCAAATGTCATTTTTAAAGGAAAAAATCTCATTTAAAACTGCTTGCGGGTTTAATGTCATGTCGGGTCATGGCAATATGGATGAAAATCAGTGAGACAAACGGCATGGGTACCCCCCAGTCCATTACCAGTCCCTTTGGGTCTTGTATGGATATTAAGGGGAACCCCGCACCCAAATTAAAATAAGGAAAGGTGTGGGGCCACCAGGCCCTATATACTCTGAACAGCAGTATACAGGCGGTGCAAACAAGACAGGGACTGTAGGTTTGTTGTTAAGTAGAATCTGTTTGTAATTTTGAACATTTTTAACGTGTTTAGCTCCAGCCAAAAAATCTTTTCTAAGCTTTTTGGAAAACATAGGGAAGGGTTATCACCCCTGTGACATTTGTTTTGCTGTCTTTCCTCCTCTTCAGAAGATTTCACCTCACTTTTTTGTCCCAATGAAAAATGTTTTTTGAAAATTTGGGTTTTTTTGTGGAACAAGGATTGGAAAGCATCAGTGGAAAGGAGAACTTGTTTTCCCATATTAACTCTTACAGGAGAGAATTTCCCTTCCTAGGGGTAGATTTCATCTCACTTCCTGTTGTCTCCTTCCGTTTGCAAGTAGGAGTCGTTTGTAAGTTAGATGTTTGAAAGTAGGGTCCTGCCCTATATACTCAGCAGAAATTTGGGCCTTAGGTGTTGCTGTGGCCACAACACTGTAAGCCCTCACAGGGCCCTGCTGTGAAATATTAGATCAAGAATTGTAATTACATGCCCCTGTTGAACAGCAGCTGAAAAATTAGGCCTTAGGCACTGGTGCTGGTGCCACAACACTGCAACCCCTCACAGACACTCTAGTTGGAACGCAGGAACGAGCCCTGCTGCAAATTATTGCTTCAAAAATTGTAATTACACGCCCCTGTTAGACAGGGGCAGAAAAATTGGGCCTTAGGCACTGGTGCTGGTGCCACAACACTGCAACCCCTCACAGACACTCTAGTTGGAACGCAGGAACGAGCCCTGCTGCAAATGATTGCTTCAAAAATTGTAATTACACGCCCCTGTTAGACAGGGGCAGAAAAATTGGGCCTTAGGCACTGGTGGTGGCGCCCAGAACCAAAAATGTTCTTACAAGCTATCAGCGTGATGATTGAGGAGGAAGAGGATAATTACTCAGGGATAGTCACTCAGCATCAGCATAGGCAGTCTTTGAAGGGATCTGAGATTTCAAAAAAAATTATTCGGTTACATCAGCATCAGGTGCTTGGTAGCTGGTGGTGATCCAAGACTCATTCATTTTTATGAAGGTCAGCCGATCGACCGAGTCGGTGGACAGACGCACCCTGTGATCGGTTACCACGCCTCCAGCAGCACTGAATGTGCGTTCCGAAAGAACGCTGGATGCAGGACAGGCCAGTAGCTCAATTGCATACTGTGCAAGCTCTGGCCAGTGATCCATCCTCAAGACCCAGTAACCCAGAGGATTTTCGGTGGGAAAGGTGTCCAAGTCTGATCTTGCCCCTAGGTATTCCTGCACCATGTAAAACAGACGCTGGCGATGGTTGCTGGAACCGATCATACCTTGGGGCTGCGGACCAAAAAATTGTCTGAACGCATCGGTCAGACGGCCACCTTCTCCACCGCTCCTTCTTTGACTGACCGAAGCCTCAGCAACACGTTGTCCAGAAACAGGAGTTTGTAACCTCCCAGTCTCTGGGAACGCGTTGCACAGACCTTTCTGCAAGGCCTCCCGAAGATGTTTCATCCTCTGCTCCCTCTGCGATGGCAAGATAAGGTCCGCAACCTTACCCTTGTAACGTGGATCAAGGAGGGTTGCCAGCCAGTATTGGTCCTTCTCCTTGATACCACGAATACGAGGATCCTTACGCAGGCTTTGCAGGATCAGGGAGGCCATGCAGCGTAGGTTTGCTGAGGCATTCGGTCCGGAGTCCTCTGGGTCACTAAGAACGACATGGTCCGCAGCCACCTCCTCCCAGCCACGTACAAGTCCATGTGTTTCTTGGGACTGATCCCTTAAAGACTGCTGCTGATGCTGAGTGCCAGGCTCCACCTCCATACTGACACAATCTTCCTCCTCCTCCTCTTCCTCCTCGTCCTCTTCCTGTGTGATCGGCGGGCACGCAGGAACACTGTCTGGATAAAGGGGGCCTTGAGAGCTAAGGAAGTCCTCCTCTTCCTGCCTCTGTTCTGCCTCAAGTGCCCTGTCCATTATTCCACGCAGCGTGTGCTCCAACAGGTGGACAAGGGGGACAGTGTCACTGATGCATGCACTGTCACTGCTCACCATCCTCGTGGCCTCCTCGAATGGTGACAGGACAGTGCATGCATCCCTGATCATGGCCCACTGGCGTGGGGAAAAAAAACCAAGCTCCCCTGACCCTGTCCTGGTGCCATAGTCGCACAGGTACTCATTGATGGCCCTCTGCTGCGTGTGCAGCCGCTGCAGCATGGCCAACGTTGAGTTCCACCTGGTGGGCATGTCACAGATTAGGCGGTTCTTGGGCAGGTTAAACTCCTTTTGGAGGTCCGTCAGCCGAGCACTGGCATTATATGACCGGCGGAAATGCACACAGACTTTCCTGGCCTGCCTCAGGACATCCTGTAAGCCCGGGTACCTGCCCAAGAACCGCTGCACCACCAAGTTAAGGACGTGAGCCAAACAGGGCACATGGGTCATTTGTCCCTGTCGGAGGGCAGAGAGGAGGTTGGTGCCATTGTCGCAAACCACCATTCCTGCCTTAAGTTGGCGTGGCGTCAACCACCTCTGAACCTGCCCCTGCAGAGCTGACAGAACCTCTGCCCCAGTGTGGCTCCTGTCCCCCAAGCACACCAGCTCAAGCACCGCATGGCATCTTTTGGCCTGCGTACTTGCGTAGCCCCTTGAACGCCTACGGAGCACCGCTGGTTCCGAGGAAGAGGCCATGGAGGAAGAAGAAGAGGAGGGGGTGGAGGAGAGAGGTGTGTCACAATCAGCATTTTGGAGGCGTGGTGGCGGAACAACCTCCAACACTACTGCACCTTGTCCTGCATCCTTCCCAGCTGCCAGCAGAGTCACCCAATGCGCCGTGAAACTTAGGTAACGTCCCTGTCCATGCCTGCTGGACCATGAGTCAGCGGTAATATGCACCTTACCGCTGACCGCCCTGTCCAGCGAGGCATGGACATTGCCTTCCACATGCCGGTAGAGAGCCGGAATCGCCTTCCGTGAGAAAAAGTGGCGTTTGGGTACCTGCCACTGAGGAACCGCACATTCCACAAACTCACGGAAGGGGGCAGAGTCTACCAACTGAAAAGGCAGCAGTTGAAGTGCTAGCAATTTTGCCAAGCTAGCATTCAACCGCTGGGCATGTGGATGGCTGGGAGCAAACTTCTTTCGGCGGTGCAGCAGCTGGGGCAGGGAAATTTGCCTGGTACAATCTGACGTCGGTGTACCAAAAGCAGATTGCCCACAAGTACTTGGCTGTGACACACCTAATTCTACACCTTCATTCCTCTCACTGTAGGTCTCAGAGAGGACTGAAGGTCTAGTGGGGTTGGAAATCTCAGCTGATGAGGAGCAAGGAGAGATCCTCTTTGTTCTTTGGTGTGGGTCTTTTAGATACGCTTGCCAACGAACTGCATGGCAGGTCAACATATGTCTGGTCAAGCATGTGGTACCCAAGCGGGAGATATTTTGGCCACGCGAGATACGCTTGAGACATATGTTGCAAATAGCAGCGGTGCGATCTGATGCACTCGTCTCAAAAAAGGCCCACACCAAAGAACTTTTTGAATAACGCGCAGAGACTGCAGCGCCCTGCACATGTGGAGCTTTGGGGTGTGATGCAGTCAATGTGCTGCCCTTAGGCTGGCCCCTGGAGGGCATCCTGCCTCGTTGGTGATGTGCTGCCGCCTCCTCCTCCTCCTCCTCCTCCTCCTCCTCCTCCTCCTCCTCCTCCTCTCTCCTATCAGGCACCCACGTTGAGTCAGTGACCTCATCATCCCCTCCCTCCTCATCACTGGAGCAAACCTGGCAGTATGCTGCAGCAGGGGGAGCATGACTGCCAGATTGCTGTCCTTCTTGGGCACCCCCTCTGTCCGCGCTCATGTTACTGCCTTCATCGAGCTCAGTATCGTCATCAGAGCCTTCCAAACGCTGGGCATCCTCCTGGAGCATGTACCCAACACTGTGGTCAAACAGTTCGAGGGAATCCTCATGAGGACATGGTGGAGCTAGGGAAGGAGTCACTGATGACATTGAGCTGAGGGAAGAGGCCGCTGCTTTGCCAGACAAAGCACCCTGGGCATGGGTGAGAGAGGATGAGGAGGATGAGGACGGCTTGGTCATCCACTCGACCAAGTCTTCCGCATGTTGCGGCTCAACATGGCCAGCTGCCGAAAAAAAGGCCAAGCGTGTCCCATGGCCACGTGCTGATGAGGATGCACCGTCTCCACGACCAGCACTAGACACAGAGCCTGCTTGCCCTCTCTTATTGGCTTGTGACTGTCTGCCTCTCCTTCTTGGCCTTCCAGACATACTAATGGCCTGTAGCTGCACTAAGCTGGGATAGAACACCTGTAATTTTCTTCAAGTAGCTTTATATACTGTAACCAGACAAGCCTGCCTGTCAGTAGGAAGATAACAGGAACGGATCTAGCTGAACACTGTGAGCAGGACGCACTGTACTAAATGTAAATAGTCTAGCTGCCTGACCGTGGTACTAATAGGATCAAATAGAACACCTGTAATTTTCTTCAGGTAGCTTTATATACTGTAACCAGACAAGCCTGCCTGTCAGTAGGAAGATAACAGGAACGGATCTAGCTGTACACTGTGAGCAGGACGCACTGTACTAAATGTAAATAGTCTAGCTGCCTGACCGTGGTACTAATAGGATCAAATAGAACACCTGTAATTTTCTTCAGGTAGCTTTATATACTGTAACCAGACAAGCCTGCCTGTCAGTAGGAAGATAACAGGAACGGATCTAGCTGTACACTGTGAGCAGGACGCACTGTACTAAATGTAAATAGTCTAGCTGCCTGACCGTGGTACTAATAGGATCAAATAGAACACCTGTAATTTTCTTCAGGTAGCTTTATATACTGTAACCAGACAAGCCTGCCTGTCAGTAGGAAGATAACAGGAACGGATCTAGCTGAACACTGTGAGCAGGACACACTGTACTAAATGTAAATAGTCTAGCTGCCTGACCGTGGTACTAATAGGATCAAATAGAACACCTGTAATTTTCTTCAGGTAGCTTTATATACTGTAACCAGACAAGCCTGCCTGTCAGTAGGAAGATAACAGGAACGGATCTAGCTGAACACTGTGAGCAGGACACACTGTACTAAATGTAAATAGTCTAGCTGCCTGACCGTGGTACTAATAGGATCAAATAGAACACCTGTAATTTTCTTCAGGTAGCTTTATATACTGTAACCAGACAAGCCTGCCGGTCAGTAGGAATTTAACAGGAACGGATCTAGCTGAACACTGTGAGCAGGACGCACTGCATTAAATGTAAATAGTCTAGATAGAAGATAACAGGAACGGATCTAGCTAAACTGAATACAGTGTATATATATATATGCAACACCTGGGATGCATATATATACACAATACACTGTAAGTGCAGCTAACTGACTGACTGTTCTGCCTAATCTATCTAACTCAAATCAAATGACACTGTCTCTCTCTCTCTCTATCTCTCAGCACACCGGAACACACACTACACAGGGCCGCCGTGCAGGCGGCCTTATATAGTGTGGGGTGTGTACTAAATGCCCTGAGCCGTAATTGGCCAAAGCCACCCTGGCTTTGGCCAATTACAGCTCTCTCTACTGACAGCGCTGTGATTGGCCAAGCATGCGGGTCATAGTGCATGCTTGGCCAATCATCAGCCAGCAATGCACTGCGATGCCGCAGTGAATTATGGGCCGTGACGCGCCACACGAATTTAGCGCGAACGGCCCATAACGTTCGCAATTCGGCGAACGATCGAACAGCCGATGTTCGAGTCGAACATGGGTTCGACTCGAACACGAAGCTCATCCCTATTCAGAAACAAAACTGTATCCCTCGCTCAAGGTTTATGACCCACAACCCTCACGCCATCAGTCATTTACTAAAAATGAAATAGATTTCAGGTTACTCTCCATTTGAGGTCCTAATGGGTAGACCGTTCCCTACACTTTGGGCTAGGACACCTTTAGTATTGGAAACAGGAGATTTAGACCAAGTTAGGGAAGGGTATGTCTCATATCTCTCCTCTTTCTCCACAGGATCTGCCTACACATCCTTTCCAGCCCGGTGAGGGGGTCGTGGTGAAACAACTGGCACAGACCAGAAAAGGAGGATACCCGTTCGGGCCAGAAACCAAGGCAGTGACCATGGGGCATACTGAAGTCCTGGTGGAAAACCAACAAGCCTGGATCCATGCCAGCTGTGTAACATCCTTACACAAGGAGAGTGCGAAGCAAGCTACTAGAATGCAAGCTGACCCAGAGATAAAAGACAAGGAAAAAGGAGGCGCAGCAGGAGGTTTTAATTTTTTTAAATTGTTTTTCATGCAAATTATGGGTTTTTTTTTATGCGATTTACGGTTTTCTCATGCAATTTACGATTTTCTCATGCAATTTACATTCTCATGCAATTTACATTCTCATGCAACTTACGTTCTTATGCAATTTACGCTTTCTCATGCAAATTATGTTCTCTTGTAATTTACGTTCTCATGCAATTTATGATTTTCTCATGTAATTTACAGTTTTCTCATGTAATTTACATTCTCATGCTATTTACGATTTCCGCATGCAATTTTCGCTTTTCTCATGCGATGTACGGTTTTCTCATGTGATTTACGGTTTTCTCATGCAATTTACGGTTTTCTCATGCAATTTACGGTTTCTCATGCAATTTGTTGTTTCTATGCCAACTAACATTTTCATGTTTCTCTCGTTTTCCCAGGTTTCTCATGTTTTCCCAATGATTACTCTCGTTTCTCATGTTTCTCACGTTTTTCATCTATTCACGTTCTCATGCATCCGGCGTTTCATGCAGTTTGCGTTTTGTTTTTACAGCCTCGGTTCTCATGCTGCTCACGTTTTCATTAGCTCACGCCATGCATGTGTTTCGGTTCCTTCACGCAGCTCATGTTCCTGTCACAGGTTTCTCAGTCTGCTCACATTTCTCTCGCAGGTTATGTTGCTGACCCAGTGGTGTGTCATTTCCACTCAGTTCATGGTTACTATTTTCATCATTTTGCGGGGTACCGTTCATATGTTTTGTCTTCACGGTTGAGTTGGTCGGTTTTAATCGGCGTGGGCAGCTGCAATTCTTCTCATCCAGGCTACATTCTTATATCTCGGTTCTGTTTCATAAATTTACATCTTACGTTTTACTTCAGCACCCGGTCACGTTTTCAGGTTGCAAGTTTTGGTTATGCAGGACATACCTCAAGCAGTGGATATTGGGGACTTCGCTGCTACCCCTCCTTCTCCAGCTGGTTGGGTCGGAGCACAGTAGCTCACCCTCTCTCAGAACCTGGTCCATCCCAAGGCTTCATTTTTCACACTTAGTTAGCTTCAACTCTTGCCCGATGGCAGTATTTCAACGCAGTGGATTACTTTCCCAGCTTCGGCATGGAAAGCTCAGTTTTTAAGTTACTTTTCCCTTGCTTGTCAAGCGCAAATGCGGAGCAGGTTACCCAGCGGACTGCGGTTTCTTCCCTGTCCCAAATGCACACTACCTTTAATTTCCTAGGTACATCCGGCCAGGAGTGGCAATAGTATGGAACTTTTGGCAAGTCAGCCTATGGCAGCTCCAAAAAAACAAGGATTTTAGCCCGGATCAACCTGTAATTATTTAGCAGTAATGGCTAGTTTCCGCGGGTAAGTATAGACCTATCATGTAGACAAAAAAAGCCTAGATGCAGTTCAAGTTGGCCTTTTAAACATATGGCAAAAAAAAGGGGGGGAGAAACAGATTGTTTCTCTAAAGAAGGTCAACAGAGAACACTATGGTCAAATACAAAACCAGCTTTATTAATTACCAAAAAATTTAACCAATTAATGTAACAAAGGTGAAATTGGAAGCAATATGGACAGACGGTTATAACAAACAAGTTAAAATGGACAACGTTGTCACAAAGGATAATAAAATCAAATGGGAGCCGCGGCCACACACCCACACATACTCATCATACACACTGGATATAAGGTATTTTCAGGATAATCATGCACATTAGGTTAGCAATTATTGGAGTTAGTTCCCAGTATTGAATGTCCAATTAGGCAAGGACAGTCCTATATCACTAGTATGGAGGTGATGTGAGTGGGTGGATGATCTGACAAATCAAACAATCATAAGGTTGGACCATAGATAGAGCGATCTCTCAAAGGATCATTGCATTCAATGATTACATAGACCAAGCTGATGGATAGATCATGAGCGCTTTCCAGGTTGCAGTAGAGCTATTTGTACAGACATCTACAGAGGCAGCGGAATGAATGTCCTTGGGGACAGCATTAGAGGAAATATAGAGAAAAAAACTGACATACGTTTTGTTGGAGTGCTAGGTAAAGTGAAAGAATCTCACTGATCGCACTGTGTCCGTCGTCAGACTATGATAATCCTGGATGTTGAGGTCTCCCTATGGACAGATGCCTCTGTGTGGTTCATCTAAGATGTAGATCAGCAAGGAGTCATCTCTCACTGCTTCTCACCATAGAACCGCTGAAGCGCCACTGCTGCCATGTAATGCGTAACTGTAGGGGAGAGCCAGCATCAGCTGTTGGATCAGCTGTTAGGTCCATGTGGAGGTAGGTCAGATCAAATTGCACGCGGCTCCCAAGGACATGCTGACGTCACACCGCTGACGCGTTTCACCAGCCAATGAACGCTGGTTTCCTCAGAGCTAGGAGGGGTCAGGCGTGGTGAGTTTAAATAGGCAATAGAGAGTGCAGATACTACCTGTATCCACTAGATGTCAACCATAGCCCCTCAGTGTAAATCATTCAGCAAGCAAAGCATACATTCTAATTACATAATTTAGGATAGTGATATTAAATATTTACGAGATAAAGGCGGAGAGGATATAAAGAAAAATTATAAAAGGAAAGAAAAAAAGTATTCTAACAATTTTTAAAGGGATCAGCCATGGAAAGAGTGAATTATCAGAGATAATGTTTAGAATAGAGATTTTAAGTTCACCGATAAGAAAATTTATTTATGTTTCTAGGAAGGGTTGTAAGCTGCATTCAGTATTTAACCCCTTAGGGGCCAAAGCGTCTAAGTAGTACGTCCACATTTTCTCCTTTTGTAGGAGTATGGTATCAAAATCACCCCTTCTAGGGGGCAAATTGAGCACATAGATCCCTTTAACTATGAGGCCTGCTGGATTACTGTCATGAAATTTAGCAAAATGTACTGAAATAGGTCTGTCATCATCTTTACTCTTGGTTTTATTCCTGATGCCACTGATGTGTTCGCTAATCCTAATCCGGAGCTGACGTTTGGTTTTCCCTATATAATTTTTATTGCAAGGACACGTGAGCATGTATATGACACGTGTCGTTGAACAATTAATAAATTGTTTTATTCGGTAGTCCTTGCCGCCCCTTGGATCAGCGAACACATCAGTGTGATGCACATATTTGCATATGTTACAATGTCCACATGCATGCATGCCTGGAGGGGGTTTTCTCTCAGTAAGCCAGTTTTCACTAATCGTTCTGGTATATTCTGAGTGAACCAAAGCATCTCCCAAATTACGTGCCCTTTTGGCCGTAAGTAATGGTCGAGGGCTAATTAAGTTAGCAATGAGAGGTGCCGATTTTAAGATGTGCCAGTGTTTGTTTAGAATCTCCTGGACTTGAGTCCATTGCGAACCAAACCTGGTAATGATTCTAGGAAAGTCACAATGTGATTGGTCTGTTTCCTGGGAGTTCTTCATTGTGGTTAGGAGGTCTTCGCGTTTGGTTTTAAGTGCATTATTTTTGGCCTATGGCAGCTCCAGCAGATTCTATTGCCTCAGGGGCTTTAGTGGATTCTGGAACCTTCTCAGTGCCTAGGCCGGTATCAGTAGGCCCAGGTCTTGGATGCAGATGCTGACGCCATGCCTTCTTTTCAGTTTCCAGCATTTTGTAATGGATCGGGTTTCTATTTGGCTGACGCAGCAGCCTTGATCGTTAAGACTTTATTTTGAAAACCAGGAAGGCTCATGACACTGCTTGTGATGTTTTCCAAGCTTTCCGGTTAAGGTTTCCTAGTCCTGATGGTAACATCCAGTTCCGTCATGTCCCCGTGCGTCAGAGGGGGGTGGGGTCACCGGGTGGCCCCGCCCCCCATTATTTAAGAACCGTTAGAAGAGGAGAAGCGTCACACAGCGGTAGCCTCCCTCCATGCCACCATGGATGCGGAGCGGCCCGGAGAAGAAGATGAAGAAGAGAAGAAGAGAAGAAGATGAAGAGAAGAGCGGGAGCCTCCCCCCATGCCATGGGTGCAGAGCGTCCCGAGGAGAAGAAGATAGAAGATGCCGCGGAGGAGATGCTGCACGAGAACACCGGAGGAAGAACCAGAAGAAGAAGAAGATGGAGGAGGAAACCGAAGAAAGATAGAAGATAGAAGAAAGAAGAAAGAAGAAGCATTTAAATAAAGGAATTGACAAAAACTGTCTCCCAATGTTGAGGGCATGTGGCCTGGCACGGTTCAGGAGGGGGGGCGCTCTCTTGTCCCCCCTCTTTTCCTGCGGCCTGCCAGGTTGCATGCTCGGATAAGGGTCTGGTATGGATCTTTGGGGGGCCCCACGCCATTTTTTTTTTAATGTTGGCACGGGGCTCCCCATAATATCCATACCAGACCTGAAGGGCCTGGTATGGAATTTAGGGGGACCCCCACGTCATTTTTTTTTTAACATTTTGGTTCGGGGTTCCCCTGAGGGGAATTCCCATGCCGTTTTTATCAATGAACTTTTATGTGTATTGTTGGACCTGCAATTCATTAATAGCCGCGAGTAGTTTTAACCACTTCAGCCCCGGAAGGTTTTACCCCCTTCCTGACCAGAGCACTTTTTACAATTCGGCACTGCGTCGCTTTAACTGCTAATTGCACGGTCATGCAATGCTGTACCCAAACGAAATTTGCGTCCTTTTCTTCCCACAAATAGAGCTTTCTTTTGATGGTATTTGATCACCTCTGCCGTTTTTATTTTTTGCGCTATACACGGAAAAAGACCGAAAATTTTGAAAAAAAATGATATTTTCTACTTTTTGTTCTAAAAAAAATCCAATAAACTCAATTTTAGTCATACATTTAGGCCAAAATGTATTCGGCCACGTGTCTTTGGTAGAAAAAATGTCAATAAGTGTATATTTATTGGTTTGCGCAAAAGTTATAGCGCCTACAAACTAGGGTACATTTTCTGGAATTTACACAGCCTTTAATTTATGACTGCCTATGTCGTTTCTTGAGGTGCTAAAATGGCAGGGCAGTACAAAACCCCCACAAATGACCCCATTTTGGAAAGTAGACACCCCAAGGAATTTGCTGAGAGGCATGTTGAGCCCATTGAATATTCATTTTTTTTGTCCCAAGTGATTGAATAATGACAAAAAAAAAAATTACAAAAAGTTGTCACTAAATGATATATTGCTCACACAGGCCATGGGCATATGTGGAATTGCACCCCAAAATACATTTAGCTGCTTCTCCTGAGTACGGGGATACCACATGTGTGGGACTTTTTGGGAGCCTAGCCGCGTACGGGGCCCCGAAAACCAATCACCGCCTTCAGGCTTTCTAAGGGCGTAAAGTTTTGATTTTACTCCTCACTACCTATCACAGTTTCGGAGGCCATGGAATGCCCAGATGGCACAAAACCCCCCCAAATGACCCCATTTTGGAAAGTAGACACCCCAAGCTATTTGCTGAGAGGCATGGTGAGTATTTTGCAGCTCTCATTTGTTTTTGAAAATAAAGAAAGACGAGAAAAAAATTTTTTTTTTTATTTTTTCAATTTTCAAAACTTTGTGACAAAAAGTGAGGTCTGCAAAATACTTACTATACCTCTCAGCAAATAGCTTGGGTGTCTACTTTCCAAAATGGGGTCATTTGGGGGGGGTTTTTGCCACCTGGGCATTCCATGGCCTCCGAAACTGTGATAGGCAGTGAAGAGTGAAATCAAAAATTTACGGCCTTAGAAAGCCTGAAGGCGGTGCTTGGTTTTCGGGGTCCCGTACGCGGATAGGCTCCCAAAAAGTCTCACACATGTGGTATCCCCGTACTCAGGAGAAGCAGAAGAATGTATTTTGGGGTGTAATTTCACATATTCCCATGGCATGTTTGAGCAATATATCATTTAGTGACAACTTTGCGCAAAAAAAAATAAAAAAAATAAAAAATTGTCTCTTTCCCGCAACTTGTGTCACAATATAAAATATTCCATGGACTCGACATGCCTCTCAGCAAATAGCTTGGGGTGTCTACTTTCCAAAATGGGGTCATTTGGGGGGGTTTTGAACTGTCCTGGCATTTTATGCACAACATTTAGAAGCTTATGTCACACATCACCCACTCTTCTAACCACTTGAAGACAAAGCCCTTTCTGACACTTTTTGATTACATAAAAAAATATTTTTTTTTTGCAAGAAAATTACTTTGAACCCGTAAACATTATATATTTTTTTAAAGCAAATGCCCTACAGATTAAAATGGTGGGTGTTTCATTTTTTTTTTTCACACAGTATTTGCGCAGCGATTTTTCAAACGCATTTTTTGGGGAAAAAACACACTTTTTTAAATTCTAATGCACTAAAACACACTATATTGCCCAAATGTTTGATGAAATAAAAAAGATGATCTTAGGCCGAGTACATGGATACCAAACATGACATGCTTTACAATTGCGCACAAACGTGCAGTGGCGACAAACTAAATACATTTTTAAAAGCCTTTAAAAGCCTTTACAGGTTACCACTTTAGATTTACAGAGGAGGTCTACTGCTAAAATTACTGCCCTCGATCTGACGTTCGCGGTGATACCTCACATGCATGGTGCAATTGCTGTTTACATTTGACGCCAGACCGACGCTTGCGTTCGCCTTAGCGCGAGAGCAGGGGGGACAGGGGTGCTTTTTTTTTTTTTTTCTTTATTATTATTATTTTTTTATCTTATTTTTAAACTGTTCCTTTCATTTTTTTTTTTTAAATCATTTTTATTGTTATCTCAGGGAATGTAAATATCCGCTATCATAGCAATAGGTAGTGACAGGTACTCTTTTTTGCAAAAATTGGGGTCTATTAGACCCTAGATTTCTCCTCTGCCCTCAAAGCATCTGACCACACCAAGATCGGTGTGATAAAATGCTTTCCCAATTTCCCAATGGCGCTGTTTACATCCGGCGAAATCTAAGTCATAAAATGCTCGTAGCTTCCGGTTTCTTAGGCCATAGAGATGTTTGGAGCCACTCTGGTCTCTGATCAGCTCTATGGTCAGCTGGCTGAATCACCGGCTGCATTCTCAGGTTCCCTGTTGAGACAGGAGAGCCAGAGAAAAACACGGAAGACGGTGGGGGGGGGCATTCCCTCCCACTGCTTGTAAAAGCAGTCTAGAGGCTAATTAGCTGCTAGGATTGCTTTTACATGAAAGCCGACCGCTGGCTGAAAAGAATGATACCAAGATGATACCAAAACCTGCAAGCATCATTCTGGTATAACCACTCAAAGTCGTGAATGGCGTACATGAAGACAAAAAAATGGTTAACAATAAAGCACAGTAAACGGTAAGGTATAAAAAATTGCAGACCTGAAAAGCAAACATGATAAAACATAATAACAATAAAACATTGCAGAATAGAATACAGTAAAAAAGAGCAGAACAATAGAGAGAGAGAGAACAATAAAACGACAACTATTTTTTTTTATTTTATATATTTTTTTTTTTTACACTTTTTTTGTAACTAACTTTTATAACTGTAACCGGTTCCAGGTTTGGGTCTCTCAGAATGCGATGGCATCTTGGGAGACCCTGTGAAAGTGTGCCTAGTCTGTGTAATGCTGTACCCTACGCTAATACTCAACTAGTGTATGGTAGCGTTCAAAACATTCACCAATGCAAAGACCAGGATTGTCAGGACAGGAGGGACAATAATAGCGGGTGTCACGCCTATATCCGCGCTTGCTGCAGACACAACATCTTTTTTGGGGGGTTCGTTGGGTAGGGGTACTCGGGAGAACATAAAGAAAATGCCTCTCATGCAGCCGACTGCATTTGGTTGGGGATGTGAATGGGGGAAGTACGGGCGCTGCAGAAGCGGTGGGTTCCCAATTAGGATTGGTGAATGCAGCAGGAAGGGCATTATGGGCACGACGGGCCTGTGTTTGTCTTTTTGGTGGCAGCGGGACACTACTTGTGCTTGCCACCTCACCAGCTTGAACTGCACTTATGGGACTCGTCACGTCACCAAGTGTTACTGCAGTGCTGGTTTGACTACGCCCGGGGTGTACTAGGCCGCTGGCGCTTGCCAGTTCACCAAAACGCTACCAAAAAAACTGTTAGCGATCGCAGGGATCAGGCCTGACTCTGCGAACGCTGCAGTTATGCGTTTAGTGTTTTGTAAGTGACAGTGATCGATCGATACTGCACTTGGGTGGGCCGGGCGGAGGGGCAAAACGCAGGTGCTAGCAGGTATCTGGGCTGATCCCGCTAACACTGCGTTTTTGGGAACCCTAAACTGCTGGGGACGCTAGTATAGATCTGATCGGATCAGATATTGATCCGTTCAGATACTATACCACTAAGGGAGGCGTATGCTGCGTGCGTGGGTGTTAGCGGTACTGGCGCTAATCTGACGCTGCCTGGGGCGACGCATATCACCGCCGGGCGATCAGGGGGCTAAACCTTTATTCGGTAATAAACGGCGGGTGCCCTGACACTAAAAAAAATAAACGAACTAACCAGCGTCACCCGTAACAGTTATACGGTGATCAGTGGTGAAAGGGTTAACTAGGGGGCAATCAAGGGGTTAAAACATTTATTAGGTAGTATATGGGGGTCCCTGACGCTATAAAATGCTGACGGTGAACCTAAATATTTACCTCCCTAACTAGCGTCACCAGCGACACTAATACAGCGATCAGAAAAATGATCGCTTAGTGACACTGGTGAGGGGGGGTGATCAAGGGGTTAAAACTTTATTAGGGGGGGTTAGGGGGGTACCCTAGACCTAAAGGGGGGTAACACTCACTGCCCTAACACTGTAACTGTCACAAACTGACACCATGCAGTAATCAGAAAAAAAAAAATACTGCTTGGTGTCAGTTTGTGACAGGAGGGGGGGGTGATTGGGGGGGGATCGGGGGGTGATTGGGGGGGGATCGGGGGTGTTTAGTGTGCCTGGCATGTTCTACTGTGTTGTGTGTGTGTGTTGTGCACTTACATGTCTTCTCTCCTTGGCGCTGGGACGGAAACTGCCAAGCCGAGGAGAGATGACATCACATCCTCTGCCTGTGTGAAACTACACACAGGCAGAGGAGGATTCCGATTGGCTGGGAGCGATCGCGAGGGGGGGGCCACGATCGGATGGTCTCCCCCTCGCCTCCCGATGCTCCCAGTCAAATGCCGACCGCCGCTGGCACCGGGGGGGGTCCGATCGGACCCCCCGCCCGCGGGAGGCAGATCACGTACAGGTACGTGATTCTGCCTGCCCGTGCCATTCTGCCGCCGTATATGTGCGTTAGGCGGTCGGCAAGTGGTTAAATGACTTTTTTTCCTTTGAAATGTAATTTTGCTGTCAGACTGTTCTAAACACAGGAAACATGCGCCCCTTTACAGGCATACTATAGACACCCCCCAGGTATGAAATTTAAAGGGATATTACACTGTTATTGTTTGACTTTAAGCATTATTAAAATCACTGCTCCCGAAAAAACGGCCGTTTTTAAAACTTTTTTTTGCATTGATCCATGTCCCCTGGGGCAGGACCCAGGTCCCCAAACACTTTTTATGACAATAACTTGCATATAAGATTTTAAAATTAGCAATTTTGATTTCTCCCATAGACTTTTAAAGGGTGTTCCGCGGCATTCGAATTTGCCGCGAACACCCCAAATTGTTCGCTGTCCGGTGAACTGGCGAACAGCCTGTCACATACCTGATGGCGAGCCTGACGTGTAGAGGAAGGCCTCCCGTACAACTCCGGCTCAAGGGCCGCTGGTAGTGGAACAGCTGGCGCTGGAGCACGGTGGAGTAAGAGTGCCTATGGAAGTCCCGAAGTCTGAGCAGGAAGTTGCCGGAACACACAGGTGGATGGCTGGACTTGACTGGAAGCAGACAGGAGAGTCGCTGGATCACTGGCAGGTCTCGGCAGCAGAGAGACAGATCAGATGACTCGGCTGGCAGGAACGTGGTCAGGTCACAGACCGAATAGGCAACGGCTAGGCAGATCAGGTACAACAGCAGGCAGGAGAGAGGTTAAGTCACAGGCAGATTCGGCAACAGGTAGGCAGATCAGGTACAACAGCAGGCAGGAGAGAGGTCAGGTCACAGGCAGGTTCGGCAGCAGGTAGGCAGATCAGGTACAAACAGCAGGCAGGAGAGGAGTCAGGTCACAGGCCGGAACGATGATCGGAAGTCAACACAGGTAGCAAGAATTCAGGTACACGCTGTAGACCAAGCAGCAACCAGCCAGTACTAAGTCCGTGTTTAAATAGGCCGTCTGGCGCCAGTTCTGATGACAGGCGTGCGCGGACGCGCGCGCGCGGACGCGCGCACGCGCAGACGCGCGATCGCGAACGCGCGCACTCGCGAACGCGCGATCGCGCATGCGCGATCGCGTATTCGCCGATGCGCCCGTAGTTGTTCTGAGAATCCCTTGCTGGCGCCTGCGCACAGGCGTATGCTTGCAAGCATTGGCTGTATTCTGCGGATGACTTCCCTGACATTGCCCCCCCCTTACGGGCAGCCTCCGGATGCCCAGTTGGTTCCTCTTCAGGGGATGACTGCGGAAGAAGGCACGTATTAAGTCCATAGCATGTACATTCCGCTCTGGTTCCCAGGAGTTCTCCTCCGGTCCATAACCTCTCCACTTGATCAGATATTGTAATTGACCCCTTCTCCTTCTACAGTCCATAATCGCTTCCACCTCGAACTCCTCATCTCCACTGACCATCACCGGTTCGGGTGGTCTAGACTCTCGATTAGGAAAGGGGTCAGGCAATGCGGGCTTTAACAAAGATACATGAAATACCGGATGTATGCTGAAGGATTCTGGTAGGGATAGCTCGTAAGAAACATCATTAATCCTTCTCCTCACAGGAAATGGCCCAAGGAATTTAGGGGCCAACTTCTTTGACGGGCAGGCCAGTCTCAGATTTGTTGTTGCCAACCAAACCCGGTCCCCTGGTTGCAGAATGAGTTCCCCTCTCCTCTTCCTATCGAAAGCTCTCTTATTATCCTGTTGAGCCTTGGTTACGGTTTCCTTCAACAGCTTGTTATTGCGATTGAAGAAGTCTACAGTGCTTTGGACAGCCGGTACTGAAGACTCAGGGACAAGGTCAGGCAAAAAGGTGGGATGGAAGCCATAATTAGAGAAGAATGGAGATTGCTTGGTGGCTGCATGACAGGAGTTGTTATATGCAAACTCGGCCAAGGGTAAGAGAGACACCCAATCATCCTGCACAAACGAAGTGAAACAACGGATGTACTGTTCCAGCGTCTGATTGGTCCGTTCAGTCTGACCGTTAGACTGCGGATGATATGCGGATGACATGGAAAGTTTAATTCTTAAAGCTTCACACAGTGCCCTCCAAAACCTTGAAGTAAATTGGGCTCCGCGGTCAGAGACAATGTCGATGGGTACCCCATGGAGTCTAACGATTTCCTTAATAAATACTCGAGCAGTCTCAGCAGCAGAGGGTGTACCCTTCAAGGGTAGGAAATGAGCCATCTTAGTTAGCCGGTCTACTATGACGAAAATGGCTGTACAGTCTTCAGAGGGAGGTAGCTCAACTATAAAATCCATGGAGATCATAGTCCACGGCCTGTCAGGCACGGGTAAAGGTCTGAGCAAACCCCACGCCTTATTTCGGATGTTCTTACTCCGGATGCAAGTAATGCAGGTGTCTACATATTCTTTGCAGTCCTTCTCCAAATTAGGCCACCAAAATGTGCGTTGCATTAAGTTTATTGTTTTGCGAATGCCAAAGTGACCTGCTAGAGGGTGATCATGGCAGAGTCCTAGAACTGATAAACGGACTGCTTCTGGGACGAAGACCTTGTTCCCTTTCCAAAGAAGTCCATCTCTTGCCTGTAACGTCTCCCCGACAGGATCAGGGGAGACTGCGGACGCCTGCTTCAACTGGGACATGAGATCGGACTGTAGTAACAAAAAATTTCCTGCTGGTAGGATGGTGTCAGGTACTGGTAAGACCTTTGGATCCTCGAACATACGTGATAGCGCATCAGGCTTGACGTTCTTTGATCCGGGTCTATAGGTGATGTGGAACAAGAACCTTGAAAAAAAAAGTGCCCATCGGGCCTGTCGAGGTCTTAGTCTTTTGGCAGTCCTTAAATATTCAAGGTTCTTGTGGTCTGTATAAATCAAAATTGGATGAGCGGCTCCTTCTAACAAATACCTCCACTCTTCCAGGGCGGCCTTTATGGCAAGAAGCTCCCGATCTCCCACGTCGTAGTTTCTTTCCGCTGGAGCAAGTTTTCTGGAAAAGAAAGCTACAGGGTGGACTAGATCCTTGGAACCTTGGCGCTGAGACAGAACTCCCCCGACTGCATTTTCGGAAGCATCTACCTCCAGAATGTAAGGTAGTGCCGGATCTGGGTGGCTTAGTACAGGGGCAGTTGTAAACAGTCCTTTAAGAGTTTCAAAGGCAGCCTGGGCCTCGGGAGACCAGCGGAAACGAGCACCCTGTTTGGTAAGTTGGGTAATTGGTGAGATGATAGCTGAAAAGTTCTTGATAAATCTGCGGTAAAAGTTAGCAAACCCAATGAACCGCTGGATCCCCTTCTTATCAGTGGGCGCAGGCCAGGTCAGAATTGCAGACACTTTTTGAGGATCCATTTCAATTCCTCCGGTAGAAATGATCAAGCCCAAGAACTGGATACTCTGCCGCTCGAACTCACATTTCTCGGGTTTGGCATAGAGTCCATGTAAGCGGAGACGGCAGAGAACATTCTTGACATGCTCCCGATGGTCAGCAAGGGAGGTAGAGAACACCAGAATATCATCTAAATAAACAATAACGAAAATGTCCAGGTAGTCTTTGAAGACGTCATTGATGAAGTGTTGGAAGGTGGCCGGGGCGTTACACAAGCCGAACGGCATGACGAGATACTCGTAGTGGCCAAAACGAGTGCGGAAGGCAGTTTTCCACTCATCCCCCTGGCGTATGCGGATGAGGTTGTAGGCTCCCCTCAAATCAAGTTTAGTAAAAATAGTGGCAGAACGAAGTCTTTGGAAAAGCTCAGGAACCAAGGGAAGAGGATAACGGTTCTTTACCGTAATTTTGTTCAGATCCCGGTAATCTACACATGGCCGTAGTGAATGGTCCTTCTTCTCCACAAAGAATATTCCCGCCCCGGCAGGTGAGGTAGAAGGGCGAATGAAGCCTTTCTGGAGGCTCTCATCAATATATTCCTTTAGAGCTGCTAATTCTTTCTCAGACAGTGGGAAAATCCGACCAAATGGAATAGCAGCCCCAGAAAGGAGCTCAATGGGGCAGTCGTAAGCCCTGTGTGGAGGTAATGTGTCTGCTCCCCGCTTGCTGAAGACATCAAGGAACTCGTGATAGGCCTCAGGCACCTTTTGGCAGAGCTCAGCATCAACGTCCATACACAACAGGGTGGTGGGTGCAGCAGTGGGATTGGACAGGCAGTGCTTCTGGCAGTAAGATGACTGATACTTGATACTGCCTGATTTCCAGTCCACCGCCGGATTATGGGCCTGAAGCCATGGTAGACCAAGAATGACGGGGTACAGAGGTGAAGAAATGGCATCTAGCCGCAAAAGTTCCTTATGACCAGTAGAGGTCGTAGTTAACAGTGGAGGGGTCTCCTGGGTCACCAATCCGGACTTTATACGGGAGCCGTCAGCCAGAAATACGGTAAGTCCCTGCTCTTTGGGTTGAAGAGGGATACCTTGTTGGACAGCAAATGCCAGATCAATAAAGCAACTGCACGCCCCCGAGTCCACAACTGCAGTAGCTGACACACTTCTCCCTGGGAGCTGAAAGGTAACAGGAAGTGCCAATTGAGCAGAAGTTGCTGGCGGAACCGCCTGACTTGCTGGAGAAGCCGGGAAGGATCCGCGTCCCTTAGCAGGACAAGTCCGTACATAGTGACCCGCCCTGCCGCAGTAGAGGCAGAAGTTGCCTTGAAGACGTCGTGTCCGTTCCTCAGGGGACAGCGACGGGCGAATCAAGCCTAGCCGTGTGGGTGTTACGGTTTCTAATGCGGGAGAGGCCGGCCTGACAGATGTTGGCCGAACAGGAACTGCTGACTTCTCCCGCCTGCGCTCTCGCAGACGACGGTCGATCTGGATAGATAATGTGATTAAGTCTTCCAGGGTACTTGGAGCACCCACACGAGCTAACTCGTCTTTTAAGTCCTCCGATAACCCCAAGCGGAACTGATGTCGCAGAGCAGCGTTATTCCAGTGGGTATCTGCACTCCAGCACCTGAAGTCTCTTATATAGTCCTCGACCGCTCTGCGGCCTTGTCGGAGTGCATGGAGAGAGGACTCGGCAGTAGTGGTTAGTAGAGGGTCCTCGTAAATTTTGGACATTGCTTGGAAGAAAGAGGACATATTATTTAGTTGGGAGTCCTTCCTTTCCAACAGACGATGAGCCCAGGTTTGGGGTTCACCTTGAAGTAGGGATATGATGAACCCCACCTTTGTAGTCTCTGCAGAAAAAGTCCGTGGCTGGAGTGAAAAGTAAAGCTGACAGGCATTGCGGAATGCTCTGAACTGGGTCCGATCTCCAGAAAACCTGTCAGGATTAGGTACTCGTGGTTCTGGGGATGTCATCATTGCAGCGGGAATGGCCGAAGAGAGCTGGACTTGCACATGCTCCACCAGACGCACATATTTCTCCTGCAGGGACTTGACCGCTTGAGTAAGGCCTGTGAGGCATTGGCAGACTTCATGTAGGGGGGAGGTTCCTCCTGCAGGCTCAGTCATGGCTGCTTGGTACTGTCACGTACCTGATGGCGAGCCTGACGTGTAGAGGAAGGCCTCCCGTACAACTCCGGCTCAAGGGCCGCTGGTAGTGGAACAGCTGGCGCTGGAGCACGGTGGAGTAAGAGTGCCTATGGAAGTCCCGAAGTCTGAGCAGGAAGTTGCCGGAACACACAGGTGGATGGCTGGACTTGACTGGAAGCAGACAGGAGAGTCGCTGGATCACTGGCAGGTCTCGGCAGCAGAGAGACAGATCAGATGACTCGGCTGGCAGGAACGTGGTCAGGTCACAGACCGAATAGGCAACGGCTAGGCAGATCAGGTACAACAGCAGGCAGGAGAGAGGTTAAGTCACAGGCAGATTCGGCAACAGGTAGGCAGATCAGGTACAACAGCAGGCAGGAGAGAGGTCAGGTCACAGGCAGGTTCGGCAGCAGGTAGGCAGATCAGGTACAAACAGCAGGCAGGAGAGGAGTCAGGTCACAGGCCGGAACGATGATCGGAAGTCAACACAGGTAGCAAGAATTCAGGTACACGCTGTAGACCAAGCAGCAACCAGCCAGTACTAAGTCCGTGTTTAAATAGGCCGTCTGGCGCCAGTTCTGATGACAGGCGTGCGCGGACGCGCGCGCACGCGGACGCGCGCACGCGCGGACGCGCGATCGCGAACGCGCGCACTCGCGAACGCGCAATCGCGCATGCGCGATCGCGTATTCGCCGATGCGCCCGTAGTTGTTCTGAGAATCCCTTGCTGGCGCCTGCGCACAGGCGTATGCTTGCAAGCATTGGCTGTATTCTGCGGATGACTTCCCTGACACAGCCGATGTTCGAGTCGAACTCGAAGCTCATCCCTAATTGTCGGTGATGGCTGCAATATAAGCCCTACCCCCCAAATAAGCCCTAGTTAAAGTCCTTGTAGGTCTTATTTTCAGGGTAGGGCTCATTTTCGGGGAAACAGGGTAGGGCTTATTTGGGGGTAGGGCTTATATTGCAGCCATCACCGACAATCACGCTAGGTCTTATTTTCGGGGAAACAGGGTATTAGACAAAGTAACAGACATTATTTTGGTTGAATATTTAATTTTTAATGGTCCCACATTCTGCGCAGCAAATATACAGCTAACTAAATGTTTGTTTAATGAAAGGTTCAAAATATAAGTTTGTTTTGTTTTGTTTATGTACAAATCTAACTAAGAAAAATGCGTACATTTGTATCCAGCCACCTTATTGCCTCTATTTGAAGAGGCTGGAGACAAAGGAAGCCACATGTGTAAGGCCCCTTTCACATGAGGCAGACTCCGTTTCTACAGAGCCCGCCTCGGTCCGCCGGCTCAGCGGGAGATCTGTCCGTTGATCTCCGCTGAGCCGGCGGATGACAGGTCCCTCTCTGCTCACTGAGTGGGGAGGGGCTTGTCAGGCGCCACTGCCGCCTATGGAGGGATCGGACGAAAACAGACAGAGTGTCCGTTTTCGTCAGATCTCACCCGATCCGATCCGCCAGCGACGGATCTGGACGTAGAGCCATCCGTCTGCTTTTAGCGGATCGGACGGGGTCGGATGTCAGCGGACATGTCTCCGCTGACATCCGACGCTACATAGGCTAACATGGATCGCCCGTTCAGGTCCGTCGTCAAAGCTGACAGGCGGACCTGAACGGTCCGATCGTGTGAAAGGGGCCTTAAATTGATGGTGTAGGAATCAGCTGCTGTGAACCCAGTGCGGGACACACTCCCTGAAGACCCAGATATGACATTTTTTGTAGAGTTTTTCCCGGTTTTATACTGAGAATGCAGTTTATCACCCAGAAGGATTCTCTGTATTCAGAGTCATTTGATTCTTTTTCCCCAGCTCAAGAAGCAGAGCTCCATGTATTAGCAAAGCCTGTGAGCTATAAAAAGAGTGTATATTTATATAGATAGTCGAGATATAGAGAGCTTTTGGTTCCATTTGAAGGGCCAGAAGTTTGTTTTTACTTCGGCAGGTAAACCAATAAAGCATGCTAAGTTAATTTGATCGGCTGTTTTCAGCCTTCCGGCTTCTTGCTGAGGTAGCCATATTAACTTTCACACATGGAAGCAGACCAGGTGACTCTAAGGATGCTGCATTTACAGCCCCGGACACTTGATGGGTCTGTGCAAGTCACAGATTCCACCCTAGTTCTGGGATTAATAATTCAACTTTAAGGACCCCAGAACGAGAAGAACAAGTGGTCCACAGGGGGCAACTTCTTATGAAACAGGACTTTGGAAAAGGTGATCATTTATGTCTGCCAGACACTCTTTTCCCTCCAGCTTGACACATGGACCGTGTCATCAGTCACAAGCAGTTATGGCTGCCTTAGTAAATGAGCGTGGGATAGAGCCAGGGTTCTCCACAGTTGTTTTTATAACATACCACTTCTTGTTTTACCTGTTACCAAAGGTGTTACCAAAAGCTGAACATCCCTCCCAGAGATTACAAAAAAGATATATCCAGATGTCCAAGTCAGGATCTTACGAGTATGCATTTTGTCTGTATGGACATGTTTTCTGGATGTCCAGTGGAAAATGCTACTGCAAAGGCCACAGTAAAAAGTCACCTGGATCCACACCAGACACTGCAAAAATGACTAGATTAAAGAAATCTCTGTGTGTGATTTATTTCCCTCTTGTGATCACAGTTTAGGGTACTTTTTGATTCAATTACTTTAATTATAAGGGATATATATTTGAAAAGTAGTTCAGCCATGTTGAAGTCATATTTGTCTTTTGTACATCATCCATTTTATGTAGAATTGTACATATTTACATATGCTGATAAGTCAGCGTGCCAACAATTAAGCTAGAAGGCCATATGTCTTATCAATCATTTGTTTCTCACAATGAAAAGTCATTGTGTAATAAAAATAGCTGCTCAACTATTATTTTCTCCACAATGGAGTTTTTTCCTCTTTGGACCAGGACTACCTCCACCTAAGCGTGTGGATGTTCCAGGTTGAAGGTGATAGCCGGTATGATTAGTGATCAAAATATTGATCAAAAGAGGGAAGACTGTAATGGAAATGTGTAAGTTCTGTATATAATTGTATTGTATTTTCTACACTGCCCTCACTGTGCACACTAATATTAATGTGATACCTACATAATAATGTGTATAAAAACCTGTAAGACAAGTAAGGGGCTTAACCCCAGATTAGACATGTAAGGTATTTTGCCTCTCCCTATTTGATCTTATTATGCAAAGTTAGAGAAAACATATAGATTAATGTTTTAAGAGGGGATTGAAGGAATATGTAGAGTTTGTCTTTTACCACTATGACTCCATCTTAAAATATAGTATCCATTTTAGAGAACTTGTTTAAATGTCACATAACGTTATCTTTTGTCTTAGGAATTCGCCTACGTGGGTTCCCATGAAGCTATCTCTCAGAAATTAGCCTGTTCCTGTTTAATCTATGATTTCTGAGGAACAGATACTGTTGTACTGTAAATAAGCTAATTTGTTATGTATTATTTGATATCCTTATGTATAATATGTCTGGAACATAATTGTTTGGATAACAGTGAAAGGTCCCATGACGCACATGGGGTGTAGCTATAATGATTGTATAATGTTGTATCATCATTATTTTTCTTATATAAACAAGTGACAAATAAAAGCTTATCAGACTTACTCTGAGCAAACTACAGCACTGTATCTGTGTCATTGTTTCTGAAGAGTATTTCTCCAGGGTCCCTGTCGGTGATAAGACTAGGAGTGATGTCAGACCCCGGTCTATAATAATTTACCCCTTACACCAATGACATTAAATAATACAATTCATAAAAAGTGGGTACTCACAAACAGCAACTGGGCTGTTTCGGGGGTGCACCCCCCTTCCTCAGAGCTGTGCCCCCAAAACGCGTTAGCTTATACCCTGTGATGGTATATGGCACATATCTCTTACTGTGTGTTTTTATGGCACAATCCAGTTGCTGTTTGTGAGTACCCACTTTTTATTAATTCTATTATTAAATGTCATTGGTGATGCACTAGGTGTGCACGCCTTCCATTTTTTTTATATACAGATATAAGAGTTCTGAAATTAAAGGTTGCGTAAAAAAATATCAAAAAGTGATAGAGTCAGATTCAAGTTACTAGGAGGTCATTCTATAAATATAAATTGGAATGACTGAATCAGAAGAATCCCATCCATCCAAGAGAAACAGAAGTATCTGGCAGCTGCACATGGAATACATGACCCATTTACCACATCCCGCCCGGCCTATAGCACAATGACAACCGGGCAGTGGTTTCATTATACTGACTGGGTGTCATATGCCATCCAGCAGGATAAGCCACTCGCGCATGCCACTGAGGGCACACAATGCGGTGATCGGTGGTGCGGTGTGTCGCTCTGACATACTGGATTTCTGATCTTGGTAAAGAGCCCATGATCTAGGCTCTTTACCATGTGATCAGCTATGTCCAATCACAGCTGGTCACATCGTAACCAGGAAGTGCCGGTTATCGGCTTATTTTCTCTATTCACGCTGACAAGGCCAGTGACAAGGCCGGTGACAAAGCTGGTGACAAGGCCAGTGACAAGGCCAGTGACAAGGCTGGTGACAAGGCTGGTGACAAGGCTGGTAACAAGGCCAGTGACAAGGCCAGTGACAAGGCCAGTGACAAGGCCGGTGACAAGGCCAGTGACAAGCCCGGTGACAAGGCCAGTGACAAGGCCAGTGACAAGGCCAGTGACAAGGCCAGTGACAAGGCTGGTGACAAGGCTGGTAACAAGGCCAGTGACAAGGCCAGTGACAAGGCCGGTGACAAGGCCAGTGACAAGGCCAGTGACAAGGCCAGTGACAAGGCTGGTGACAAGGCTGGTAACAAGGCCAGTGACAAGGCTGGTGACAAGGCTGGTGACAAGGCCGTGACAAGGCCGGTGACAAGGCCGGTGACAAGGCTGGTAACAAGGCCAGTGACAAGGCCAGTGACAAGGCTGGTGACAAGGCTGGTGACAAGGCCAGTGACAAGGCCAGTGACAAGGCTGGTGACAAGGCTGGTAACAAGGCCAGTGACAAGGCCAGTGACAAGGCCGGTGACAAGGCCGGTGACAAGGCTGGTAACAAGGCCAGTGACAAGGCCAGTGACAAGGCCGGTGACAAGGCTGGTGACAAGGCCGTGACAAGGCCGGTGACAAGGCCGGTGACAAGGCTGGTAACAAGGCCAGTGACAAGGCCGGTGACAAGGCCAGTGACAAGGCTGGTGACAAGGCTGGTAACAAGGCCAGTGACAAGGCCAGTGACAAGGCCAGTGACAAGGCTGGTGACAAGGCTGGTAACAAGGCCAGTGACAAGGCCAGTGACAAGGCCAGTGACAAGGCCGGTGACAAGGCTGGTGACAAGGCCAGTGACAAGGCCAGTGACAAGGCCAGTGACAAGGCTGGTAACAAGGCCAGTGACAAGGCCAGTGACAAGGCCGGTGACAAGGCCAGTGACAAGCCCGGTGACAAGGCTGGTGACAAGGCCGGTGACAAGGCCAGTGACAAGGCCAGTGACAAGGCCAGTGACAAAGCTGGTGACAAGCCCGGTGACAAGGCTGGTGACAAGGCTGGTGACAAGGCCGGTGACAAGGCCAGTGACAAGGCCGGTGACAAGGCCGGTGACAAGGCTGGTAACAAGGCCAGTGACAAGGCCAGTGACAAGGCCGGTGACAAGGCTGGTGACAAGGCCGTGACAAGGCCGGTGACAAGGCCAGTGACAAGGCTGGTAACAAGGCCAGTGACAAGGCTGGTAACAAGGCCAGTGACAAGGCCGGTGACAAGGCCAGTGACAAGGCTGGTGACAAGGCTGGTAACAAGGCCAGTGACAAGGCCAGTGACAAGGCCAGTGACAAGGCTGGTGACAAGGCTGGTAACAAGGCCAGTGACAAGGCCAGTGACAAGGCCAGTGACAAGGCCGGTGACAAGGCTGGTGACAAGGCCGGTGACAAGGCCAGTGACAAGGCCAGTGACAAGGCCGGTGACAAGGCCGGTGACAAGGCTGGTAACAAGGCCAGTGACAAGGCCGGTGACAAGGCCGGTGACAAGGCCAGTGACAAGCCCGGTGACAAGGCTGGTGACAAGGCCGGTGACAAGGCCAGTGACAAGGCCAGTGACAAGGCCGGTGACAAACCCGGTGACAAGCCCGGTGACAAGGCCGGTGACAAGGCTGGTGACAAGGCCGGTGACAAGGCTGGTGACAAGGCCGGTGACAAGGCCGGTGACAAGGCCAGTGACAAGGCCAGTGACAAGGCCGGTGACAAGGCCAGTAACAAGGCCAGTGACAAGGCCGGTGACAAGGCCAGTGACAAGGCCCGTGACAAGGCCGGTGACAAGGCCAGTGACAAGGCCAGTGACAAGGCCAGTGACAAGGCCGTGACAAGGCCGGTGAGTGTATATTCACCCTTTTAACAATCTGGATAGGTATTATTACTTTGTATTAGTAAAATAATAAATTGACACATTTTAACCCTAACATCATGTTGTATTCTTCCTTAAAATGCCACATATAAGTCAATTCAATTCAAGTGAAGCTGCCCGATTTCAAAGTTGGACTCGGTGTGAAAGGAGACTCACTCTAAGGGGACGCAGCGGCTGTATGAACACAGCCACTGGTCCTAATTTGCCAGGTGGGCAGGCATGGGTGAGTTGTCCTGAATGTTTGGGGCCATATACCTGTACCCACACCTCTGTTATATAAGTACCTGCACCTGTGTTTGAGTTCCTGCATACCCGTAGAGGAGCATAGGCTGCCTGCACACAGCTCCGGGTGGCTCGAATCACATACAGAGCCTTGAAAAAGTATTCATACCCCTTGAAAGTTTCTACATTTTGTCATGTTACAACCAAAAATGTAAATGTATTTTATTGGGATTTTTTCTATGATAGACCAACACAAAATGGCTCATAATTGTGAAGTGGAAGGAAAATGATAAATGGTTTTTATATATTTTTTTACAAATAAATATGTGAAAAGTGTGGGGGGTACATTTGTATTCAGCCCCCTTTACGCTGATACCCCTAACTCAAATCTAGTGGAACCAATTACCTTCATAAGTCACCTAATTAGTAAATAGAGTCCACCTGTGTGTCATTTAATCTCAGTATAAATACAGCTGTTCTGTGAAGCCATCAGAGGTTTGTTAGAGAACCTTCGTAAACAAACAGCATCATGAAGGCCAATGAACACACAAGACAGGTCAGGGATAAAGTTGTTGAGAAGTTTAAAGCAGGGTTAGGTTATAAAAATATATCCCAAGCTTTGAACATCTCACGGAGCTCTGTTCAATCCATCATCGGAAAATGTAAAGAGTAGGGATGAGCTTCAAGTTCACCGTTCACCGTACAATTTGGGGTGTTCGCGGCAAATTGGAAAGCCGCGGAACACCATTTAAAAGTCTATGGGAGAAATCAAAAGTGCTAATTTTAAAGGCTTATATACATGGTATTATCATAAAAAGTGTTTGGGGACCCGGGTCCTGCCGCAGGGGACATGGATCAATGCAAAAAAAAGTTTTAAAAACGGCCGTTTTTTCAGGAGCAGTGATTTTAATAATGCTTAAAGTGAAACAATAAAAGTGTAATATTCCTTTAAATTTCGTACCTGGGGGGTGTCTATAGTATGCCTGTAAAGGGGCGCGTGTTTCCCGTGTTTAGAACAGTCTGACAGCAAAATGACATTTCAAAGGAAAAAAAGTCATTTAACCACTTCAGCCCCGGAAGGATTTACCCCCTTCCTGACCAGAGCACTTTTTACAATTCGGCACTGCGTCGCTTTAACTGCTAATTGCGCGGTCATGCAATGCTCTACCCAAACGAAATTTGCGTCCTTTTCTTCCCACAAATAGAGCTTTCTTTTGATGGTATTTGATCACCTCTGCCGTTTTTATTTTTTGCGCTATAAACGGAAAAAGACTGAAAATTTTGAAAAAAAATGATATTTTCTACTTTTTGTTATAAAAAAAATCCAATAAACTAAATTTTAGTCATACATTTAGGCCAAAATGTATTCGGCCACATGTCTTTGGTAAAAAAAATGTCAATAAGCGTATATTTATTGGTTTGCGCAAAAGTTATAGCGTCTACAAACTAGGGTACATTTTCTGGAATTTACACAGCTTTTAGTTTATGACTGCCTATGTCATTTCTTGAGGTGCTAAAATGGCAGGGCAGTACAAACCCCCCCCAAATGACCCCATTTTGGAAAGTAGACACCCCAAGGAAATTGCTGAGAGGCATGTTGAGCCCATTGAATATTTATTTTTTTTGTCCCAAGTGATTGAATAATGACAAAAAAAAAAAAAAAAAAAAAAATTTACAAAAAGTTGTCACTAAATGATATATTGCTCACATAGGCCATGGGCATATGTGGAATTGCACCCCAAAATACATTCAGCTGCTTCTCCTGAGTACGGGGATACCACATGTGTGGCACTTTTTGGGAGCCTAGCCACGTACGGGGCCCCGAAAACCCAGCACCACCTTCAGGATTTCTAAGGGCATACATTTTTGATTTCACTCCTCACTACCTATCACAGTTTTGAAGGCCATAAAATGCCAAGATGGCACAACCCCCCCCCAAATGACCCCATTTTGGAAAGTAGACACCCCAAGCTATTTGCTGAGAGGCATGGTGAGTATTTTGCAGCTCTCATTTGTTTTTGAAAATGAAGAAAGACCAGAAAAAAAATTTTTTTTTTTTCTTTTTTCAATTTTCAAAACCTTGTGACAAAAAGTGAGGTCTGCAAAATACTCACTATACCTCTCAGCAAATAGCTTGGGGTGTCTACTTTCCAAAATGGGGTCATTTGGGGGGGTTTTGTGCCACCTGGGCTTTCCATGGCCTCCGAAACTGTGATAGGCAGTGAAGAGTGAAATCAAAAATTTACGGCCTTAGAAAGCCTGAAGGCGGTTCTTGGTTTTCGGGGTCCCGTACGCGGCTAGGCTCCCAAAAAGTCCCACACATGTGGTATCCCCGTACTCAGGAGAAGCAACAGAATTTATTTTGGGGTGTAATTTCACATATTCCCATGGCATGTTTGAGCAATATAACATTTAGTGACAACTTTGTGCAAAAAAAAAAAAAAAAAAAATTTGTCTCTTTCCCGCAACTTGTGTCACAATATAAAATATTCCATGGACTCGACATGCCTCTCAGCAAATAGCTTGGGGTGTCTACTTTCCAAAATGGGGTCATTTGGGGGGGTTTGAACTGTCCTGGCATTTTATGCACAACATTTAGAAGCTTATGTCACACATCACCCACTCTTCTAACCACTTGAAGACAAAGCCCTTTCTGACACTTTTTGATTACATGAAAAAATTATTTTTTTTTGCAAGAAAATTACTTTGAACCCCCAAACATTATATATTATTTTAAAGCAAATGCCCTACAGATTAAAATGGTGGGTGTTTCATTTTTTTTTTTCACACAGTAATTGCGCAGCGATTTTTCAAACGCATTTTTTGTGGAAAAAACACACTTTTTTAAATTTTAATGCACTAAAACACACTATATTGCCCAAATGTTTGATGAAATAAAAAAGATGATCTTAGGCCGAGTACATGGATACCAAACATGACATGCTTTACAATTGCGCACAAACGTGCAGTGGCAACAAAATTAATACATTTTTAAAAGCCTTTAAAAGCCTTTACAGGTTACCACTTTAGATTTACAGAGGAGGTCTACTGCTAACATTACTGCCCTCGATCTGACCGTTGCGGTGATACCTCACATGCATGGTGCAATTGCTGTTTACATTTGACGCCAGACCGACGCTTGCGTTCGCCTTAGCGCGAGAGCAGGGGGGACAGGGGTGCTTTTTTTTTTTTTTTTTTTTTTTTTTCTTTATTATTTTTTTGCTTTTTTATCTTATTTTTAAACTGTTCCTTTCATATTTTTTTTAAATCATTTTTATTGTTATCTCAGGGAATGTAAATATCCCCTATGATAGCAATAGGTAGTGACAGGTACTCTTTTTTGAAAAAATTGGGGTCTATTAGACCCTAGATTTCTCCTCTGCCCTCAAAGCATCTGACCACACCAAGATCGGTGTGATAAAATGCTTCCCCAATTTCCCAATGGCGCTGTTTACATCCGGCGAAATCTAAGTCCTAAAATGCTCGTAGCTTCCGGTTTCTTAGGCCATAGAGATGTTTGGAGCCACTCTGGTCTCTGATCAGCTCTATGGTCAGCTGGCTGAATCACCGGCTGCATTCTCAGGTTCCCTGTTGAGACAGGAGAGCCAGAGAAAAACACGGAAGACGGTGGGGGGGGGGGGGGGCATTCCCTCCCACTGCTTGTAAAAGCAGTCTAGAGGCTAATTAGCCACTAGGATTGCTTTTACATGAAAGCCGACCGCTGGCTGAAAAGAATGATACCAAGATGATACCTAAACCTGCAGGCATCATTCTGGTATAACCACTCAAAGTCGTGAATGGCGTACCTGAAGACAAAAAAATGGTTAACAATAAAGCACAGTAAACGGTAAAGTATAAAAAATTGCATACCTGAAAAGCAAACATGATAAAACATAATAACAATAAAACATTGCAGAATAGAATACAGTAAAAAAGAACAGAACAATAGAGAGAGAATAGAGAGAGAGAGAACAATAAAACGACAACTATTTTTTTTTTATTTTTGTTTGTGTTTTTTTTTTTTTTTTACACTTTTTTTTTGTAACTGTAACTTTTATAACTGTAACCGGTTCCAGGTTCGGGTCTCTCAAAATGTGATGGCATCTTGGGAGACCCTGTGAAAGTGTGCCTAGTCTGTGCAATGCTGTACCCTACGCTAATACTCAACTAGTGAATGGTAGAGTTCAAAACATTCACCAATGCAAAGACCAGGATTATCAGGACAGGAGGGACAATAATAGCGGGTGTCACGTCTATATCCGCGCTTGCTGCAGACACATCTTTTTTGGGGGGGTTCGTTGGGTAGGGGTACTCGGGAGGACATAAAAATGCCTCTCATGCAGCCGACTGCATTTGGTTGGGGATGTGAATGGGGGAAGTACGGGCGCTGCAGAAGTGGTGGGTTCCCAATTAGGATTGGCGAATGCAGCAGGAAGGGCATTATGGGCACGACGGGCCTGTGTTTGTCTTTTTGGTGGCAGCGGGACACTACTTGTGCTTGCCACCTCACCAGCTTGAACTGCACTTATGGGACTCGCCACGTCACCAAGTGTTACTGCAGTGCTGGTATGACTACGACCGGGGTGTACTAGGCCGCTGGCGCTTGCCAGTTCACCAAAACGCTACAAAAAAAAGTGACAGTGATCGATCGATACTGCACTTGGGTGGGCTGGGCCGGGCGGAGGGGCAAAACGCAGGTGCTAGCAGGTATCTGGGCTGATCCCACTAACACTGCGTTTTTGGGAACCCTAAACTGCTGGGGACGCTAGTATAGATCTGATCGGATCAGATATTGATCCGATCAGATACTATACCACTAAGGGAGGTGTACGGTGCGTGCGTGGGTGTTAGTGGTACTGGCGCTAATCTGACGCTGCTTGGGGCTGGTGCTTGCCAGTTCACCAAAATGCTACCAAAAAAACTGTTAGCGATCGCAGGGATCAGGCCTGACTCTGCGAACGCTGCAGTTATGCGTTTAGTGTTTTGTAAGTGACAGTGATCGATCGATACTGCACTTGGGTGGGCTGGGCGGAGGGGCAAAACGCAGGTGCTAGCAGGTATCTGGGCTGATCCCGCTAACACTGCGTTTTTGGGAACCCTAAACTGCTGGGGACGCTAGTATAGATCTGATCGGATCAGATATTGATGTGTTCAGATACTATACCACTAAGGGAGGTGTACGGTGCGTGTACGGTGCGTGCGTGGGTGTTCGCGGTACTGGCGCTAATCTGACGCTGCCTGGGGCGACGCATATCACCGCCGGGCGATCAGGGGGCTAAACCTTTATTCGGTAATAAACGGCGGGTGCCCTGACACTAAAAAAAATAAACGAACTAACCAGCGTCACCCGTAACAGTTATACGGTGATCAGTGGTGAAAGGGTTAACTAGGGGGCAATCAAGGGGTTAAAACATTTATTCGGTAGTATATGGGGGTCCCTGTCGCTATAAAACACTGACGGCGAACCTAAATATTTACCTCACTAACTAGCGTCACCAGCGACACTAATACAGCGATCAGAAAAATGATCGCTTAGCGACACTGGTGACAGGGGGTGATCAAGGGGTTAAAACTTTATTAGGGGGGGTTAGGGGGGTATCCTAGACCTACAGGGGGCTAATACTAACTGTCCTAACACTGCTAACTGTCACAAACTGACACTATGCAGTAATCAGGAAAAAAACAAAACAAAACAAAAAAACCTGCTTGGTGTCAGTTTGTGACAGGGGGGGGGGGGTGATTGGGGGGGGATCGGGGGCGATCGGGGGGGGATCGGGGGTGTTTAGTGTGCCTGGCATGTTCTACTGTGTTGTGTGAGTGTTGGTGCACTTACATGTCTTCTCTCCTCGGTGCTGGAACGGAAACTGGCCAGCCGAGGAGAGATGACATCACATCCTCTGCCTCTGTGTACTATACAGAGGCAGGGGATGTTTCTCATTGGCTGGGAGCGATCGCGAGGGGGGGGCCACGATCGGATGGTCTCCCCCTCGTCTCTCAACTCTCCCAGCCAAACGCCGACCGCCGATGGCACCGGGGGGGGGTCCGATGGGACCCCCCGCCCGCGGGAAGGCAATCACGTACCAGGTACGTGATTTTGCCTGCCCGTGCCGCTCTGCTCACGTATATATGCGTGAGGCGGTCGGCAAGTGGTTAAAACTACTCGCGGCTATTAATGAATTGCCGGTCCGACAATACACATAAAAGTTCATTGATAAAAATGGCATGAGAATTCCCCACAGGGGAACCCCGAACCAAAATTTAAAAAAAAATGACGTGGGGGGTCCCCCTAAATTTCATACCAGGCCCTTCAGGTCTGGTATGGATATTAATGGGAACCTTGCGCCAGAATTAAAATAAAAACGGCGTGGGGTCCCCCCACAGATCCATACCAGACCCTTATCCGAGCACGCAACCTGGCAGGAAAAGAGGGGGGACGAGAGAGCGCCCCCTCTCCTGAACCCTACTAGGCCACATGCCCTCAATATTGGGAGGGTGCTTTGGTTAGCCCCCCAAAACTCCTTGTCCCCATGTTGATGGGGACAAGGGCCTCATCCCCACAACCCTTGGCCGGTGGTTGTGGGGGTCTGCGGAGGGGGGCTTACCGGAATCTGGAAGCCCCCTTTAACAAGGGGACCCCCAGATCCCGGCCCTCCCCCTGTGTGAAATGGCAAGGGGTAGTACCACTACCATTTCACTAAAAAAGTGTCAAAAATGTTAAAAATGACAAGAGACAGTTTTTGACAATTCCTTTATTTAAATGCTTCTTCTTTCTTCTTTCTTCTTTCTTCTATCTTCCTTTGGTTTCTTCCTCCATCTTCTTCTTCTTCTGGTTCTTCTGGTTCTTCCGCCGGTGTTCTCTGCGGTGCCAGGGTCTTCTTCCCTTCTTCTCTCGGCCGCTCTGCATCCATGATGGCATGGAGGGAGGCTCCTGCTGTGTGACCCTTCTCTCTTCATCTTCTTCTCTTCATCTTCTTTTCGGGCCCCTCCGCATCCATGATGGCATGGAGGGAGGCTCCCGCTGTGTGACACTTCTCCTCTTCTGACGGTTTTTAAATAAGGGGGGGCGGGGCCACCCGGTGACCCCGCCCCCCTCTTACGCATGAGGACTTGATGGGACTTCCCTGTGGCATTCTCCGTGACGCCACAGGGAAGTCCTGTCAAGTTCTCGTGCTTTAGAGGGGGCGAGGTCACAAGGAGGCCCCGCCCCCTGTTATTTAAAGTGAAGTCCCACCCACTTTTACAACTCTTCAGCATCCCTCACTAAACTGTGCACTGCAAACGAATTGGATATTTATTTATTTTTTTTAATCAGCACCTACTGTATATCTGCTGTATTCATTTTTCACTTCCTCCTCCCTAGCCGTGGCTCATCACATCATTTCCTGTTTGCAATGCCTTCTGGGAAGGGGCGGCAACTTCCACTGACACTGCCGTTGCTATGGAAATCTGACCTGAAACGTATTACACTGCTTGTGCTGCACTGAGCATGTGCGAGATCTGCAAGGATGAGATCCAGGAAGAAATACAGTCTGGCTTCAGATGCCCACACTTAAGATGGCCACGGCCTGCTGTAAGTTTATAAAATAACAAACTACTGCTATAAACAAAAAAAACAGACCTTAGTTTACAGCCTAACTTATTATTTGCCTGTTCGCAAGTTCTGGTGCGAACCGAACAGGGGGGTGTTCGGCTCATCCCTACAAAGCATGATACATTTTGATAAATGTCATATGGTCCATGGAGTCTGTGGACAGATGCATTCTTTTATCAGTAATGTAGCGCTTACCCCCGAAGGAGTGGCTGGTTATTTGCTATATCTGTAATTCACGTTTACTACTCAACCCTCGCAGCCCATAGATTTAAAAGTCACAGTCCTTAATGCTTTTTCTTAATGCTTTATTCATCAACATAAACTGGGATGGGAGAAGGATTTTCTTTGAGATGCTCTTCTGTTACATTGTCATCTTTCAGTGAATCATGCAGGAAAATCTGAGTACAATTGCGGACAGTCAAGAAATCATTTTTCAATAATCTCTTCAATCAGGGACGATGGAAGTAGATTTGATAGAGAATGATTTGATAAAGAGTCACTCTGAATAACTTCTTCATCTGGATAACTTTAAAAGAACGATCCATATCGCTACATGTGTGCTTGCAGCTTCTTTACCACTACTTCCCACCGACATGGTACTTCCAAATTAAGCTAAAGGAGAGCCAACTCTGAATAACTCCTCCCACTTGACTGATTGGAATCCCGGGGCAATGATGAACTCAAAGTCATAGGTCGTTACTGCCCATCTCGCTGACTTGTGCACCAACAACCCTCAGTCTCTGGCAGTACCTTTCCCTTGGGATTTCACTCACATGATCAACAGTCCATGTGCCACTCATAAACGATCGATCGCCCAGTTTCCTTCCGCTTTGTTGCTACTTCATCTGCAATGATCCTTGTTTTCTCTATCTCTTTGTGGCCCATTCCCCTCCCCGCAGGGGTGGCCTATGACATCCACGACTACACGCGGCAAGATGTCATCCATTCCTCCATGAGGACTGGATCTCCACCCTTCTCGCTTAGGTGAAGCTCTGTTGGCTCCCCGGAGGGGAAACCCTCCAACTTCCCCTCCGGAAGCCAGGCTGGCTCTCACGCTCCTCAGAGCAGGACTGGACTCGGACTCTGACCCAGACTCCCGTGGCACCATGTGACCCCCTTTTTATATAAGAGTCCCGGGATTACCAAGCAAATTAACGATTGGCCGAGACCAACACATAAACCACCTGTCACTCAAACATGGAAATCAAACAAAACAGGCCTGCTGCAAATAACATCAGCCTGTCTAAATTTACCTGTAACAGAAGCTAACAATAAAGGTCACCTACTTAAAAATAGGTGCCCGCTACAGTAACAAAACCTCCAGCAGCACTGAATGCCCATTCGGAAAGCACTCTGGATATAGGGCAGCCCAGTAGCTTAATTTCATACTGGACAAGTTCTGGCCAATGGTTTCCGATGGAAAATGTGCAATCAGAGCACGTTGTCGGAAATTCCGACCGTGTGTGGGCTCCATCTGACTTTTTCCATCGGATTTTCCAACACACAAAGTTGGAGAGCAGGCTATAAAATTTTCCGACAACAAAATCCGTTGTTGGAATTTCCGATCGTGTGTACACAAATCCGACGGACAACGTGCCACGCATGCTCAGAATAAATAAAGAGATGAAAGCTATTGGCTACTGCCCCGTTTATAGTCCCCACGTACGTGTTTTACGTCACAGCGTTCAGAACGATCTGATTTTCTGACAACTTTGTGTGACCGTGTGTATGCAAGACAAGTTTGAGCCAACATCCGTCAGAAAAAATCCTAGGATTTTGTTGTCAGAATGTCCGATCAGTGTCCGACCGTGTGTACGGGGCATAATACTGTAAACATAAAGAATTGGTATACAATCACTAATTAGTTGTTAGAGGTTACTGCACATCCTTACTGCTCACTGATTGGTTTCTGAATGTTACAGCCTTTTTATCCATTTTTATCCTTTTCTCATCCATTTATTTACAACACATACCTGTTGAGAAATAATAAGTAACATACTTACCCACCAAAAACATTCCAGCAGACACAAGATACGTACCAAACTTACACACACAGGAACATGACCACAGACAAAGAGTCAGTACCCTACTGAAACCAGGAACATGTCCACAGACAAAGAGTCAGTACCATACTGACACCAGGAACATGTCCACAGACAAAGAGTCAGTACCATACTGACACCAGGAACATGTCCACAGACAAAGAGTCAGTACCATACTGACACCAGGAACATGTCCACAGACAAAGAGTCAGTACCATACTGACACCAGGAACATGTCCACAGATAAAGAGTCAGTACCATACTGACACCAGGAACATGTCCACAAAGAGTCAGTACCATACTGACACCAGGAACATGTCCACAGATAAAGAGTCAGTACCTTACTGACACCAGGAACATGTCCACAGACAAAGAGTCAGTACCATACTGACACCAGGAACATGTCCACAGAGAAAGAGTCATTACCATACTGACACCAGGAACATGTCCACAGACAAAGAGTCAGTACCATACTGACACCAGGAACATGTCCACAAAGAGTCAGTACCATACTGACACCAGGAACATGACCACAGACAAAGAGTCAGTACCATACTGACACCAGGAACATGTCCACAGACAAAGAGTCAGTACCATACTGACACCAGGAACATGTCCACAGATAAAGAGTCAGTACCATACTGACACCAGGAACATGTCCACAGACAAAGAGTCAGTACCTTACTGACACCAGGAACATGTCCACAGACAAAGAGTCAGTACCATACTGACACCAGGAACATGTCCACAGAGAAAGAGTCATTACCATACTGACACCAGGAACATGTCCACAGACAAAGAGTCAGTACCATACTGACACCAGGAACATGTCCACAAAGAGTCAGTACCATACTGACACCAGGAACATGTCCACAGATAAAGAGTCAGTACCTTACTGACACCAGGAACATGTCCACAGACAAAGAGTCAGTACCATACTGACACCAGGAACATGTCCACAGAGAAATGCCGCGTACACACGGTCGGACTTTTCATCTACAAAAGTCCAACGGACACTGACGGACTAAAGCTGGCTGGTAATCCGATCGTGTGTGGGCTTCTCCGGACTTTCAACAGACTTTTTCAGCCTCAAATCCGACGGACTTTAGATTTGAAACATGCTTCAAATCTTTACGTCGTAACTACGACGGACCCCGAAATCCGCTCGTCTGTGTGCTAGTCCGACGGACAAAAACCCATGCTAGGGCAGCTATTGGCTACTGGCTATGAACTTCCTTATTTTAGTCCGGTGTACGTCATCACGTACGAATCCGTCGGACTTTTGTGTGGTCGTGTGTAGGCAAGTCCGTTCGTTAGAAAGTCTGCTGCAAGTCCGCCGAAAGTCCGCCGGAAGTCCGCCGGAAGTCTGTCGGACAGGCTGTCGGACTTTTGTAGACGAAAAGTCCGACCGTGTGTACGCGGCAAAAGAGTCATTACCATACTGACACCAGGAACATGTCCACAGACAAAGAGTCAATACCATACTGACACCAGGAACATGTCCACAGACAAAGAGTCAGTACCATACTGACACCAGGAACATGTCCACAAAGAGTCAGCACCATACTGACACCAGGAACATGTCCACAGACAAAGAGTCAGTACCATACTGACACCAGGAACATGTCCACAGACAAAGAGTCAGTACCATACTGACACCAGGAACATGTCCACAGACAAAGAGTCAGTACCCTACTGACACCAGGAACATGTCCACAGATAAAGAGTCAGTACCATACTGACACCAGGAACATGTCCACAGATAGAGAGTCAGTACCATACTGACACCAGGAACATGTCCACAGATAAAGAGTCAGTACCATACTGACACCAGGAACATGTCCACAGATAGAGAGTCAGTACCATACTGACACCAGGAACATGTCCACAGACAAAGAGTCAGTACCATACTGACACCAGGAACATGTCCACAGATAAAGAGTCAGTACCATACTGACACCAGGAACATGTCCACAGACAAAGAGTCAGTACCCTACTGACACCAGGAACATGTCACAGATAAAGAGTCAGTACCATACTGACACCAGGAACATGTCCACAGACAAAGAGTCAGTACCATACTGACACCAGGAACATGTCCACAGACAAAGAGTCAGTACCCTACTGACACCAGGAACATGTCACAGATAAAGAGTCAGTACCATACTGACACCAGGAACATGTCCACAGATAAAGAGTCAGTACCATACTGACACCAGGAACATGTCCACAGATAAAGAGTCAGTACCATACTGACACCAGGAACATGTCCACAGATAAAGAGTCAGTACCATACTGACACCAGGAACATGTCCACAGATAAAGAGTCAGTACCATACTGACACCAGGAACATGTCCACAGATAAAGAGTCAGTACCATACTGACACCAGGAACATGTCACAGATAAAGAGTCAGTACCATACTGACACCAGGAACATGTCCACAGACAAAGAGTCAGTACCATACTGACACCAGGAACATGTCCACAGACAAAGAGTCAGTACCCTACTGACACCAGGAACATGTCCACAGATAAAGAGTCAGTACCATACTGACACCAGGAACATGTCCACAGATAAAGAGTCAGTACCATACTGACACCAGGAACATGTCCACAGATAGAGAGTCAGTACCCTACTGACACCAGGAACATGTCCACAAAGAGTCAGTACCATACTGACACCAGGAACATGTCCACAGACAAAGAGTCAGTACCATACTGACACCAGGAACATGTCCACAGATAAAGAGTCAGTACCATACTGACACCAGGAACATGTCCACAGATAGAGAGTCAGTACCCTACTGACACCAGGAACATGTCCACAAAGAGTCAGTACCATACTGACACCAGGAACATGTCCACAGACAAAGAGTCAGTACCATACTGACACCAGGAACATGTCCACAGATAGAGAGTCAGTACCATACTGACACCAGGAACATGTCCACAGAGAAAGAGTCATTACCATACTGACACCAGGAACATGTCCGCAGATAAAGAGTCAGTACCATACTGACACCAGGAACATGTCCGCAGATAAAGAGTCAGTACCATACTGACACCAGGAACATGTCCACAGATAAAGAGTCAGTACCATACTGACACCAGGAACATGTCCACAGACAAAGAGTCAGTACCATACTGACACCAGGAACATGTCCACAGATAAAGAGTCAGTACCATACTGACACCAGGAACATGTCCACAGATAGAGAGTCAGTACCATACTGACACCAGGAACATGTCCACAGAGAAAGAGTCATTACCATACTGACACCAGGAACATGTCCACAGACAAAGAGTCAGTACCATACTGACACCAGGAACATGTCCACAGATAAAGAGTCAGTACCATACTGACACCAGGAACATGTCACAGATAAAGAGTCAGTACCATACTGACACCAGGAACATGTCCACAGATAAAGAGTCAGTACCATACTGACACCAGGAACATGTCCACAAAGAGTCAGTACCATACTGACACCAGGAACATGTCCACAGACAAAGAGTCAGTACCATACTGACACCAGGAACATGTCCACAGATAAAGAGTCAGTACCATACTGACACCAGGAACATGTCCACAGACAAAGAGTCAGTACCATACTGACACCAGGAACATGTCCACAGACAAAGAGTCAGTACCATACTGACACCAGGAACATGTCCACAGACAAAGAGTCAGTACCCTACTGACACCAGGAACATGTCCACAGACAAAGAGTCAGTACCCTACTGACACCAGGAACATGTCCACAGACAAAGAGTCAGTACCATACTGACACCAGGAACATGTCCACAGACAAAGAGTCAGTACCATACTGACACCAGGAACATGTCCACAGACAAAGAGTCAGTACCATACTGACACCAGGAACATGTCACAGATAAAGAGTCAGTACCATACTGACACCAGGAACATGTCCACAGACAAAGAGTCAGTACCCTACTGACACCAGGAACATGTCCACAGACAAAGAGTCAGTACCATACTGACACCAGGAACATGTCACAGATAAAGAGTCAGTACCATACTGACACCAGGAACATGTCCACAGACAAAGAGTCAGTACCATACTGACACCAGGAACATGTCCACAGACAAAGAGTCAGTACCCTACTGACACCAGGAACATGTCCACAGACAAAGAGTCAGTACCATACTGACACCAGGAACATGTCACAGATAAAGAGTCAGTACCATACTGACACCAGGAACATGTCCACAGACAAAGAGTCAGTACCCTACTGACACCAGGAACATGTCACAGATAAAGAGTCAGTACCATACTGACACCAGGAACATGTCACAGATAAAGAGTCAGTACCCTACTGACACCAGGAACATGTCCACAGACAAAGAGTCAGAATCATACTGACACCAGGAACATGTCCACAGACAAAGAGTCAGTACCCTACTGACACCAGGAACATGTCACAGATAAAGAGTCAGTACCATACTGACACCAGGAACATGTCCACAGACAAAGAGTCAGTACCATACTGACACCAGGAACATGTCACAGATAAAGAGTCAGTACCATACTGACACCAGGAACATGTCCACAGATAAAGAGTCAGTACCATACTGACACCAGGAACATGTCCGCAGATAAAGAGTCAGTACCATACTGACACCAGGAACATGTCCACAGACAAAGAGTCAGTACCATACTGACACCAGGAACATGTCCACAAAGAGTCAGTACCCTACTGACACCAGGAACATGTCACAGATAAAGAGTCAGTACCATACTGACACCAGGAACATGTCCACAGATAAAGAGTCAGTACCATACTGACACCAGGAACATGTCCACAGATAAAGAGTCAGTACCATACTGACACCAGGAACATGTCCACAAAGAGTCAGTACCATACTGTCACCAGGAACATGTCCACAAAGAGTCAGTACCATACTGACACCAGGAACATGTCCACAGACAAAGAGTCAGTACCATACTGACACCAGGAACATGTCCACAAAGAGTCAGTACCCTACTGACACCAGGAACATGTCACAGATAAAGAGTCAGTACCATACTGACACCAGGAACATGTCCACAGATAAAGAGTCAGTACCATACTGACACCAGGAACATGTCCACAGATAAAGAGTCAGTACCATACTGACACCAGGAACATGTCCACAGATAAAGAGTCAGTACCATACTGACACCAGGAACATGTCCACAGACAAAGAGTCAGTACCATACTGACACCAGGAACATGTCCACAGACAAAGAGTCAGTACCATACTGACACCAGGAACATGTCCACAGACAAAGAGTCAGTACCATACTGACACCAGGAACATGTCCACAAAGAGTCAGCACCATACTGACACCAGGAACATGTCCACAGATAGAGAGTCAGTACCATACTGACACCAGGAACATGTCCACAGAGAAAGAGTCATTACCATACTGACACCAGGAACATGTCCGCAGATAAAGAGTCAGTACCATACTGACACCAGGAACATGTCCACAAAGAGTCAGTACCATACTGACACCAGGAACATGTCCACAGATAAAGAGTCAGTACCATACTGACACCAGGAACATGTCCACAGACAAAGAGTCAGTACCATACTGACACCAGGAACATGTCCACAGATAAAGAGTCAGTACCCTACTGACACCAGGAACATGTCCACAAAGAGTCAGTACCATACTGACACCAGGAACATGTCCACAAAGAGTCAGTACCATACTGACACCAGGAACATGTCCACAGACAAAGAGTCAGTACCATACTGACACCAGGAACATGTCCACAAAGAGTCAGTACCATACTGACACCAGGAACATGTCCACAAAGAGTCAGTACCCTACTGACACCAGGAACATGTCCACAAAGAGTCAGTACCATACTGACACCAGGAACATGTCCACAGACAAAGAGTCAGTACCATACTGACACCAGGAACATGTCCACAGACAAAGAGTCAGTACCATACTGACACCAGGAACATGTCCACAGTTAAAGAGTCAGTACCCTACTGACACCAGGAACATGTCCACAAAGAGTCAGTACCATACTGACACCAGGAACATGTCCACAAAGAGTCAGTACCATACTGACACCAGGAACATGTCCGCAGATAAAGAGTCAGTACCATACTGACACCAGGAACATGTCCACAGAGAAAGAGTCAGTACCATACTGACACCAGGAACATGTCCGCAGATAAAGAGTCAGTACCATACTGACACCAGGAACATGTCCACAGATAAAGAGTCAGTACCCTACTGACACCAGGAACATGTCCACAGATAAAGAGTCAGTACCATACTGACACCAGGAACATGTCCACAGAGAAAGAGTCAGTACCATACTGACACCAGGAACATGTCCACAGATAGAGAGTCAGTACCATACTGACACCAGGAACATGTCCACAGACAAAGAGTCAGTACCCTACTGACACCAGGAACATGTCCACAGAGAAAGAGTCAGTACCATACTGACACCAGGAACATGTTCACAGACAAAGAGTCAGTACCATACTGACACCAGGAACATGTCCACAGACAAAGAGTCAGTACCATACTGACACCAGGAACATGTCCACAGACAAAGAGTCAGTACCCTACTGACACCAGGAACATGTCCGCAGATAAAGAGTCAGTACCATACTGACACCAGGAACATGTCCACAAAGAGTCAGTACCATACTGACACCAGGAACATGTCACAGATAAAGAGTCAGTACCATACTGACACCAGGAACATGTCCACAGACAAAGAGTCAGTACCATACTGACACCAGGAACATGTCCACAAAGAGTCAGTACCATACTGACACCAGGAACATGTCCACAGTTAAAGAGTCAGTACCCTACTGACACCAGGAACATGTCCACAGACAAAGAGTCAGTACCATACTGACACCAGGAACATGTCCACAGACAAAGAGTCAGTACCATACTGACACCAGGAACATGTCCACAAAGAGTCAGTACCATACTGACACCAGGAACATGTCCACAGACAAAGAGTCAGTACCCTACTGACACGAGGAACATGTCCACAGACAAAGAGTCAGTACCATACTGACACCAGGAACATGTCCACAAAGAGTCAGTACCATACTGACACCAGGAACATGTCCACAGTTAAAGAGTCAGTACCCTACTGACACCAGGAACATGTCCACAAAGAGTCAGTACCATACTGACACCAGGAACATGTCCACAGACAAAGAGTCAGTACCCTACTGACACGAGGAACATGTCCACAGATAAAGAGTCAGTACCATACTGACACCAGGAACATGTCACAGATAAAGAGTCAGTACCATACTGACACCAGGAACATGTCCACAAAGAGTCAGCACCATACTGACACCAGGAACATGTCCACAGATAGAGAGTCAGTACCATACTGACACCAGGAACATGTCCACAGACAAAGAGTCAGTACCATACTGACACCAGGAACATGTCCACAGACAAAGAGTCAGTACCATACTGACACCAGGAACATGTCCACAGACAAAGAGTCAGTACCATACTGACACCAGGAACATGTCCACAGACAAAGAGTCAGTACCATACTGACACCAGGAACATGTCCACAGACAAAGAGTCAGTACCCTACTGACACCAGGAACATGTCCACAGACAAAGAGTCAGTACCATACTGACACCAGGAACATGTCCACAGACAAAGAGTCAGTACCATACTGACACCAGGAACATGTCCACAAAGAGTCAGTACCATACTGACACCAGGAACATGTCCACAGTTAAAGAGTCAGTACCCTACTGACACCAGGAACATGTCCACAAAGAGTCAGTACCATACTGACACCAGGAACATGTCCACAAAGAGTCAGTACCATACTGACACCAGGAACATGTCACAGATAAAGAGTCAGTACCATACTGACACCAGGAACATGTCCACAAAGAGTCAGTACCATACTGACACCAGGAACATGTCCACAAAGAGTCAGTACCATACTGACACCAGGAACATGTCCACAGACAAAGAGTCAGTACCATACTGACACCAGGAACATGTCCACAGAGAAAGAGTCAGTACCATACTGACACCAGGAACATGTCCACAGACAAAGAGTCAGTACCATACTGACACCAGGAACATGTCCACAGTTAAAGAGTCAGTACCCTACTGACACCAGGAACATGTCCACAAAGAGTCAGTACCATACTGACACCAGGAACATGTCCGCAGATAAAGAGTCAGTACCATACTGACACCAGGAACATGTCCACAGAGAAAGAGTCAGTACCATACTGACACCAGGAACATGTCCACAGAGAAAGAGTCATTACCATACTGACACCAGGAACATGTCCACAGATAAAGAGTCAGTACCATACTGACACCAGGAACATGTCCACAGATAAAGAGTCAGTACCATACTGACACCAGGAACATGTCCACAGACAAAGAGTCAGTACCATACTGACACCAGGAACATGTCCACAGATAGAGAGTCAGTACCATACTGACACCAGGAACATGTCCACAGATAAAGAGTCAGTACCATACTGACACCAGGAACATGTCCACAAAGAGTCAGTACCATACTGACACCAGGAACATGTCCACAAAGAGTCAGTACCATACTGACACCAGGAACATGTCCACAAAGAGTCAGTACCATACTGACACCAGGAACATGTCACAGATAAAGAGTCAGTACCATACTGACACCAGGAACATGTCCACAGACAAAGAGTCAGTACCATACTGACACCAGGAACATGTCCACAAAGAGTCAGCACCATACTGACACCAGGAACATGTCCACAAAGAGTCAGTACCATACTGACACCAGGAACATGTCCACAGATAGAGAGTCAGTACCATACTGACACCATTAACATGTCCACAGACAAAGAGTCAGTACCATACTGACACCAGGAACATGTCCACAGAGAAAGAGTCAGTACCATACTGACACCAGGAACATGTCCACAGACAAAGAGTCAGTACCATACTGACACCAGGAACATGTCCACAGACAAAGAGTCAGTACCATACTGACACCAGGAACATGTCCACAGACAAAGAGTCAGTACCCTACTGACACCAGGAACATGTCCACAGACAAAGAGTCAGTACCATACTGACACCAGGAACATGTCCACAGACAAAGAGTCAGTACCATACTGACACCAGGAACATGTCCACAGATAAAGAGTCAGTACCATACTGACACCAGGAACATGTCCACAGACAAAGAGTCAGTACCATACTGACACCAGGAACATGTCCACAGACAAAGAGTCAGTACCATACTGACACCAGGAACATGTCCACAAAGAGTCAGTACCATACTGACACCAGGAACATGTCCACAGTTAAAGAGTCAGCACCATACTGACACCAGGAACATGTCCACAAAGAGTCAGTACCATACTGACACCAGGAACATGTCCACAGATAGAGAGTCAGTACCATACTGACACCATTAACATGTCCACAGACAAAGAGTCAGTACCATACTGACACCAGGAACATGTCCACAGAGAAAGAGTCAGTACCATACTGACACCAGGAACATGTCCACAGACAAAGAGTCAGTACCATACTGACACCAGGAACATGTCCACAGACAAAGAGTCAGTACCATACTGACACCAGGAACATGTCCACAGACAAAGAGTCAGTACCCTACTGACACCAGGAACATGTCCACAGACAAAGAGTCAGTACCATACTGACACCAGGAACATGTCCACAGACAAAGAGTCAGTACCATACTGACACCAGGAACATGTCCACAGATAAAGAGTCAGTACCATACTGACACCAGGAACATGTCCACAGACAAAGAGTCAGTACCATACTGACACCAGGAACATGTCCACAAAGAGTCAGTACCATACTGACACCAGGAACATGTCCACAGATAGAGAGTCAGTACCATACTGACACCATTAACATGTCCACAGACAAAGAGTCAGTACCATACTGACACCAGGAACATGTCCACAGAGAAAGAGTCAGTACCATACTGACACCAGGAACATGTCCACAGACAAAGAGTCAGTACCCTACTGACACCAGGAACATGTCCACAGACAAAGAGTCAGTACCATACTGACACCAGGAACATGTCCACAGACAAAGAGTCAGTACCCTACTGACACGAGGAACATGTCCACAGACAAAGAGTCAGTACCATACTGACACCAGGAACATGTCCACAGACAAAGAGTCAGTACCCTACTGACACGAGGAACATGTCCACAGACAAAGAGTCAGTACCATACTGACACCAGGAACATGTCCACAAAGAGTCAGTACCATACTGACACCAGGAACATGTCCACAGTTAAAGAGTCAGTACCCTGCTGACACCAGGAACATGTCCACAGATAAAGAGTCAGTACCATACTGACACCAGGAACATGTCCACAGATAGAGAGTCAGTACCATACTGACACCAGGAACATGTCCACAGATAAAGAGTCAGTACCATACTGACACCAGGAACATGTCCACAGATAGAGAGTCAGTACCATACTGACACCAGGAACATGTCCACAGACAAAGAGTCAGTACCATACTGACACCAGGAACATGTCCACAGATAAAGAGTCAGTACCATACTGACACCAGGAACATGTCCACAGACAAAGAGTCAGTACCCTACTGACACCAGGAACATGTCACAGATAAAGAGTCAGTACCATACTGACACCAGGAACATGTCCACAGACAAAGAGTCAGTACCATACTGACACCAGGAACATGTCCACAGACAAAGAGTCAGTACCCTACTGACACCAGGAACATGTCACAGATAAAGAGTCAGTACCATACTGACACCAGGAACATGTCCACAGATAAAGAGTCAGTACCATACTGACACCAGGAACATGTCCACAGATAAAGAGTCAGTACCATACTGACACCAGGAACATGTCCACAGATAAAGAGTCAGTACCATACTGACACCAGGAACATGTCCACAGATAAAGAGTCAGTACCATACTGACACCAGGAACATGTCCACAGATAAAGAGTCAGTACCATACTGACACCAGGAACATGTCACAGATAAAGAGTCAGTACCATACTGACACCAGGAACATGTCCACAGACAAAGAGTCAGTACCATACTGACACCAGGAACATGTCCACAGACAAAGAGTCAGTACCCTACTGACACCAGGAACATGTCCACAGATAAAGAGTCAGTACCATACTGACACCAGGAACATGTCCACAGATAAAGAGTCAGTACCATACTGACACCAGGAACATGTCCACAGATAGAGAGTCAGTACCCTACTGACACCAGGAACATGTCCACAAAGAGTCAGTACCATACTGACACCAGGAACATGTCCACAGACAAAGAGTCAGTACCATACTGACACCAGGAACATGTCCGCAGATAAAGAGTCAGTACCATACTGACACCAGGAACATGTCCGCAGATAAAGAGTCAGTACCATACTGACACCAGGAACATGTCCACAGATAAAGAGTCAGTACCATACTGACACCAGGAACATGTCCACAAAGAGTCAGCACCATACTGACACCAGGAACATGTCCACAGATAAAGAGTCAGTACCATACTGACACCAGGAACATGTCCACAGATAGAGAGTCAGTACCATACTGACACCAGGAACATGTCCACAGAGAAAGAGTCATTACCATACTGACACCAGGAACATGTCCGCAGATAAAGAGTCAGTACCATACTGACACCAGGAACATGTCCACAGACAAAGAGTCAGTACCATACTGACACCAGGAACATGTCCACAGAGAAAGAGTCATTACCATACTGACACCAGGAACATGTCCACAGACAAAGAGTCAGTACCATACTGACACCAGGAACATGTCCACAGATAAAGAGTCAGTACCATACTGACACCAGGAACATGTCACAGATAAAGAGTCAGTACCATACTGACACCAGGAACATGTCCACAGATAAAGAGTCAGTACCATACTGACACCAGGAACATGTCCACAAAGAGTCAGTACCATACTGACACCAGGAACATGTCCACAGACAAAGAGTCAGTACCATACTGACACCAGGAACATGTCCACAGATAAAGAGTCAGTACCATACTGACACCAGGAACATGTCCACAGACAAAGAGTCAGTACCATACTGACACCAGGAACATGTCCACAGACAAAGAGTCAGTACCATACTGACACCAGGAACATGTCCACAGACAAAGAGTCAGTACCCTACTGACACCAGGAACATGTCCACAGACAAAGAGTCAGTACCCTACTGACACCAGGAACATGTCCACAGACAAAGAGTCAGTACCATACTGACACCAGGAACATGTCCACAGACAAAGAGTCAGTACCATACTGACACCAGGAACATGTCCACAGACAAAGAGTCAGTACCATACTGACACCAGGAACATGTCACAGATAAAGAGTCAGTACCATACTGACACCAGGAACATGTCCACAGACAAAGAGTCAGTACCCTACTGACACCAGGAACATGTCCACAGACAAAGAGTCAGTACCATACTGACACCAGGAACATGTCACAGATAAAGAGTCAGTACCATACTGACACCAGGAACATGTCCACAGACAAAGAGTCAGTACCATACTGACACCAGGAACATGTCCACAGACAAAGAGTCAGTACCCTACTGACACCAGGAACATGTCCACAGACAAAGAGTCAGTACCATACTGACACCAGGAACATGTCACAGATAAAGAGTCAGTACCATACTGACACCAGGAACATGTCCACAGACAAAGAGTCAGTACCCTACTGACACCAGGAACATGTCACAGATAAAGAGTCAGTACCATACTGACACCAGGAACATGTCACAGATAAAGAGTCAGTACCCTACTGACACCAGGAACATGTCCACAGACAAAGAGTCAGAATCATACTGACACCAGGAACATGTCCACAGACAAAGAGTCAGTACCCTACTGACACCAGGAACATGTCACAGATAAAGAGTCAGTACCATACTGACACCAGGAACATGTCCACAGACAAAGAGTCAGTACCATACTGACACCAGGAACATGTCACAGATAAAGAGTCAGTACCATACTGACACCAGGAACATGTCCACAGATAAAGAGTCAGTACCATACTGACACCAGGAACATGTCCGCAGATAAAGAGTCAGTACCATACTGACACCAGGAACATGTCCACAGACAAAGAGTCAGTACCATACTGACACCAGGAACATGTCCACAAAGAGTCAGTACCCTACTGACACCAGGAACATGTCACAGATAAAGAGTCAGTACCATACTGACACCAGGAACATGTCCACAGATAAAGAGTCAGTACCATACTGACACCAGGAACATGTCCACAGATAAAGAGTCAGTACCATACTGACACCAGGAACATGTCCACAAAGAGTCAGTACCATACTGTCACCAGGAACATGTCCACAAAGAGTCAGTACCATACTGACACCAGGAACATGTCCACAGACAAAGAGTCAGTACCATACTGACACCAGGAACATGTCCACAAAGAGTCAGTACCCTACTGACACCAGGAACATGTCACAGATAAAGAGTCAGTACCATACTGACACCAGGAACATGTCCACAGATAAAGAGTCAGTACCATACTGACACCAGGAACATGTCCACAGATAAAGAGTCAGTACCATACTGACACCAGGAACATGTCCACAGATAAAGAGTCAGTACCATACTGACACCAGGAACATGTCCACAGACAAAGAGTCAGTACCATACTGACACCAGGAACATGTCCACAGACAAAGAGTCAGTACCATACTGACACCAGGAACATGTCCACAGACAAAGAGTCAGTACCATACTGACACCAGGAACATGTCCACAAAGAGTCAGCACCATACTGACACCAGGAACATGTCCACAGATAGAGAGTCAGTACCATACTGACACCAGGAACATGTCCACAGAGAAAGAGTCATTACCATACTGACACCAGGAACATGTCCGCAGATAAAGAGTCAGTACCATACTGACACCAGGAACATGTCCACAAAGAGTCAGTACCATACTGACACCAGGAACATGTCCACAGATAAAGAGTCAGTACCATACTGACACCAGGAACATGTCCACAGACAAAGAGTCAGTACCATACTGACACCAGGAACATGTCCACAGATAAAGAGTCAGTACCCTACTGACACCAGGAACATGTCCACAAAGAGTCAGTACCATACTGACACCAGGAACATGTCCACAAAGAGTCAGTACCATACTGACACCAGGAACATGTCCACAGACAAAGAGTCAGTACCATACTGACACCAGGAACATGTCCACAAAGAGTCAGTACCATACTGACACCAGGAACATGTCCACAAAGAGTCAGTACCCTACTGACACCAGGAACATGTCCACAAAGAGTCAGTACCATACTGACACCAGGAACATGTCCACAGACAAAGAGTCAGTACCATACTGACACCAGGAACATGTCCACAGACAAAGAGTCAGTACCATACTGACACCAGGAACATGTCCACAGTTAAAGAGTCAGTACCCTACTGACACCAGGAACATGTCCACAAAGAGTCAGTACCATACTGACACCAGGAACATGTCCACAAAGAGTCAGTACCATACTGACACCAGGAACATGTCCGCAGATAAAGAGTCAGTACCATACTGACACCAGGAACATGTCCACAGAGAAAGAGTCAGTACCATACTGACACCAGGAACATGTCCGCAGATAAAGAGTCAGTACCATACTGACACCAGGAACATGTCCACAGATAAAGAGTCAGTACCCTACTGACACCAGGAACATGTCCACAGATAAAGAGTCAGTACCATACTGACACCAGGAACATGTCCACAGAGAAAGAGTCAGTACCATACTGACACCAGGAACATGTCCACAGATAGAGAGTCAGTACCATACTGACACCAGGAACATGTCCACAGACAAAGAGTCAGTACCCTACTGACACCAGGAACATGTCCACAGAGAAAGAGTCAGTACCATACTGACACCAGGAACATGTTCACAGACAAAGAGTCAGTACCATACTGACACCAGGAACATGTCCACAGACAAAGAGTCAGTACCATACTGACACCAGGAACATGTCCACAGACAAAGAGTCAGTACCCTACTGACACCAGGAACATGTCCGCAGATAAAGAGTCAGTACCATACTGACACCAGGAACATGTCCACAAAGAGTCAGTACCATACTGACACCAGGAACATGTCACAGATAAAGAGTCAGTACCATACTGACACCAGGAACATGTCCACAGACAAAGAGTCAGTACCATACTGACACCAGGAACATGTCCACAAAGAGTCAGTACCATACTGACACCAGGAACATGTCCACAGTTAAAGAGTCAGTACCCTACTGACACCAGGAACATGTCCACAGACAAAGAGTCAGTACCATACTGACACCAGGAACATGTCCACAGACAAAGAGTCAGTACCATACTGACACCAGGAACATGTCCACAAAGAGTCAGTACCATACTGACACCAGGAACATGTCCACAGACAAAGAGTCAGTACCCTACTGACACGAGGAACATGTCCACAGACAAAGAGTCAGTACCATACTGACACCAGGAACATGTCCACAAAGAGTCAGTACCATACTGACACCAGGAACATGTCCACAGTTAAAGAGTCAGTACCCTACTGACACCAGGAACATGTCCACAAAGAGTCAGTACCATACTGACACCAGGAACATGTCCACAGACAAAGAGTCAGTACCCTACTGACACGAGGAACATGTCCACAGATAAAGAGTCAGTACCATACTGACACCAGGAACATGTCACAGATAAAGAGTCAGTACCATACTGACACCAGGAACATGTCCACAAAGAGTCAGCACCATACTGACACCAGGAACATGTCCACAGATAGAGAGTCAGTACCATACTGACACCAGGAACATGTCCACAGACAAAGAGTCAGTACCATACTGACACCAGGAACATGTCCACAGACAAAGAGTCAGTACCATACTGACACCAGGAACATGTCCACAGACAAAGAGTCAGTACCATACTGACACCAGGAACATGTCCACAGACAAAGAGTCAGTACCATACTGACACCAGGAACATGTCCACAGACAAAGAGTCAGTACCCTACTGACACCAGGAACATGTCCACAGACAAAGAGTCAGTACCATACTGACACCAGGAACATGTCCACAGACAAAGAGTCAGTACCATACTGACACCAGGAACATGTCCACAAAGAGTCAGTACCATACTGACACCAGGAACATGTCCACAGTTAAAGAGTCAGTACCCTACTGACACCAGGAACATGTCCACAAAGAGTCAGTACCATACTGACACCAGGAACATGTCCACAAAGAGTCAGTACCATACTGACACCAGGAACATGTCACAGATAAAGAGTCAGTACCATACTGACACCAGGAACATGTCCACAAAGAGTCAGTACCATACTGACACCAGGAACATGTCCACAAAGAGTCAGTACCATACTGACACCAGGAACATGTCCACAGACAAAGAGTCAGTACCATACTGACACCAGGAACATGTCCACAGAGAAAGAGTCAGTACCATACTGACACCAGGAACATGTCCACAGACAAAGAGTCAGTACCATACTGACACCAGGAACATGTCCACAGTTAAAGAGTCAGTACCCTACTGACACCAGGAACATGTCCACAAAGAGTCAGTACCATACTGACACCAGGAACATGTCCGCAGATAAAGAGTCAGTACCATACTGACACCAGGAACATGTCCACAGAGAAAGAGTCAGTACCATACTGACACCAGGAACATGTCCACAGAGAAAGAGTCATTACCATACTGACACCAGGAACATGTCCACAGATAAAGAGTCAGTACCATACTGACACCAGGAACATGTCCACAGATAAAGAGTCAGTACCATACTGACACCAGGAACATGTCCACAGACAAAGAGTCAGTACCATACTGACACCAGGAACATGTCCACAGATAGAGAGTCAGTACCATACTGACACCAGGAACATGTCCACAGATAAAGAGTCAGTACCATACTGACACCAGGAACATGTCCACAAAGAGTCAGTACCATACTGACACCAGGAACATGTCCACAAAGAGTCAGTACCATACTGACACCAGGAACATGTCCACAAAGAGTCAGTACCATACTGACACCAGGAACATGTCACAGATAAAGAGTCAGTACCATACTGACACCAGGAACATGTCCACAGACAAAGAGTCAGTACCATACTGACACCAGGAACATGTCCACAAAGAGTCAGCACCATACTGACACCAGGAACATGTCCACAAAGAGTCAGTACCATACTGACACCAGGAACATGTCCACAGATAGAGAGTCAGTACCATACTGACACCATTAACATGTCCACAGACAAAGAGTCAGTACCATACTGACACCAGGAACATGTCCACAGAGAAAGAGTCAGTACCATACTGACACCAGGAACATGTCCACAGACAAAGAGTCAGTACCATACTGACACCAGGAACATGTCCACAGACAAAGAGTCAGTACCATACTGACACCAGGAACATGTCCACAGACAAAGAGTCAGTACCCTACTGACACCAGGAACATGTCCACAGACAAAGAGTCAGTACCATACTGACACCAGGAACATGTCCACAGACAAAGAGTCAGTACCATACTGACACCAGGAACATGTCCACAGATAAAGAGTCAGTACCATACTGACACCAGGAACATGTCCACAGACAAAGAGTCAGTACCATACTGACACCAGGAACATGTCCACAGACAAAGAGTCAGTACCATACTGACACCAGGAACATGTCCACAAAGAGTCAGTACCATACTGACACCAGGAACATGTCCACAGTTAAAGAGTCAGCACCATACTGACACCAGGAACATGTCCACAAAGAGTCAGTACCATACTGACACCAGGAACATGTCCACAGATAGAGAGTCAGTACCATACTGACACCATTAACATGTCCACAGACAAAGAGTCAGTACCATACTGACACCAGGAACATGTCCACAGAGAAAGAGTCAGTACCATACTGACACCAGGAACATGTCCACAGACAAAGAGTCAGTACCATACTGACACCAGGAACATGTCCACAGACAAAGAGTCAGTACCATACTGACACCAGGAACATGTCCACAGACAAAGAGTCAGTACCCTACTGACACCAGGAACATGTCCACAGACAAAGAGTCAGTACCATACTGACACCAGGAACATGTCCACAGACAAAGAGTCAGTACCATACTGACACCAGGAACATGTCCACAGATAAAGAGTCAGTACCATACTGACACCAGGAACATGTCCACAGACAAAGAGTCAGTACCATACTGACACCAGGAACATGTCCACAAAGAGTCAGTACCATACTGACACCAGGAACATGTCCACAGATAGAGAGTCAGTACCATACTGACACCAATAACATGTCCACAGACAAAGAGTCAGTACCATACTGACACCAGGAACATGTCCACAGAGAAAGAGTCAGTACCATACTGACACCAGGAACATGTCCACAGACAAAGAGTCAGTACCCTACTGACACCAGGAACATGTCCACAGACAAAGAGTCAGTACCATACTGACACCAGGAACATGTCCACAGACAAAGAGTCAGTACCCTACTGACACGAGGAACATGTCCACAGACAAAGAGTCAGTACCATACTGACACCAGGAACATGTCCACAGACAAAGAGTCAGTACCCTACTGACACGAGGAACATGTCCACAGACAAAGAGTCAGTACCATACTGACACCAGGAACATGTCCACAAAGAGTCAGTACCATACTGACACCAGGAACATGTCCACAGTTAAAGAGTCAGTACCCTGCTGACACCAGGAACATGTCCACAGATAAAGAGTCAGTACCATACTGACACCAGGAACATGTCCACAGATAAAGAGTCAGTACCATACTGACACCAGGAACATGTCCACAGATAAAGAGTCAGTACCATACTGACACCAGGAACATGTCCACAAAGAGTCAGCACCATACTGACACCAGGAACATGTCCACAGATAAAGAGTCAGTACCATACTGACACCAGGAACATGTCCAAAGACAAAGAGTCAGTACCATACTGACACCAGGAACATGTCCACAGACAAAGAGTCAGTACCCTACTGACACGAGGAACATGTCCACAGACAAAGAGTCAGTACCATACTGACACCAGGAACATGTCCACAGACAAAGAGTCAGTACCCTACTGACACCAGGAACATGTCACAGATAAAGAGTCAGTACCATACTGACACCAGGAACATGTCCACAGACAAAGAGTCAGTACCCTACTGACACCAGGAACATGTCCACAGACAAAGAGTCAGTACCATACTGACACCAGGAACATGTCCACAGATTACAGACTTAACGATAACATGCAATGCCAAGCCGCAGTTAACAAGGCCAGCAGACTCCTCTCATACAGATAAAAGAGCATCTTTTCCAGAGGTAGATGAAGTTTTCTACACTTTTACAAAACATTGGTTCATGATCATCTGGATGATGCCGCTTAGTTTTGGTCACAAATCATCAGGAACGACGACTTGAACTAGAAAGAGTTTAGTGAAGGGCAACAAAATGAATAATGGGGCGTACACACGGTCGGACTTTTCGTCTACAAAAGTCCAACGGACGCCGACGGACTAAAGCTGGCTGGTAATCCGATCGTGTGTGGGCTTCTTCGGACTTTCAGCGGACTTTTTCAGCCTCAAATCCGACGGACTTTAGATTTGAAACATGCTTCAAATCTTTACGTCGTAACTACGACGGACCCCGAAGTCCGCTCGTCTGTGTGCTAGTCCGACGGACAAAAAAACGACGCATGCTCATAAGCAAAAACTAAACGGAAGCACTCGGTCTAGTAAAACTAGTGTTCGTATTGTAGGTAGCACATTCCTCACGCTGCAAAATCTGTGATCGTTGAATGCAGCGCATTTAATGTCTTCTTTACGAATGCTCTAAAGAACGAAGATGTTTTGCTGTTCATATTCAAACAGAGTTCTCCCAAACTGATTTCTGGATTCTTATTCTCTTTGATCTCATGAATGACATGGTTTGCTTTTTAAAAACAATGTTTCCATACTAATAATACTTTTTACACTTTTTTTTTTTTTTTTTGGTGGAGTCATCTTTTCTTGTAATTTTTATCCAGATATTTATTTTATGATTGTTGTGGAACCTTTTTTCTGTTTCTCTATATATTTATTTAATTTTTTTTTTTGTAAAGTTACCACAGGGAACCCATTTTTATATATTTTTTTTTTATTTTTTTTGGTGTTTGTAAAGTTACCACAAAGAACCCATTTTTATTTTTATGTTGTTATTTTATTTTTTTTTATGTTTGTAAAGTTACCACAAAGAACCCATTTTTATTTTTATGTTGTTATTTTATTTTTTTTTTATGTTTGTAAAGTTACCACAAAGAACCCATTTTTATTTTTGTTTTTATAGTGATTTGTTATTTTTTGTATATAAAGTTAACCCAAAGAACCGTTTTTGGTTATGTATCTTTTTTTTTTTTTAAAGACTTACCACTCGAACATTATTAACATTATTTTAATGTATTTTTGGTGTGTTTTTGCAAACTCAATGAGATTGTTGTCCCTTGTTAATTTAACATTGTGTCTAAAATCAATGATTTAAAATAAAAAACATAAACTCAAAAAAGATCCATTTATTCATGGTCTAAATAAAATAAAGAGGAAGTCAACGCTGGAAAAAGTCTGTGGAAAAGAAAATTGGGATCTTGAGGAGTCCATATAAGAGGGAGCACAATCTGGTCCAAGAATCCCAGAGATCAACAGCACCAGCAGATGATCTAGATGTCCCCAGACTGTGGTCCTACAACAGCCTGCGTCTTCTGTCAGACCAGACTGAACCCAGGTCATCACTTTCTTCTCTTCCCTGCAGCCTTTCCTCCACACTGCCCTGCAGCCTTCCCTGTAGCCTTCTTTCGAGGCTGTGGCTCTGGTGTTTCAGTTGTGGCAGGAGGAGGAGGAGGAGGAGGAGGAGGAGGAGGAGGAGGGGGGGCTGCCTCATGTAGTTGGGTGTTTCGTGTTAGCGTGCCCTGCAGCCCCTTATGGATTGTTTCCCCAAATATTCGCTCGCAAATGAGGCACTGCTCCCAATCCATTTGAAGAAGCCTGCTGGCTAAGTAGCAGGCATAGGACTCTTCCGCTTCGGGGGGGCTCCTTAAAAAACGGGTGGCCTCTTGCATGAGGCGCAGGGATGCCTCCTGTGTGACCGTCCCCTTCCTGGCCCTTTTTTTGGGAAGGTGGAGGGGAGGCACTTGGGATTCGGTCAGGCTCCTACTGGGCCCAGCCACCTCACTGGGAGCAGCCACCTCACTGGGAGCAGCCACCTCACTGGGACCAGCCACCTCACTTGGCCCAGCCACCTCACTTGGCCCAGCCACCTCACTGGGAGCAGCCACCTCACTGGGACCAGCCACCTCCTGCCTGACACTGGGCCCAGCCTCCTCCAGGATGATGGTGAATCCGGCCTCCTCCAGGCTGTCCATGGGCCCGGTCTCCTCCTGCCTGCCACTTTCCCCACATTCCTCCTGGATGGACTCATCCTGTGTATAAAAAAAGGACAATAGTTTTAGTATATTTTTTTGGGTTCATCAATGACACACAATTTGCTTCTCATGACTAGCAAATTCAATGTGAATACATCTCTTTAATAAAAGAGTCTAATCAGACACCCTCATTTTTTCAAGCAGGTGCCAAACATATTTAGCCACTACTGTCAATTGATATGTATACACAATTTTGAGGGCAAAATTATTTTAGACAATTATAACATCCAGTTAACATCATTAATATTAGTACAGTAAATATTTGTTAATATAATTTACCTGACTCCAGATGGTCATATCCGGTTCATCCAGGATGGAAGACCCAGCTTGCTCCTCATCAGCCTCTGCTGGGGTGGAGGGAAGGGTGGAGGGAAGGGTGGAGGGAAGGGTTGAAAGTGATGGCCTGGCTTCATTCTGGTCATCCAGAAAACGGAGTTGATTGTAGTACCACAGCCTGGGTACATAAACATCATCTGCTGATGCTCCTGATCTCCTTGATTCCTGGATCTTCTTATGCTCCCTCTTATACATGTTCCTCAAGACCCCAATTTTCTTGAGTAATGTCTCCATTGTTGCTTCCGGGATGGTCGCCTGGACAAAGGACAGAAGTCTCTCCAGCGTTGACTTCCTCACATGCTTTGCATAATACTGAGGGTGTTTCACCTCCCACAAATTCCTCATCTCTCGATATTTCGAAATAAAAGCTGTAAGGAACTCTGGATCCTTAAATAGGGGATTCATAATGTCTGTAAAAGATAAAGACACAAGACAAAAAACACTTTTATTGGGTTTCTGCTAAACCCTCATCATCTTCTCCCTATGTAGGCCTCATCAATCTGTCAAGCCATATAGGCCGCTTGCTACAAAGTCTTGACCAAAAGTATAAATTTAAAATTACCTTCGTTTAGTAGCGTCCCGGTCCACTATCACCTACGCACAGAACGTACGTACGACACAATACGTAACAGCGCTTTATACACTGCACATGCGTAATACTACGCCTACTTGGCCAGCCCCTGACGTTCTTTTTGTTTACGCATATTGACTCTACGCACAGAACGTACGTACGACACGTGCACAAGGCCCCTCTTTATACACTACGCATGTGTGAAACTCCGCCTGCGTCGCCCGCCCCTGACGTTTGATTTTAACTCATGTTCTCCGCCCCTTAATTCTACGCACAGAACGTACATACAACACGTGCGCAAGGCCTCTCTTTATACACTACGCATGTGTGAAACTCCGCCTGCGTCGCCCGCCCCTGACGTTCGATTTTAACTCATGTTCTCCACCCATTTTTATTTACGGCGCGTAGTGGGGTGAATAATGGCGGAGACACATCAGGTGTGTACTACCTCAGGTAGCGAAGAAAGCCCGGAGGCCGGAACGTCAAGATCTGTGAGGCCTAGATTTAAGGCCTCCAATATGTCATTTAAAGAGATGGTGGAGATGGTGGCCATTCTTAAAAAAAAGGACTATGATGGGAAGTATGGGCCGTACGCCCGGCCAAATTTGCGCAAGGCCAAAATAATGGCAAAGGTGGTGAACACTTTACAGGCTTATTTTGGGGTACAGCGCTCCAAGGATCAAATTAGAAAAAGATGGTCCGACCTTAAACTCAGGGAGCCGGATCAGTACAGACGGATCCTTAAAGTGCTGAAAAAAAGTACCTGTGTTTTCATCTTGTGTTGATTACCTCGTATACTGCTCCATGTGCTTTTCATTCCTATACGATTTTTTGCATCGTTTGAAACGATCTTTTAATAAACCTCGTTACATATATATATACATATATACATATATATATATATTTATGGTCGGAGCCCTATATCCGATATGGACATAGATAACACTTATAGTAAAGATAAGACTTACCATCGGAAATAGACCTGGAAGTGTGGACTTACCATATGAAATGGACCTGAAAGTGTGCCTTGGTCTAATGGCCGGTATGCCAAAATAAGGAGGCATACCCTAGTTTAAGAAATGATTATTCTGAAAGAGAAATGAATGAAATGAATAGTTGAGAAATGCTGTGAAATGGGGATGGGAGGGTGGGTATCGCGCACAGGAAACCGACAAGCACCACAGGTGAGCGGGCTGCTTAAATACCCCCCGGGCTCCTCCCATAAATTCAGGCCACCATACTGGCCTTCCTACTTATGGTCGGAGCCCTATGTCCGATATGGACATAGATAACACTTATAGTAAAGATAAGACTTACCATCGGAAATAGGGAAAGTGTGGACTTACCATATGAAATGGACCTGAAAGTGTGCCTTGGTCTAATGGCCAGTATGCCAAAATAAGGGGGCAAAAACATTCAGGTAGGGGTATGATATATTATTGGTTTTCAGGTATTCATTGAGCCAATTTGGAGAATGCCTGTGCCATCTCTACTTGAGGATTGGGTATATACTGGGCGAAGCAGGCTGATTTCCATCTGCCTAGTTTTTTGATGATGTGGTCTGGAACCCCCTGGCGGGTTGCTGCGGAGGCTGCTCCGATGCGGAAGGAGTGTCCGGAGTACTGACTGGGGTTAAGGTGAAGATTGCGGAGAAGTATCCTTATGTGTTTTACAAACTGACATGCGTTTAAGGGTTTAACTGGGAATGGTAGAAGAGGACTGGTGTCCGATTGTTCAGGCAGGAGTGAGAGGAGACGTTTAAGTACGGTGACTGGACACCAGCTGTTATTGGTTCTGTAGAGGTGAATGTCCACTCCAGAGCCTGTTTGCTGGGTTTTAGAAACCTCGAGGTGAAGGATGAAATGGTCTTGGTGGCGAAGCAAGTGCCGTCTGCATAATACTTGGTCTGTGGGGTGGTTATAGGTGAATTCGCCAGGTCGCAAGAACCCGTAGTAAGCCAACTATGTGGCTGCTTGTAGGACCGTGCTGGGCAGCAGACCGAATGGCGAAGTAGCCAGAATAGTCGACATATCCCAGAAGATGGGCCCCGTAATGGGTAAGCGCTTAGTACTGATCACTGGTTGTTGTTTCTGGATGCCCCTTAGGATGGCTCGTATAGCGTGTGATGAGAACAGTGAAGATTTTGTGGGGTCTTCCAGGGTCACGAAATGTCGTATGCCGGCTAGGTATAGCCGAATGGTATTGTAAGATAAGCCAGCTGAGTGTGGCAGTAAGAAATGAAGGCCAGTACCTGTTTGACATCTATTGGTCCTTTACGGCAGGATGTGAGAAATTTATTGAACGCCTTCCAAGCTGTCTGGTAGGCTTTGAGTGTGTTATGAGAGAGTGAGTGATTGATGAGCTGCGTTGCTCCTTGTAAATGTTGAACTAGTCCAGGGTCAGTTGTGACCAGACAGGGATAGGGGCCGACACTGGATCGGCTCCGGGAACCTGTTTGAAAAAGGAGGTGTAGTTAAAACGTGACAGTGCGTCAGCAGCTAAATTGTATCTGCCTGGAATAAATGCACAGTGTATGTTAAACTGATGCTGTAAGGACAGTTGTACCAATCTGCGCAGGAAGGACATGACTGCTAGGGAATTGGACCTGCCTTTGTTGATGATGTCTGCTGTGGCATGATTGTCGGTGGTGAAGATTACTGTTTGCCCTGTCTAATGGTGACCCCAGAGTTGTGCAGCTGCCACTATGGGATAGAGTTCGAAGAGGGAAGATGTTTGAATAAAGCCGGGTATCAACAGTATCTGTTGAGGCCAGGGTCCTGAAAACCAATGATGGCCAAAAATTGCCGCGAAACCTGTGGTGGCTGCAGCGTCTGTCACCACCTGGGGTGACCGGGGCGAAACCATAGGTATAATTAGGGATATACCATTCCGGGAGGACAGGAATTCGTCCCACATAGATAGGTCCGCTATTGCTGCGGAGTCTAGATTTAAGATCTGGTCGGGGTCTTGTGTTTCTGGCAGGAATCTCAGCAGGCGTGACACGAAGGTGCGGCCTTGTGGAATAATTCGCATGGCGAAATTCAGCATTCCCAGGAGAGATTGCAACTACTTCTTGGTACACCCCTTGGTGTGGGTGAATTTGTGAAGGACCGCCTTAATGCGGGTTAGTTTGTCGAGGGGGAGACTGGCTTGCATAGCGCAGGTGTCTAAGTTGACCCCGAGAAAGGTGATGTTATGTGCTGGGCCTTCTACTTTGTGCTCGGCGATGGGAAGATTGAGTTTTCCGAATATCGCTCTGAGTTTGTTGAGGTCTCCTGGGGGCTTGCTGGGAGGTTCTATTAGTAGGAAGTCGTCCAGGTGATGGATGACTTTTTGTCACTGAGCCTTGTGTAACAGTATCCAAGCAAGAGACTGAGCGAATGTGTCGAAGAGCCAAGGGCTGCTCTTCGAACCGAACGTCAGTTTTGTTGGCAAATAATATGCCTCCTTCCATTTGATGCCATGCCAGCACCAAAGGGATGGGTGGATAGGCAGGAGCTTAAAGGCATCCGAGATGTCGGCTTTGGAAAGCCAGGCACCTGTACCTGTTTTGATGACTGCTTGTATCGGCATGTCTACGGAGGAATATTTTAGGGAGAATTCTTCGGAGGGAATCAAGGAATAGAAACTGGGGATGTGGGAAGAATGCGGCGCAGACAGGTCGTACACCAAACGTAATTTATTTGTGAATTTGCCCTTGACAAGCCCCAATAGGGCTGACTCTCCAAGTGCTGAAAGGGGGCTGAGTGGAAGGCCTATAACGTACTCTCGGTCTAGTTCTGTTTGTAAGAGCGGATCTATGGTTTGTTCGTCGATGGCTGCTGAACGAAGATTCCCACATTCGTACATACTGTGGGGTAGTGAAATGAGGCCTGTGTGAAAGCCTACTGTGAAGCCCTGAATAAGGTAGGTGGCCAGAGAGGGGGTGGGATGTGAGGTGAGGTAGAGTCTTAGCCATAAGACGTTGATCCGGCTTAGTCATGCCCTCTTCTGTTGTTTGACTTCGCACAAGTTCCTTGGGTGCGCTCTTTGGCATAAGGTGCAGATGTGGAGTAGGCGGCACTGACTGATGTTGCAGGACCCGTAATTGTAATTATTGCAGATGGCTGCCCCTCCCACGGTTCAGACTGGGCGTCCGAATTTGTCCACCTGAGGCGTTTGTTCAGGGGCCGACTGACCCTGAAGTGCACCGGAGGTAGAGGGAAATTTCGAAAGGACGTTTGATAGTCGCATTGGCGCACCAGGTGGCAGTGTGGATGGAGGTCTGGCAAATCGCACCTAGGGGTGAGGGTAAGCCGGCAAAATGGCGGCAGAAGAGCTCTGTGTCCATGAGACTCCAATTTGTTGTTGTTTGGAACTGTGTGAGTCTGGCTGCAGCCTTTGCGGAAAAGGAACAGTGGTAATCGTAAAAGGAAAATCCTCCATACTTGTAGCCCAAGTCTACTACCGTATGGAGGTACAATCCAGCTCTTCCCTTCTGCTGGGGGCGGCGGAGCATGGGACGTCTCACAGCATGCAGAAGGGCAAGGTGAATTCTGGGACAGATAACTTGCGGTTCAGTCTGGGGTCTTTGGTTTTAAGGACCACCGATAGCCGCGGTCGGTCGAGCCTCCAGGAGTGCCACCCTGGTTTGTACGTCTGAGACCGAGGTAGAGAGGGACGACACCATCATGTGAAGTTGTGCGATGGCCGAAGATATTGACTGAAGGGATGCCTGTTGGGTACTGGGTCCTGCTGCTGGTGGGGGAAAAAGGAGCTTGAACAGCTCGCCTTTCCTCGCTGCGGCGGGGAAGGGCACACCTCTGCGTCTTAGCTCCGCCGTCAGTTTGGGGATCGTCCATCCCCTGAGGGACTGCACGCTGCCGCTCTCTGAGACCGGGGAAGGTGACAGAGGGGCCGTGAAGTCTTCGCTGTCGGCCTGTGACATGATTGATCTGATGAGAATATCCTGTCTTTGAGCTCGTATTTTTTGGTTGACTGTAACCTATTGGGGGTGACATGAATTTCAAGTTTTTCCTTTGATTCTCTAAGTCATACTTACCCAACTTATTTCTTGCCATTTTTTTTTTTTTTTTAGGTGATAATTCGTGAAGGGTTTGCTGACTTCCTTGAAGCAATGACTTGTATGGTACTTGCAATCTTGTGACAATGAAATGATTTTGAAATGTTTGCCTTGATAATGAAATGAGTGAACTCCATGACAGAGGTCCGGCTCGGTCGTGTCGTGATTGAGCCGACCGTAAACCGGGCTCTGGAGCATGTACTGAAATGAGGCAATTGAAAAACAGTGGTGCACACCGGGACGAATCGGTGCATGATTGATGCATCTGGATTCGAATCGGAGCGCAGTGTGAACGAAATGAGAGAAATGTATTTACCTTAACAGAGGCTCGCATTGGTTGTGCCGCATTTTGCAACTAGCAACTAACCGAGTTCTAGTATAGGTATGGATACGGCCGAATCAACTGCGGCATTCCGTGACGAATCGGTGCATGTCGGATGCGACTGTTTTCGAAACGGTGATGCGCTGTGGGAGTGAAATGGTAGCAATTCCCATGACAGAGATGCGGATCAGTCGCCAGATATCTGCAACTAGCTGTGATCCGGACTCTGGAGCATGTATCTGAAATGAGGCCGAGCCCTGGGGCACGCCGTAACGAATCGGTGCATGGAGGATGCGACTGGATTTGAAGCGGAGCGTGGTAAGTGCAGGTGTAACATATTGTTTTGCCATGACAGAGGCGCGAATCGGTCGTGCTGCTGTAGCGACTGACTACGAATCGGACTCTGGAGCATGTACTGAAATGTGGCAAATACCTGGGGCACGCCGAGACGAATCGGTGCATTTCCATGCGACTAAATTCGTATCGGAGTGTGCTACGTGGCAATGAAATGATAACCATGACAGAGGTACGAATCGGTGAGTCGATATATATATATATATATATATATATATTTTTTTTTTTTTTTATCGACTGCTTATGACGTGACTCTGGAGCATGTACTGAAATGAGGCCGTAACTACTGGGGCACACCGGAGCGAATCGGTGCATCTTTTAGGTGCGACTGGATTCGAATCGGAGCGCGGTATGTGACTGAAATGAGAAATGATTTTGAAATGGTTTGAAATGATAGAAATGTATCTAGAAATGTTCAGAAATGAGAAATGATTGGTATCAAACTGACGTGGTTCGATAAGATTGTGAACTGCGAATCGCTATGGCTGTCTGCTGACTCATGTTTTTAGCAGTTTAGACATGCCTGAAATGAAGCGACGCACGCGTCGTGGTGGTTTCCTTAAATAACACGAAATGGTTACATAACGATAGTGCGAGTGATATACATTGCGGTTACGTACGTAAAAGTTGCGGTGCTTCGTAAGTTTGATATCACGGTTTAGTGACATGATATCTAACAATGCGTAAAAACAAAAGTCCGACGGGACCCTACCTGCGACAGCCAAGCCAGACGCGTGGTACGAACGATACGAATCGGTAAACACTGACACTCAAGCACGAAATAGCACTGCGGGAACTTCGCGAGACAACAACTTGTGGACGTTGGTATTCGAATAGTCGGCCTAGTGACGTAACGTATCGCGCACAGGAAACCGACAAGCACCACAGGTGAGCGGGCTGCTTAAATACCCCCCGGGCTCCTCCCATAAATTCAGGCCACCATACTGGCCTTCCTACATATATATATATATATATATATATATATATATATATATATATATATATATATATATATATACACATATATATATATATATATATATATATACACATACACATACACATATATATATATATATATATATATATATATACACATAAACATATATATATATATATATATATATATATACATATATACATATCTATAGATATGTATATGTGTATATATATATATATATATATATATATATATATATATATATATATATATATATATATATATATATATATATATATATATATATATGTCTATATATATATATGTGTGTGTGTATATATATATATATATATATATATATACATATGTATGTATGTATGTATATATGTATGTATATAGATATATAGGTAGATATAGATATAGATAGATATAGAAATGTATTTATTTATTTATATTTAAATTAATATATATTTTGTTTGATATTTAGATTTATATTTAGTTATAGATATAGAGAGAGAGAGATCCAAAGATTTTTAGATATATTTTGATATTGATATCTAGATATCGAGATATCTATCTATCTCGATATGTCTTTAGAAAATAAAATCTTGAAGTCTACTAGGAACTCAACACAAACAGACAATTTGTACACCACTTCACTACAAATGTTTGAAGATTAGTATGTACTAAAATATCTGTGTGCTAAGTATATTAATTTTTGGCTTCACATAGGGGAAAAATCACTCAGCCAACAAGAAGAACCCAGTCCCCCCCCAGCAAAAGAACATACTTGGGAAATCAGCCCAAGTCCCATTGAGGATGTGGAGGAAGGAGAGGTGGGCGACATGGGCACCCCACCAGGTGAGTGTCTGACACACCAGCTTACGGTAATCTATGCATGGCTGCCTTTTATTTTATGTAATTTTTCTACTCTATTTTAGGTGATCTGGTTGTGCTTGAGTCAAGCAACAGCGCCACCCCCGAGGATGTTCATGAAGTATGCGACATGGGCACCCCACCAGGTCAGTGTCTGAGACACCAGCTTTATGGTAAGGTAAACTTATGTGTGCATATTTCTAAACATATTTTTTTTTTCATTCCACTTTAGGTCCAAGTGACTATTTCACCACAGACAGTGCCCAACGGCTAATTGCTCAAATAATGGCCTGGAATGGGGAGATCGATCAAATGCGGAATCGGCTGGATTGTATGCAGCAGGAAATGAAGGACATGATTGATGTTTTGGGTCGAATCTAAATTCCCTTTTTGAAAGCCCAAAACATCGATCATGTCCTTCATTTCCTGGTTTGCTGACCCCATTCTGGGCCTTCTCTTTATTATTTTCTGTTAAATGATATGCCTGTTTAACAACATTTAAAAAAGGAGGCCTATTTTTTAAAAAAAACAAAAAAATGATTAAAAAAAATAAATAAATAAATAAAAGGATTTTAAAAAACACAAAAAAAAAAGGCCTGTTTGCTAAAATCAAAATGCCCAACAAATTTTATTTTTGATTATCTAAAAATATTTAACTATAATTATATTATTCTAAATTTATTAATATATCATTATATTTTTGGCTAGGAACATTTTATACTAAATGCATAACTGAATGGATACCAAAGATTAAAAACATCTGCTTAGAATTAAATAAATGTGTGGTTTGTTATTTCAATGCTCAGTATCAGTTTGTTTAAATTGAAAATAGTTGTTTACAGTGGCAATGGAGCTTATTTAGAAATTTACAAGGAAAATACAGTTGGCACTACAACTGCTCGACCATAACCTAGGAGAAAGCCCAAAAGAAAGGCAAGCAATAAATATAATTCAAGATTTCATCAAGATTGTTTTTATTTTAAATTTTCAGATATCCTGGCCCATTGCAATGGCCCCCCTACCCATAAAATAATTAACATATTGCTGTCTAACTTGACGGGCACTTTGGGGGGCCAAGCCAGTATGGACAGTATCCAGGCCCGTAAGATTGTCACCGATAAGTCCGGCCTCAGGCCCAACTGGCACCATATAATTTTGAGAATGTTTGTGCAAAAAGTTGTGCAGGATGCAGCACGATAAAATGATAAAATTAAGTTTGTATTCCGCCAAATTAATGGAGGTTTGAAACAGGCGGAACCGGCTGGCCAGAATCCCAAACGCATTCTCAAGCACTCTTCTAGCTCTGGCCAGCTGAAAATTAAAAACCCTCCTCTCCGGGGTGAGGGTTCTTTGGGGGAATGGCCTCATGAGGTGCTTGCTGAGAGCGAAGGCTTCATCGGCAATGAAGACAAAGGGGAGTCCTTCCACGTTATCCTCATCAGGTGGCAATCCCAGGCCACCACTCTGGAGACGCTGGCAGAACTCCGTCTGGGCAAATACTCCTCCATCCGACATCCGGCCATTCTTCCCCACGTCCACATATAAAAAATCATAGTGTGTCGACACCACCGCCATTAAAACAATACTGTGGAACCCCTTATAATTAAAATAGTATGACCCCGAATGGGGTGGTGGCACAATGTGGACATGTTTCCCATCTATAGCCCCTCCACAATTGGGAAAGTCCCAACGGCTGGCAAAATGGGATGCCACAGTCTGCCATTCCTGTGGCATTGAAGGAAACTGGGGAATCAAACAAGAAAACCAAAATCAATTAATTTTGAAGCTAACATTGCAAGAAAATTAGACAATTAAAAACATTATTCCCCAGCATCAGTATAACATTCAATAATTTAATTGTTCTGGAAGAAATAATATGGAAAGGCACACTTATCAGATTGCTCACCCCCTCTGATGGAACATTGATTACATTTTAGGGGGTGGTGAAATTACAAAAAAATATAAATTTTAGGACACGCAGGAATTTAGGGACTAAAAAGGCTACAAGACTGCAGTTGTCGCACTCTGCAGGTGCAGTTGCTAACCAGCTTACAGTAAATGAGGTAATGTAAAAAGGCATTCATGTTGCAAGGAGTACACAATCACAGGCAAGGGCAATTAATGAAAACACTTTGTGGCTTGCATATGATTTGATGATGGAAATCAGCAGAGCTTCTGCTCATTTACTAAAGCACTGGAACAAATGCACTTGTAGAGTGCACATGCATTTTGCAAAGTGCAAAATATATTTGCTTTTAAAAAATCAACACCACAGAAGATTCTAGCAAATTATTAGGTGGGGGGGGGGTGAAATCAAGCTAATTATAAGCACACTATTTGGATGGAGTTAAGGTGTGGGGGGGGTTGGGAAATCCAGTTAATTACATGCACACTATTTGGATGGAGTTTAGGGGAAACAAAATACAATGCAGCTGACTAAATACATTCAAACTGAGTAGACTAGGTGAATATGTGACCAGCATTGTATGCTGGGGAGGTTATTGAAGGCAAATATACATGCATGACAAAAAAGAACATGAAACAAATCAAGCATGCGTGAGAAGAAAAAGGGGACATTCACACTATATTACAATGATGGTAAGTAGTGTTTGAGCTAAGAAATACATTATATTATCAAAGATTAAATAAAAGAACATGTGATGCTAATAAAAGAAAAAAATTCTTACCTTAATATAGTCCTTCTGCAGGACCTGGATGATGGCAGAACAGGTTTCTGTGATAATGATCCCCAGAGCCTGGGGGGAGATGCCTGTCGAGAACTTGAGGTCCTGCAGACTTCTCCCCGTTGCCAAGTACCGCAGGGTGGCTACTAGCCTCTGTTCCGGAGTGATGGCTTGCCTCATGCAGGTATCCTGCCTGCTGATATAGGGGGTCAGCAAAGCCAACAAACGGTCAAAAACGGGGTCCGTCATCCGGAGAAAGTTCCTGAAATCCTCAGGATTATTCTCACGGATCTCACGGAGCAAAGGCATATGACAGAACTGGTCACGCTGAAGCAACCAATTCTTGGTCCATGAACTCCTCCTCGCCCTGTTCATGGACTGGTCTTGGGCTGAAGAATAAACTACAGCACCAAGCACATACAATGCACGAGCTCTACGACGAGTACGTACAGGTAACATGGCTTCAAAACGGTCGGCTGGTCAGAACGCACTAAACAGAACGCACTGAAGAACAGCAAGGCCTGTGAAGAACGACCTGAAAATCAGCAACGAGCGGCCAATAAAACAAAGATTTCTCAATGCCAACTGACCAAACGCACTGAAAAGCAGATACAAACCTCACAAGCACAGACTGAACAACAGTTAAAACGAACTGAAAAATACGAGTCTCACAAGCGCGAATCGTCTCTCACCAAACTTCTACTAACACGAGATAAACACGAGATTAGCAGAAGGAGCCCAAAGGGTGTCGTACGGGCTATTGAACTTCCGTTTTATAGTCTCGTCGGACTTGGTGTACGTCACCGCGTACTAGGCTGTCGTACTTTTGTGTGGTCGTGTGTAGGCAAGTCCGTTCGTAAGAAAGTCTGCCGCAAGTCCACCGGAAGTCTGTCGGACAGGCTGTCGGACTTTTGTAGCTGAAAAGTCCGACCGTGTGTACGCCCCATAAGAGTGACGGAGGAGCTCAGCTATGAGGATCGATTATATAGTTTACAATTGTTCACTCTGAAGAAGAGGCACTTCTTATATAATGTACAAATATATCAAAGATGATATATATATATATATAACACTCTGGCCACTTTATTAGGTACAGCTGTTCAATGGCTTGGTAATGCAAATTGCTAATCAGCCAATCACACAGATTTGGTGAAGACGACTTGTCAAAGTTCAAACCGAGCATCAGAATGGTTGTCTTCTGATTTCCGTACTATGGTTCTCTATGATGTTCATCAATTTGCACCACTGAACTAAATGACTAAACCACTAGCTGACCAGCCACCGTCATTATACAGCGACAGGTCGGCTCTCTCCCACAAATCACTGTAGCTGTACGTCGGCCCTTTAAATAGCTATAGTGGCAGGAGGCCACAATTCGCATGGCCAGTGTGAGCGATGTCCGCCAGCCATGCACGATTGCGGGCACGAGAGCAAGAACAGGGATGTGTGTGTGTAAACCCAGACATCCCATTCTGTCAGGAGAGGAGAGACAGATCGTCTCCCTCACTAGCTAGGAGCAGCGATCTGGCTCCTCCTCTAGTCAGTCACATCCCCATATAGGTTAGAAACACCTCCCAGGAAACACATTTAACCCCTTGATTGCCCCCTAGTGTTAACCCTTTCCCTGCCAATGACATTTACACAGTAATCAGAGCATTTTTATAGCACTGATAGCTGCTTAAATGTCAGTGGTTTCAAAAATGTGTCAAAAGTGTCAGATCTGTCCGCCGCAATGTCGCAGTCCCACTAAAAATCGCAGATCGCCACAGTTACTGTTAAAAATATATATATATATATATATATATATATAATAAAAATGCCATATACAGTGGGGACGGAAAGTATTCAAACCCCCCCCCTTAAATTTTTCACTCTTTGTTATATTGCAGCCATTTGCTAAAAACTTTTAAGAAAAACACAGAATTGTTGAGATTTTTGCAGATTTATTAAAAAAGAAAAACTGAAATATCACATGCTCCTAAGTATTCAGACCCTTTGCTGTGACACTCATATATATAACTCAGGTGCCGTCCATTTCTTCTGATCATCCTTGAGATGGTTCTACACCTTCATTTGAGTCCAGCTGTGTTTGATTATACTGATTGGACTTGATTAGGAAAGCCACACACCTGTCTATATAAGACCTTACAGCTCACAGTGCATGTCAGAGCAAATGAGAATCATGAGGTCAAAGGAACTGCCTGAAGAGCTCAGAGACAGAATTGTGACAAGGCACAGAGCTCAGAGACAGAATTGTGGCAAGGCACAGAGCTCAGAGACAGAATTGTGGCAAGGCACAGAGCTCAGAGACAGAATTGTGGCAAGGCACAGAGCTCAGAGACAGAATTGTGGCAAGGCACAGAGCTCAGAGACAGAATTGTGGCAAGGCACAGAGCTCAGAGACAGAATTGTGGCAAGGCACAGAGCTCAGAGACAGAATTGTGGCAAGGCACAGAGCTCAGAGACAGAATTGTGACAAGGCACAGATCTGGCCAAGGTTACAAAAATATTTCGGCTGCACTTAAGGTTTCTAAGAGCACAGTGGCCTCCATAATCCTTAAATGGAAGACGTTTGGGACGACCAGAACCCTTCCTAGAGCTGGCCGTCCGGCCAAACTGAGCTATCAGGGGAGAAGAGCCTTGGTGAGAGAGAAGAACCCAAAGATCACTGTGGCTTAGCTCCAGAGATGCAGTCGGGGATGGGAGAAAGTTGTAGAAAGTCAACCATCACTGCAGCCCTCCACCAGTCGGGATTTATGGCAGATTGGCCCGACGGAAGCCTCTCCTCAGTGCAAGACACATGAAAGCCTGCATGGAGTTTGCTAAAAAACACCTGAAGGACTCCAAGATGGTGAGAAATAAGATTCTCTGGTCTGATGAGACCAAGATAGAACTTTTTGGCCTTAATTCTAAGCGGTATGTGTGGAGAAAACCAGGCACTGCTCATCACCTGTCCAATACAGTCCCAACTGCAGGGCTGGACTGGGACAAAAATTTGGCCCTGGACTTCCTCATGACTGGCCCACTTTAATTTTGAGTATCCCCAACAGTGTCCCTCTTACATCAAAGTGTCCTCAACGGCTCTCCCCTTACATCAGAGTGTCCCCAACAGCGCCCCCCTTACATCAGAGTGTCCCCAACAGCGCCCCCCTTACATCAGAGTGTCCCCAACAGCGTCCCCCTTACATCAGAGTGTCCCCAACAGCGTCCCCCTTACATCAGAGTGTCCCCAACAGCGTCCCCCTTACATCAGAGTGTCCCCAACAGCGTCCCCCTTACATCAGAGTGTCCCCAACAGCGTCCCCCTTACATCAGAGTGTCCCCAACAGCGTCCCCTTTACATCAGAGTGTCCCCAACAGAGTCCCCCTTACATCAGAGTGTCCCCAACAGCGTCCCCCTTACATCAGAGTGTCCCCAACAGAGTCCCCCTTACATCAGAGTGTCCCCAACAGCGTCCCCCTTACATCAGAGTGTCCCCAACAGCGTCCCCCTTACATCAGAGTGTCCCCAACAGCGTCCCCCTTACATCAGAGTGTCCCCAACAGAGTCCCCCTTACATCAGAGTGTCCCCAACAGCGTCCCCCTTACATCAGAGTGTCCCCAACAGAGTCCCCCTTACATCAGAGTGTCCCCAACAGAGTCCCCCTTACATCAGAGTGTCCCCAACAGAGTCCCCCTTACATCAGAGTGTCCCCAACAGAGTCCCCCTTACATCAGAGTGTCCCCAACAGAGTCCCCCTTACATTAGAGTGTCCCAATCAGCAGCTCCCTTCACAGAGAGTCCCTACCAGCAGCCCACTTCACATAGCAGTCCCCACCAGCAGCTCACTTCACATCAGAGTCCCCACCAGCAGCCCACTTCACATCAGAGTCCCCACTAGCAGCTCACTTCACATCAGAGTCCCCACCAGCAGCTCCCTTCACATCACAGTCCCCAACAGCAGCCCACTTCACATAGCAGTCCCCACCAGCAACCCACTTCACATAGCAGTCCCCACCAGCAGCTCCCTTCACATCAGAGTCCCAACCAGCAGCTCACTTCACATCAGAGTCCCCACCAGCAGCTCACTTCACATCAGAGTCCCCACCAGCAGCTCACTTCACATCAGAGTCCCCACCAGCAGCCCACTTCACATCACAGTCCCCAACAGCAGCCCACTTCACATAGCAGTCCCCACCAGCAGCTCACTTCACATCAGAGTCCCCACCAGCAGCCCACTTCACATCACAGTCCCCACCAGCAGCTCCCTTCACATCACAGTCCCCAACAGCAGCCCACTTCACATAGCAGTCCCCACCAGCAACCCACTTCACATAGCAGTCCCCACCAGCAGCTCCCTTCACATCAGAGTCCCAACCAGCAGCTCACTTCACATCAGAGTCCCCACCAGCAGCTCACTTCACATCAGAGTCCCCACCAGCAGCTCACTTCACATCAGAGTCCCCACCAGCAGCCCACTTCACATCACAGTCCCCAACAGCAGCCCACTTCACATAGCAGTCCCCACCAGCAGCTCACTTCACATCAGAGTCCCCACCAGCAGCTCACTTCACATCACAGTCCCCAACAGCAGCTCACTTCACATCAGAGTCCCCACCAGCAGCCCACTTCACATCACAGTCCCCACCAGCAGCTCACTTCACATCAGAGTCCCCACCAGCAGCTCACTTCACATCAGAGTCCCCACCAGCAGCTCCCTTCACATCAGAGTCCCCACCAGCAGCACCCTTCACATCAGAGTCCCCACCAGCAGCTCACTTCACATCAGAGTCCCCACCAGCAGCTCACTTCACATCAGAGTCCCCACCAGCAGCTCACTTCACATCAGAGTCCCCACCAGCAGCTCCCTTCACATCAGAGTCCCCACCAGCAGCTCACTTCACATCAGAGTGCCCACCAGCAGCTCACTTCACATCAGAGTCCCCACCAGCAGCTCACTTCACATCACAGTCCCCACCAGAGAGCCCCCATCAGCAGCCCTTCACATCAGTGTCCTCCCTCTCCTCCCCCTCCCACATATACTCACCGTTATGAAGGCAGCTTCTCGTTCCTCTCTCCAGTCATGTGATAACACATGATAGGGGAGAGAGGAAGGAAAGTCTGCCGTTGGTCTATCTCCCCATGCAGGCTGGAGGGAGCATAACGCCTAATGGAAGAAAGCTTCTCCTCCTGACAGGAGTGAAATTGCGATCACTCACTGTCAGAGAGGAGCGGCTCCAGGACTGCACCTGACTGGCCCACTGAGCCATCAGCCCACCGGGAATCTCCCGGTTGTCCCTATGGCCAGTACAGGCCTGCCCAACTGTGAAGCATGGTGGTGGCAGCATCATGCTGTGGGGGTGTTTTTCAGCTGCAGGGACAGGACGACTGGTTGCAATCGAAGGAAAGATGAATGCGGCCAAGTACAGGGATATCCTGGATTAAAACCTTCTCCAGAGTGCTCAGGACCTCAGACTGGGCCGAAGGTTTACCTTCCAACAAGACAATGACCCTAAGCACACAGCTAAATAACGAAGGAGTGGCTTCACAACAACTCCGTGACTGTTCTTGAATGGCCCAGCCAGAGCCCTGACTTAAACCCAATTGAGCATCTCTAGAGAGACCTAAAAATGGCCGTCCACCAATGTTTACCATCCCCCCTGACAGAACTGGAGAGGATCTGCAAGGAGGAATGGCAGAGGATCCCCAAATCCAGGTGTGAAAAACTTGTTGTATCTTCCCAAAAAGACTCATCAAAAGGGGCTTCTACTAAATACTGAGCAAAGGGTCTGAATACTTAGGACCATGTGATAGTTCAGGTTTTCTTTTTTAATAAATCTGCAAAAATGTCAACAATTCTGTGTTTTTCTGTCAATATGAGGTGCTGTGTGTACAATATGGGGAGCTGTGTGTACAATATGGGGGGCTGTGTGTACAATATGGGGGGCTGTGTGTACAATATGGGTGCTGTGTGTACAATATGGGGGGCTGTGTGTATAATATGGGGTGCTGTGTGTATAATATGAGGTGCTGTGTGTACAATATGGGGTGCTGTGTGTACAATATGGGGTGCTGTGTATACAATATGGAGTGCTGTGTGTACAATATGGGGTGCTGTGTGTACAATATGGGGTGCTGTGTATACAATATGGGGTGCTGTGTGTACAATATGGGGTGCTGTGTGTACAATATGGGGGGGCTGTGTGTACAATATGGGGGGCTGTGTGTACAATATGGGGGGCTGTGTGTATAATATGGGGTGCTGTGTGTATAATATGAGGTGCTGTGTGTACAATATGGGGTGCTGTGTGTACAATATGGGGTGCTGTGTATACAATATGGGGTGCTGTGTGTACAATATGGGGTGCTGTGTGTACAATATGGAGTGCTGTGTGTACAATATGGGGTGCTGTGTGTACAATATGGAGTGCTGTGTGTACAATATGGGGTGCTGTGTGTACAATATGGAGTGCTGTGTGTACAATATGGGGTGCTGTGTGTACAATATGGGGTGCTGTGTGTATAATATGGGGGTGCTGTGTGTACAATATGGGGGGCTGTGTGTACAATATGAGGTGTTGTGTGTACAATATGAGGTGCTGTGTGTACAATATGAGGTGCTGTGTGTACAATATGGGGGGCTGTGTGTATAATATGGGGGTGCTGTGTGTACAATATGGGGGGCTGTGTGTACAATATGAGGTGTTGTGTGTACAATATGAGGTGCTGTGTGTACAATATGAGGTGCTGTGTGTACAATATGGGGTGTTGTGTGTACAATATGAGGTGCTGTGTGTACAATATGGGGTGCTGTGTGTACAATATGGGGGGCTGTGTGTACAATTTGAGGTGTTGTGTGTACAATATGAGGTGCTGTGTGTACAATATGGGGTGCTGTGTGTACAATATGGGGTGCTGTGTGTACAATATGGGGTGCTTTGTGTACAATATGGGGAGCTGTGTGTACAATATGGGGTGCTGTGTGTGTACAATATGAGGTGCTGTGTGTACAATATGGGGGCTGTGTGTACAATATGGGGTGCTTTGTGTACAATATGGGGGGCTGTGTGTACAATATGGGGGGCTGTGTGTACAATATGGGGTGCTGTGTGTACAATATGGGGTGCTTTGTGTACAATATGGGGTGCTGTGTGTACAATATGGGGGGTTGTGTGTACAATATGGGGTGCTGTGTGTACAATATGGGGTGCTGTGTGTACAATATGGGGGCTGTGTGTACAATATGGGGTGCTGTGTGTACAATATGGGGTGTTGTGTGTACAATATGGGGTGCTGTGTGTACAATATGGAGTGCTGTGTGTACAATATGGAGTGCTGTGTGTACAATATGGGGGGCTGTGTGTACAATATGGGGGGTTGTGTGTACAATATGGGGTGCTGTGTGTACAATATGGGGTGCTGTGTGCACAATATGAGGTGCTGTGTGTACAATATGGGGGGCTGTGTGTACAATATGGGGTGTTGTGTGTACAATATGAGGTGTTGTGTGTACAATATGAGGGGCTGTGTGTACAATATGGGGTGCTGTGTGTACAATATGGGGTGCTGTGTGTACAATATGGAGTGCTGTGTGTACAATATGGGGGGCTGTGTGTACAATATGGGGGGTTGTGTGTACAATATGGGGTGCTGTGTGTACAATATGGGGTGCTGTGTGCACAATATGAGGTGCTGTGTGTACAATATGGGGGGCTGTGTGTACAATATGGGGTGTTGTGTGTACAATATGAGGTGTTGTGTGTACAATATGAGGGGCTGTGTGTACAATATGGGGTGCTGTGTGTACAATATGGGGGGCCGTGTGTACAATATGGGGTGATGTGTGTACAATATTGAGTGCTGTGTGTACAATATGGGGGCTGTGTGTACAATATGGGGTGCTGTGTGTACAATATGGGGTGCTCTGTGTACAATATGAGGTGCTGTGTGTACAATATGGGGTGCTGTGTGTACAATATGGGGTGATGTGTGTATAATATGGGGTGCTGTGTGTACAATATGGGGTGCAGTGTGTACAATATGAGGTGCTGTGTGTACAATATGGGGTGCTGTGTGTACAATATGGGGGGCTGTGTGTACAATATGGGGTGCTGTGTGAATAATATGGGGTGCTGTGTGTACAATATGGGGTGCTGTGTGTACAATATGAGGGGCTGTGTGTACAATATGGGGGGCTGTGTGTATAATATGGGGTGCTGTGTGTATAATATGAGGTGCTGTGTGTACAATATGGGGGTGCTGTGTGTACAATATGAGGTGCTGTGTGTACAATATGGGGGGTTGTGTGTACAATATGGGTTGCTGTGTGTACAATATGGGGTGTTGTGTGTACAATATGGGGTGCTGTGTGTACAATATGGGGGGTTGTGTGTACAATATGGGTTGCTGTGTGTACAATATGGGGAGCTGTGTGTACAATATGAGGTGCTGTGTGTACAATATGGGGTGCTGTGTGTACAATATGGGGGGCTGTGTGTACAATATGGGGTGCTGTGTGTACAATATGGGGTGCTGTGTGTACAATATGGGGTGCTGTGTGTACAATATGGGGAGCTGTGTGTACAATATGAGGTGCTGTGTGTACAATATGGGGTGCTGTGTGTACAATATGGGGGGCTGTGTGTACAATATGGGGTGCTGTGTGTACAATATGGGGTGCTGTGTGTACAATATGGGGTGTTGTGTGTACAATATGAGGTGTTGTGTGTACAATATGAGGTGCTGTGTGTACAATATGGGGAGCTGTGTGTACAATATGGGGTGCTGTGTGTGTACAATATGAGGTGCTGTGTGTACAATATGGGGGCTGTGTGTACAATATGGGGTGCTTTGTGTACAATATGGGGGGCTGTGTGTACAATATGGGGGGCTGTGTGTACAATATGGGGTGCTTTGTGTACAATATGGGGTGCTGTGTGTACAATATGGGGGGCTGTGTGTACAATATGGGGTGCTGTGTGTACAATATGGGGGCTGTGTGTACAATATGGGGTGCTGTGTGTACAATATGGGGTGTTGTGTGTACAATATGGGGTGCTGTGTGTACAATATGGAGTGCTGTGTGTACAATATGGGGGGCTGTGTGTACAATATGGGGGGTTGTGTGTACAATATGGGGTGCTGTGTGTACAATATGGGTTGCTGTGTGTACAATATGGGGTGCTGTGTGCACAATATGAGGTGCTGTGTGTACAATATGGGGGGCTGTGTGTACAATATGGGGTGTTGTGTGTACAATATGGGGGGCTGTGTGTACAATATGAGGTGTTGTGTGTACAATATGAGGGGCTGTGTGTACAATATGGAGTGCTGTGTGTACAATATGAGGTGCTGTGTGTACAATATGAGGTGCTGTGTGTACAATATGGGGTGCTGTGTGTACAATATGGGGGGCCGTGTGTACAATATGGGGTGATGTGTGTACAATATTGAGTGCTGTGTGTACAATATGGGGGGCTGTGTGTACAATATGGGGTGCTGTGTGTACAATATGGGGGGCTGTGTGTACAATATGAGGTGTTGTGTGTACAATATGAGGGGCTGTGTGTACAATATGGAGTGCTGTGTGTACAATATGAGGTGCTGTGTGTACAATATGAGGTGCTGTGTGTACAATATGGGGTGCTGTGTGTACAATATGGGGGGCCGTGTGTACAATATGGGGTGATGTGTGTACAATATTGAGTGCTGTGTGTACAATATGGGGGGCTGTGTGTACAATATGGGGTGCTGTGTGTACAATATGGGGTGTTGTGTGTATAATATGGGGTGCTGTGTGTACAATATGGGGGGCTGTGTGTACAATATGAGGTGCTGTGTGTACAATATGAGGTGCTGTGTGTACAATATGAGGTGCTGTGTGTACAATATGGGGTGCTGTGTGTACAATATGGGGGTGCTGTGTGTACAATATGGGGTGCTGTGTGTACAATATGGGGTGCTGTGTGTACAATACGGGGTGCTGTGTGTACAATATGAGGTGCTGTGTGTACAATATGGGGGCTGTGTGTACAATATGAGGTGCTGTGTGTACAATATGGGGGGCTGTGTGTACAATATGAGGTGCTGTGTGTACAATATGGGGTGCTGTGTGTACAATATGGGACGCTGTGTGTACAATATTGGGGGCTGTGTGTACAATATGGGCTGCTGTGTGTACAATATGGGGTGCTGTGTGTACAATATGGGGGGTTGTGTGTACAATATGGGGTGATGTGTGTACAATATGGGGTGCTGTGTGTATAATATGGGGTGCTGTGTGTACAATATGAGGTGCTGTGTGTACAATATGGGGTGCTGTGTGTACAATATGAGGTGCTGTGTGTACAATATGAGGTGCTGTGTGTACAATATGGGGTGCTGTGTGTACAATATGGGACGGTGTGTGTACAATATGGGGGGCTGTGTGTACAATATGGGGTGCTGTGTGTACAATATGAGGTGCTGTGTGTACAATATGAGGTGCTGTGTGTACAATATGGGGTGCTGTGTGTACAATATGAGGTGCTGTGTGTACAATATGGGGTGCTGTGTGTGCAATATGGTGCTGTGTGTACAATATGGGGTGCTGTGTGTACAATATGGGGGGCTGTGTGTACAATATGGGGGGCTGTGTGTACAATATGAGGTGCTGTGTGTACAATATGAAGTGCTGTGTGTACAATATGGGGTGCTGTATGTACAATATGGGGTGCTGTGTGTACAATATGGGGGGGGCTGTGTGTACAATATGGGGAGCTGTGTGTACAATATGGGGTGCTATGTGTAAAATATGAGGTGCTGTGTGTACAATATGGGGGCTGTGTGTACAATATGGGTTGCTTTGTGTACAATATGGGGGGCTGTGTGTACAATATGGGGTGCTTTGTGTACAATATGGGGGGCTGTGTGTATAATATGGGGGATGTGTGTACAATATGGGGTGCTGTGTGTACAATATGGGGTGTTGTGTGTACAATATGGGGGGCTGTGTGTACAATATGGGGTGCTGTGTGTACAATATGGAGTGCTGTGTGTGTACAATATGGGGTGCTGTGTGTACAATATGGGGGGCTGTGTGTACAATATGGGGTGCTGTGTGTATAATATGGGGTGCTGTGTGTACAATATGGTGCTGTGTGTACAATATGGGGGGTTGTGTGTACAATATGGGGTGCTGTGTGTACAATATGGGGTGCTGTGTGTACAATATGGGACGCTGTGTGTACAATATTGGGGGCTGTGTGTGCAATATGGGCTGCTGTGTGTACAATATGGGGTGCTGTGTGTACAATATGGGGGGTTGTGTGTACAATATGGGGTGATGTGTGTACAATATGGGGTGCTGTGTGTATAATATGGGGTGCTGTGTGTACAATATGAGGTGCTGTGTGTACAATATGGGGTGCTGTGTGTACAATATGAGGTGCTGTGTGTACAATATGAGGTGCTGTGTGTACAATATGGGGTGCTGTGTGTACAATATGGGACGGTGTGTGTACAATATGGGGGGCTGTGTGTACAATATGGGGTGCTGTGTGTACAATATGAGGTGCTGTGTGTACAATATGAGGTGCTGTGTGTACAATATGGGGTGCTGTGTGTACAATATGAGGTGCTGTGTGTACAATATGGGGTGCTGTGTGTGCAATATGGTGCTGTGTGTACAATATGGGGTGCTGTGTGTACAATATGGGGGGCTGTGTGTACAATATGGGGGGCTGTGTGTACAATATGAGGTGCTGTGTGTACAATATGAAGTGCTGTGTGTACAATATGGGGTGCTGTATGTACAATATGGGGTGCTGTGTGTACAATATGGGGGGGGCTGTGTGTACAATATGGGGAGCTGTGTGTACAATATGGGGTGCTATGTGTAAAATATGAGGTGCTGTGTGTACAATATGGGGGCTGTGTGTACAATATGGGTTGCTTTGTGTACAATATGGGGGGCTGTGTGTACAATATGGGGTGCTTTGTGTACAATATGGGGTGCTGTGTGTACAATATGGGTTGCTTTGTGTACAATATGGGGGGCTGTGTGTACAATATGGGGTGCTTTGTGTACAATATGGGGGGCTGTGTGTATAATATGGGGGCTGTGTGTACAATATGGGGTGCTGTGTGTACAATATGGGGTGTTGTGTGTACAATATGGGGTGCTGTGTGTACAATATGGAGTGCTGTGTGTGTACAATATGGGGTGCTGTGTGTACAATATGGGGGGCTGTGTGTACAATATGGGGTGCTGTGTGTATAATATGGGGTGCTGTGTGTACAATATGGTGCTGTGTGTACAATATGGGGGGTTGTGTGTACAATATGGGGTGCTGTGTGTACAATATGGGGGGCTGTGTGTACAATATGGGGGGTTGTGTGTACAATATGGGGTGCTGTGTGTACAATATGGGGGGCTGTGTGTACAATATGGGGTGCTGTGTGTACAATATGGGGGGCTGTGTGTACAATATGGGGTGCTGTGTGTACAATATGGGGGGTTGTGTGTACAATATGGGGGGCTTTGTGTACAATATGGGGTGCTATGTGTACAATATTGAGTGCTGTGTGTACAAAATGGGGGGCTGTGTGTACAATATGGGGGGCTGTGTGTACAATATGGGGTGCTGTGTGTACAATATGGGGGGCTGTGTGTATAATATGGGGGTGTTGTGTGTACAATATGAGGTGCTGTGTGTACAAAATGAGGTGCTGTGTGTACAATATGGGGTGCTGTGTGTACAATATGAGGTGCTGTGTGTACAATATGGGGTGCTGTGTGTACAATATGGGGGGCTGTGTGAACAATATGAGGTGCTGTGTGTACAATATGGAGTGCTGTGTGTACAATATGGGGTGCTGTGTGTACAATATGAGGTGCTGTGTGTACAATATGGGGGGCTGTGTGTATAATATGGGGGTGTTGTGTGTACAATATGGGGTGCTGTGTGTACAATATGGGGGGCTGTGTGTACAATATGAGGTGCTGTGTGTACAATATGGGGTGATGTGTGTACAATATGGGGTGCTGTGTGTACAATATGAGGTGCTGTGTGTACAATATGGGGTGATGTGTGTACAATATGGGGTGCTGTGTGTACAATATGGGGGGCTGTGTGTACAATATGGGGTGCTGTGTGTACAATATGAGGTGCTGTGTGCACAATATGGGGTGATGTGTGTACAATATGGGGTGCTGTGTGTACAATATGAGGTGCTGTGTGTACAATATGGGGTGATGTGTGTACAATATGGGGTGCTGTGTGTACAATATGGGGGGCTGTGTGTACAATATAGGGTGATGTGTGTAAAATATGGGGTGCTGTGTGTACAATATGAGGTGCTGTGTGTACAATATGGGGGGCTGTGTGTACAATATGGGGGGCTGTGTGTACAATATGAGGTGCTGTGTGTACAATATGAGATGCTGTGTGTACAATATGGGGTGCTGTGTGCACAATATGGGGGGCTGTGTGTACAATATGGGGTGCTGTGTGTACAATATGAGGTGCTGTGTGTACAATATGAGGTGCTGTGTGTACAATATGGGGTGCTGTGTGTATAATATGGGGTGCTGTGTGTACAATATGGTGCTGTGTGTACAATATGGGGTGCTGTGTGTACAATATGAGGTGCTGTGTGTACAATATGAGGTGCTGTGTGTACAATATGGGGGGCTGTGTGTACAATATGGGGTGTTGTGTGTACAATATGGGGTGCTGTGTGTACAATATGGGGGGTTGTGTGTACAATATGGGGTGCTGTGTGTACAATATGGGGGGCTGTGTGTACAATATGGGGGGCTGTGTGTAAAATATGGGGTGCTGTGTGTACAATATGGGGGGTTGTGTGTACAATATGGGGTGCTGTCTGTACAATATGGGGTGCTGTGTGTACAACATGGGAGCTGTGTGTACAATATGGGGGGCTGTGTGTACAATATGGGGGGTTGTGTGTACAATATGGGGTGCTGTGTGTAAAATATGAGGTGATGTGTGTACAATATGGGGTGCTGTGTGTACAATATGGGGTGCTGTGTGTACAATATGAGGTGCTGTGTGTACAATATGGGGAGTTGTGTGTACAATATGGGGGGCTGTGTACAATATGGGGGGCTGTGTGTACAATATGGGGTGCTGTGTGTACAATATGGGGTGCTGTGTGTACAATATGGAGTGCTGTGTGTGTACAATATGGGGTGCTGTGTGTACAATATGGGGTGCTGTGTGTACAATATGAGGTGCTGTGTGTACAATATGGGGGGTTGTGTGTACAATATGGGGTGCTGTGTGTACAATATGAGGTGATGTGTGTACAATATGGGGTGCTGTGTGTACAATATGGGGTGCTGTGTGTACAATATGAGGTGCTGTGTGTACAATATGGGGAGTTGTGTGTACAATATGGGGGGCTGTGTACAATATGGGGGGCTGTGTGTACAATATGGGGTGCTGTGTGTACAATATGGAGTGCTGTGTGTACAATATGGGGTGCTGTGTGTACAATATGGGGTGCTGTGTGTACAATATGAGGTGCTGTGTGTACAATATGGGGGGCTGTGTTTACAATATGGGGTGCTGTGTGTACAATATGGAGTGCTGTGTGTGTACAATATGGGGGGCCGTGTGTACAATATGAGGAGCTGTGTGTACAATATGGGGTGCTGTGTGTACAATATGGGGGGCTGTGTGTACAATATGGGGTGCTGTGTGTACAATATGAGGTGCTGTGTGTACAATATGGGGAGTTGTGTGTACAATATGGGGGGCTGTGTACAATATGGGGGGCTGTGTGTACAATATGGGGTGCTGTGTGTACAATATGGAGTGCTGTGTGTACAATATGGGGTGCTGTGTGTACAATATGGGGTGCTGTGTGTACAATATGAGGTGCTGTGTGTACAATATGGGGGGCTGTGTTTACAATATGGGGTGCTGTGTGTACAATATGGAGTGCTGTGTGTGTACAATATGGGGGGCCGTGTGTACAATATGAGGAGCTGTGTGTACAATATGGGGTGCTGTGTGTACAATATGGGGGGCTGTGTGTACAATATGGGGTGCTGTGTGTACAATATGGGGGGCTGTGTGTACAATATGGGGTGCTGTGTGTACAATATGGGGGGCTGTGTGTACAATATGGGGTGATGTGTGTACAATATGGGGTGATGTGTGTACAATATGGGGGTGCTGTGTGTACAATATGGGGGGCTTTGTGTACAATATGGGGTGCTGTGTGTACAATATGAGGTGCTGTGTGTACAATATGGGGTGCTGTGTGTACAATATGGTGCTGTGTGTACAATATGGGGTGCTGTGTGTACAATATGGGGGGCTGTGTGTACAATATGGGGGGCTGTGTGTACAATATGGGGGGGGGCTGTGTGTACAATATGGGGAGCTGTGTGTACAATATGGGGTGCTATGTGTAAAATATGAGGTGCTGTGTGTACAATATGGGGGCTGTGTGTACAATATGGGGAGCTTTGTGTACAATATGGGGGGCTGTGTGTACAATATGGGGTGCTGTGTGTACAATATGGGGGGCTGTGTGTACAATATGGGGGGCTGTGTGTACAATATGGGGTGTTGTGTGTACAATATGGAGTGCTGTGTGTGTACAATATGGGGTGCTGTGTGTACAATATGGGGGGCTGTGTGTACAATATGGGGTGCTGTGTGTACAATATGGAGTGCTGTGTGTGTACAATATGGGGTGCTGTGTGTACAATATGGGGGGCTGTGTGTACAATATGGGGTGCTGTGTGTATAATATGGGGTGCTGTGTGTACAAAATGGGGGGGCTGTGTGTACAATATGGGGTGCTTTGTGTACAATATGGGGTGCTGTGTGTACAATATGGGGTGATGTGTGTATAATACGGGGTGCTGTGTGTACAATATGGAGTGCTGTGTGTACAATATGGGGTGCTGTGTGTACAATATGGGGTGCTGTGTGTACAATATGGGGTGCTGTGTGTACAATATGGGGTGCTTTGTGTACAATATGAGGTGCTGTGTGTACAATATGGGGTGTTGTGTGTACAATATGGGTTGCTGTGTGTACAATATGGGGGGCTGTGTGTACAATATGGGGGGCTGTGTGTACAATATGGGGGGCTGTGTGTACAATATGGGGGGGCTGTGTGTACAATATGGTGTGCTGTGTGTATAATATGGGGGGCTGTGTGTACAATATGGGGTGCTGTGTGTACAATATGAGGTGCTGTGTGTACAATATGGAGTGCTGTGTGTACAATATGGGGGGCTGTGTGTACAATATGGGGTGTTGTGTGTACAATATGGGTTGCTGTGTGTACAATATGGGGGGCTGTGTGTACAATATGAGGTGCTGTGTGTACAATATGGAGTGCTGTGTGTACAATATGGGGGGCTGTGTGTACAATATGGGATGTTGTGTGTACAATATGAGGTGTTGTGTGTACAATATGGGGTGCTGTGTGTACAATATGAGGTGCTGTGTGTGCAATATGGGGTGCTGTGTGTACAATATGGGGTGCTGTGTGTACAATATGGAGTGCTGTGTGTACAATATGGGGGGCTGTGTGTACAATATGGGGTGTTGTGTGTACAATATGGGGTGCTGTGTGTACAATATGAGGTGCTGTGTGTACAATATGGGGTGCTGTGTGTACAATATGGGGGGCTGTGTGTACAGTATGAGGTGCTGTGTGTACAATATGGGGTGTTGTTTGTACAATATGGGGTGATGTGTGAACAATATGAGGTGCTGTGTGTACAATATGGGGTGCTGTGTGTACAATATGGGGAGCTGTGTGTACAATATGAGGTGCTGTGTGTACAATATGGGGTGCTGTGTGTACAATATGGGGTGCTGTGTGTACAACATGAGGTGCTGTGTGTACAATATGGGGGCTGTGTGTACAATATGGGGAGCTGTGTGTGCAATATGGGGTGCTGTGTGTACAATATGGGGGGCTGTGTGTACAATATGGGGGCTGTGTGTACAATATGGGGTGCTGTGTGTACAACATGAGGTGCTGTGTGTACAATATGGGGTGCTGTGTGTACAATATGGGGAGCTGTGTGTGCAATATGGGGTGCTGTGTGTACAATATGGGGGTGCTGTGTGTACAATATGGGGTGCTGTGTGTACAATATGGGGTGATGTGTGTACAATATGAGGTGCTGTGTGTACAATATGGGGTGATGTGTGTACAATATGGGGTGCTGTGTGTACAATATGGGGTGTTGTGTGTACAATATGGGGTGTTGTGTGTACAATATGGGGGACTGTGTGTACAATATGGAGTGCTGTGTGTACAATATGGGGTGATGTGTGTACAATATGGGGTGCTGTGTGTACAATATGGGGTGTTGTGTGTACAATATGGGGTGTTGTGTGTACAATATGGAGTGCTGTGTGTACAATATGGGGGGCTGTGTGTACAATATGGGGGGGCTGTGTGTACAATATGGTGTGCTGTGTGTATAATATGGGGTGCTGTGTGTACAATATGGGGTGCTGTGTGTACAATATGGGTTGCTGTGTGTACAATATGGGGTGCTGTGTGTACAATATGAGGTGCTGTGTGTACAATATGGGGGGCTGTGTGTACAATATGGGGGGCTGTGTGTACAATATGGGGTGCTGTGTGTACAATATGGGGTGCTTTGTGTACAATATGAGGTGCTGTGTGTACAATATGGGGTGTTGTGTGTACAATATGGGTTGCTGTGTGTACAATATGGGGGGCTGTGTGTACAATATGGGGGGCTGTGTGTACAATATGGGGGGGCTGTGTGTACAATATGGTGTGCTGTGTGTATAATATGGGGGGCTGTGTGTACAATATGGGGTGCTGTGTGTACAATATGAGGTGCTGTGTGTACAATATGGAGTGCTGTGTGTACAATATGGGGGGCTGTGTGTACAATATGGGGTGTTGTGTGTACAATATGGGTTGCTGTGTGTACAATATGGGGGGCTGTGTGTACAATATGAGGTGCTGTGTGTACAATATGGAGTGCTGTGTGTACAATATGGGGGGCTGTGTGTACAATATGGGGTGTTGTGTGTACAATATGAGGTGTTGTGTGTACAATATGGGGTGCTGTGTGTACAATATGAGGTGCTGTGTGTACAATATGGGGTGCTGTGTGTACAATATGGGGTGCTGTGTGTACAATATGGAGTGCTGTGTGTACAATATGGGGGGCTGTGTGTACAATATGGGGTGTTGTGTGTACAATATGGGGTGCTGTGTGTACAATATGAGGTGCTGTGTGTACAATATGGGGTGCTGTGTGTACAATATGGGGGGCTGTGTGTACAGTATGAGGTGCTGTGTGTACAATATGGGGTGTTGTTTGTACAATATGGGGTGATGTGTGAACAATATGAGGTGCTGTGTGTACAATATGGGGTGCTGTGTGTACAATATGGGGAGCTGTGTGTACAATATGAGGTGCTGTGTGTACAATATGGGGTGCTGTGTGTACAATATGGGGTGCTGTGTGTACAACATGAGGTGCTGTGTGTACAATATGGGGGCTGTGTGTACAATATGGGGAGCTGTGTGTGCAATATGGGGTGCTGTGTGTACAATATGGGGGGCTGTGTGTACAATATGGGGGGCTGTGTGTACAATATGGGGTGCTGTGTGTACAACATGAGGTGCTGTGTGTACAATATGGGGGCTGTGTGTACAATATGGGGTGCTGTGTGTACAATATGGGGAGCTGTGTGTGCAATATGGGGTGCTGTGTGTACAATATATGGGCTGTGTGTACAATATGAGGTGATGTGTGTACAATATGGGGGGCTGTGTGTACAATATGGGGTGCTGTGTGTACAATATATGGGCTGTGTGTACAATATGGGGTGCTGTGTGTACAATATGGGGTGTTGTGTGTACAATATGGGGTGCTGATTGTACAATATGGAGGGCGGTGTGTACAATATGGGGGGCTGTGTGTACAATATGGGGGCTGTGTGTACAATATGGGGTGCTGTGTGTACAATATGGGGTGCTGTGTGTACAATATGGGGTGTTGTGTGTACAATATGGAGTGCTGTGTGTACAATATGGGGTGCTGTGTGTACAATATGGAGTGCTGTGTGTACAATATGGGGGGCTGCGTGTACAATATGGGGTGATTTGTGTACAATATGGGGTGATGTGTGTACAATATGGGGAGCTGTGTGTACAATATGGGGTGATGTGTACAATATGAGGGGCTTTGTGTACAATATGGGGTGCCGTGTGTACAATATGGGGGGTCGTGTGTACAATATGGGGGGCCGTGTGTACAATATGGGGTGCTGTGTGTACAATATGGGGTGCTGTGTGTACAATATGGGGGGCTGTGTGTACAATATGAGGTGCTGTGTGTACAATATGGGGGGCTGTGTGTACAATATGGGGTGTTGTGTGTACAATATGGGGGGTTGTGTGTACAATATGAGGTGCTGTGTGTACAATATGGGGGACTGTGTGTACAATATGGAGTGCTGTGTGTACAATATGGGGCGCTGTGTGTACAATATGGGGGGCTGTGTGTACAATATGGAGTGCTGTGTGTACAATATGGGGCGCTGTGTGTACAATATGGGGAGCTGTGTGTACAATATGGGGGGCTGTGTGTACAATATGAGGTGCTGTGTGTACAATATGGGGTGCTGTGTGTACAATATGGGGTGATGTGTGTATAATATGGGGGGCTGTGTGTACAATATGGGGTGCTGTGTGTACAATATGGGGGGCTGTGTGTACAATATGGGGTGTTGTGTGTACAATATGGGGTAATGTGTGTACAATATGGGGGGCTGTGTGTACAATATGGGGTGTTGTGTGTACAATATGGGGTGATGTGTGTATAATATGGGGTGCTGTGTGTACAATATGGAGTGCTGTGTGTACAATATGGGGTGCTGTGTGCACAATATGGGATGATGTGTGTACAATATGGGGTGCTGTGTGTACAATATGAGGTGCTGTGTGTACAATATGGGGGGCTGTGTGTACAATATGGGGGGCTGTGTGTACAATATCGGGCGCTGTGTGTACAATATGAGGTGCTGTGTGTACAATATGAGGTGCTGTGTGTACAATATGGGGGGCTGTGTGTATAATATGGGGGTGTTGTGTGTACAATATGGGGTGCTGTGTGTACAATATGGGGGGCTGTGTGTACAATATGAGGTGCTGTGTGTACAATATGGGGTGATGTGTGTACAATATGGGGTGCTGTGTGTACAATATGAGGTGCTGTGTGTACAATATGGGGTGATGTGTGTACAATATGGGGTGCTGTGTGTACAATATGGGGGGCTGTGTGTACAATATGGGGTGCTGTGTGTACAATATGAGGTGCTGTGTGCACAATATGGGGTGATGTGTGTACAATATGGGGTGCTGTGTGTACAATATGAGGTGCTGTGTGTACAATATGGGGTGATGTGTGTACAATATGGGGTGCTGTGTGTACAATATGGGGGGCTGTGTGTACAATATGGGGTGATGGGGGTAAAATATGGGGTGCTGTGTGTACAATATGAGGTGCTGTGTGTACAATATGGGGGGCTGTGTGTACAATATGAGGTGCTGTGTGTACAATATGAGATGCTGTGTGTACAATATGGGGTGCTGTGTGCACAATATGGGGGGCTGTGTGTACAATATGGGGTGCTGTGTGTACAATATGAGGTGCTGTGGGTACAATATGAGGTGCTGTGTGTACAATATGGGGTGCTGTGTGTATAATATGGGGTGCTGTGTGTACAATATGGTGCTGTGTGTACAATATGGGGTGCTGTGTGTACAATATGAGGTGCTGTGTGTACAATATGAGGTGCTGTGTGTACAATATGGGGGGCTGTGTGTACAATATGGGGTGTTGTGTGTACAATATGGGGTGCTGTGTGTACAATATGGGGGGTTGTGTGTACAATATGGGGTGCTGTGTGTACAATATGGGGGGCTGTGTGTACAATATGGGGGGCTGTGTGTAAAATATGGGGTGCTGTGTGTACAATATGGGGGGTTGTGTGTACAATATGGGGTGCTGTCTGTACAATATGGGGTGCTGTGTGTACAACATGGGAGCTGTGTGTACAATATGGGGGGCTGTGTGTACAATATGGGGGGTTGTGTGTACAATATGGGGTGCTGTGTGTACAATATGAGGTGATGTGTGTACAATATGGGGTGCTGTGTGTACAATATGGGGTGCTGTGTGTACAATATGAGGTGCTGTGTGTACAATATGGGGAGTTGTGTGTACAATATGGGGGGCTGTGTACAATATGGGGGGCTGTGTGTACAATATGGGGTGCTGTGTGTACAATATGGGGTGCTGTGTGTACAATATGGAGTGCTGTGTGTGTACAATATGGGGTGCTGTGTGTACAATATGGGGTGCTGTGTGTACAATATGAGGTGCTGTGTGTACAATATGGGGGGCTGTGTTTACAATATGGGGTGCTGTGTGTACAATATGGAGTGCTGTGTGTGTACAATATGGGGGGCCGTGTGTACAATATGAGGAGCTGTGTGTACAATATGGGGTGCTGTGTGTACAATATGGGGGGCTGTGTGTACAATATGGGGTGCTGTGTGTACAATATGGGGGGCTGTGTGTACAATATGGGGTGCTGTGTGTACAATATGGGGGGTTGTGTGTACAATATGGGTGATGTGTGTACAATATGGGGTGATGTGTGTACAATATGAGGTGCTGTGTGTACAATATGAGGTGCTGTGTGTACAATATGGGGGGCTGTGTGTACAATATGGGGTGCTGTGTGTACAATATGGGGGGCTGTGTGTACAATATGGGGTGCTGTGTGTACAATATGGGGGTGCTGTGTGTACAATATGGGGTGATGTGTGTACAATATGAGGTGCTGTGTGTACAATATGGGGGGCTGTGTGTACAATATGGGGTGCTGTGTGTACAATATGGGGTGCTGTGTGTACAATATGGGGGTGCTGTGTGTACAATATGGGGGGCTTTGTGTACAATATGGGGTGCTGTGTGTACAATATGAGGTGCTGTGTGTACAATATGGGGTGCTGTGTGTACAATATGGTGCTGTGTGTACAATATGGGGTGCTGTGTGTACAATATGGGGGGCTGTGTGTACAATATGGGGGGGGGGCTGTGTGTACAATATGGGGAGCTGTGTGTACAATATGGGGTGCTATGTGTAAAATATGAGGTGCTGTGTGTACAATATGGGGGCTGTGTGTACAATATGGGGAGCTTTGTGTACAATATGGGGGGCTGTGTGTACAATATGGGGTGCTGTGTGTACAATATGGGGGGCTGTGTGTACAATATGGGGGGCTGTGTGTACAATATGGGGTGTTGTGTGTACAATATGGAGTGCTGTGTGTACAATATGGGGTGCTGTGTGTACAATATGGGTGCTGTGTGTACAATATGGGGGGCTGTGTGTACAATATGGGGTGCTGTGTGTACAATATGGAGTGCTGTGTGTGTACAATATGGGGTGCTGTGTGTACAATATGGGGGGCTGTGTGTACAATATGGGGTGCTGTGTGTATAATATGGGGTGCTGTGTGTACAATATGGGGGGTGCTGTGTACAATATGGGGTGCTTTGTGTACAATATGGGGAGCTGTGTGTACAATATGGGGTGCTGTGTGTACAATATGGGTGCTGTGTGTACAATATGGGGTGCTTTGTGTACAATATGAGGTGCTGTGTGTACAATATGGGGTGTTGTGTGTACAATATGGGTTGCTGTGTGTACAATATGGGGGGCTGTGTGTACAATATGGGGGGCTGTGTGTACAATATGGGGGGGCTGTGTGTACAATATGGTGTGCTGTGTGTATAATATGGGGGGGCTGTGTGTACAATATGGGGTGCTGTGTGTACAATATGAGGTGCTGTGTGTACAATATGGAGTGCTGTGTGTACAATATGGGGGGCTGTGTGTACAATATGGGGTGTTGTGTGTACAATATGGGTTGCTGTGTGTACAATATGGGGGGCTGTGTGTACAATATGAGGTGCTGTGTGTACAATATGGAGTGCTGTGTGTACAATATGGGGGGCTGTGTGTACAATATGGGATGTTGTGTGTACAATATGAGGTGTTGTGTGTACAATATGGGGTGCTGTGTGTACAATATGAGGTGCTGTGTGTGCAATATGGGGTGCTGTGTGTACAATATGGGGTGCTGTGTGTACAATATGGAGTGCTGTGTGTACAATATGGGGGGCTGTGTGTACAATATGGGGTGTTGTGTGTACAATATGGGGTGCTGTGTGTACAATATGAGGTGCTGTGTGTACAATATGGGGTGCTGTGTGTACAATATGGGGGCTGTGTGTACAGTATGAGGTGCTGTGTGTACAATATGGGTGTTGTTTGTACAATATGGGGTGATGTGTGAACAATATGAGGTGCTGTGTGTACAATATGGGTGCTGTGTGTACAATATGGATGTTGTGTGTACAATATGAGGTGTTGTGTGTACAATATGGGGTGATGTGTGTACAATATGAGGTGCTGTGTGTACAATATGGGGTGATGTGTGTACAATATGGGGTGCTGTGTGTACAATATGGGGTGTTGTGTGTACAATATGGGGGCTGTGTGTACAATATGGGGTGCTGTGTGTACAATATGAGGTGCTGTGTGTACAATATGAGGTGCTGTGTGTACAATATGGGGTGCTGTGTGTACAATATGGGGGGCTGTGTGTACAATATGGAGTGCTGTGTGTACAATATGGGGTGCTGTGTGTACAATATGAGGTGCTGTGTGTACAATATGGGGGGCTGTGTGTACAATATGAGGTGATGTGTGTACAATATGGGGTGCTATGTGTACAATATTGAGTGCCGTGTGTACAATATGGGGGGCTGTGTGTACAATATGGGGGGCTGTGTGTACAATATGAGGTGCTGTGTGTACAATATGGGGGGCTGTGTGTACAATATGAGGTGATGTGTGTACAGTATGGGTGTGATGTGTGTACAATATGGGGCGCTGTTTGTATAATATGGGGGGCTGTGTGTACAATATGGGGTGCTGTGTGTACAATATGAGGTGCTGTGTGTACAATATGAGGTGCTGTGTGTACAATATGGTGTGATGTTTGTACAGTATGGGGTGCTGTGTGTACAATATGAGGTGCTGTGTGTACAATATGGGGTGATGTGTGTACAGTATGGGGTGCTGTGTGTATAATATGGGGTGCTGTGTGTACAATATGGGGTGATGTGTGTACAATATGGGGGGCTGTGTGTACAATATGAGGTGCTGTGTGTACAATATGGGGGGCTGTGTGTACAATATGGAGTGCTGTGTGTACAATATGAGGTGATGTGTGTACAATATGGGGGGCTGTGTGTACAATATGAGGTGCTGTGTGTACAATATGGGGTGCTGTGTGTACAATATGGGGGGCTGTGTGTACAATATGGGGTGCTGTGTGTATAATATGGGGGCTGTGTGTACAATATGGGGGGGCTGTGTGTACAATATGGGGTGATGTGTGTACAATATGGGGGGCTGTGTGTACAATATGGGGGGCTGTGTGTACAATATGGAGTGCTAGTGTGTACAATATGGGGGGCTGTGTGTACAATATGAGGTGCTGTGTGTACAATATGGGGTGCTGTGTGTACAATATGGGGTGCTGTGTGTACAATATGGAGTGCTGTGTGTACAATATGGGGGCTGTGTGTACAATATGGGGAGCTGTGTGTACAATATGGGGTGCTGTGTGTACAATATGAGGTGCTGTGTGTATAATATGGGGTGCTGTGTGTACAATATGAGGTGCTGTGTGTACAATATGAGGTGCTGTGTGTACAATATGGGGTGCTGTGTATACAATATGAGGTGCTGTGTGTATAATATGGGGTGCTGTGTGTACAATATGGGGTGCTGTGTGTACAATATGGGGTGCTGTGTATACAATATGAGGTGCTGTGTGTACAATATGGGGGGCTGTGTGTACAATATGGAGTGCTGTGTGTATAATATGGGGTGCTGTGTGTACAATATGAGGTGCTGTGTGTACAATATGAGGTGCTGTGTGTACAATATGGGGTGCTGTGTGTACAATATGGGGTGCTGTGTATACAATATGAGGTGCTGTGTGTACAATATGGGGGGCTGTGTGTACAATATGGAGTGCTGTGTGTACAATATGGGGTGCTGTGTGTACAATATGGGGGCTGTGTGTACAATATGGGGAGCTGTGTGTACAATATGGGGTGCTGTGTATACAATATGAGGTGCTGTGTGTACAATATGAGGTGCTGTGTGTACAATATGGGGTGCTGTGTGTACAATATGGGGTGCTGTGTGTACAATATGGGGGGGCTGTGTGTACAATATGGGGGGCTGTGTGTACAATATGGGGTGCTGTGTGTACAATATGGGGTGATGTGTGTACAATATGAGGTGCTGTGTGTACAATATGGGGGGCTGTGTGTACAATATGGGGGGCTGTGTGTACAATATGGGGTGCTGTGTGTACAATATGAGGTGCTGTGTGTACAATATGGGGTGCTGTGTGTACAATATGGGGGGCTGTGTGTACAATATGGGGGTGCTGTGTGTACAATATGGGGTGCTGTGTGTACAATATGGGGGTGCTGTGTGTACAATATGGGGTGCTGTGTGTACAATATGGGGTGCTGTGTGTACAATATGGGGTGTTGTGTGTACAATATGGGGTGCTGTGTGTACAATATGGGGTGCTGTGTGTACAATATGGGGTGATGTGTGTACAATATGGGGTGCTGTGTGTACAATATGGGGTGCTGTGTGTACAATATGGGGGTGCTGTGTGTACAATATGGGGTGATGTGTGTACAATATGGGGGCTGTGTGTACAATATGAGGTGCTGTGTGTACAATATGGGGTGCTGTGTGTACAATATGAGGTGCTGTGTGTACAATATGGAGTGCTGTGTGTACAATATGGGGGGCTGTGTGTACAATATGGGGGGCTGTGTGTACAATATGGGGTGCTGTGTGTACAATATGGGGTGATGCGTGTACAATATGGGGTGATGTGTGTACAATATGAGGTGCTGTGTGTACAATATGGGGGGCTGTGTGTACAATATGGGGGGCTGTGTGTACAATATGGGGGTGCTGTGTGTACAATATGGGGTGCTGTGTGTACAATATGGGGTGCTGTGTGTACAATACGGGGTGCTGTGTGTACAATATGAGGTGCTGTGTGTACAATATGGGGGCTGTGTGTACAATATGGGGTGCTATGTGTACAATATGGGGTGCTGTGTGTACAATATGGGGTGCTGTGTGTACAATATGGGGTGCTTTGTGTACAATATGGGGAGCTGTGTGTACAATATGGGGTGCTGTGTGTACAACATGAGGTGCTGTGTGTACAATATGGGGGCTGTGTGTACAATATGGGGTGCTGTGTGTACAATATGGGGAGCTGTGTGTGCAATATGGGGGGCTGTGTGTACAATATGGGGTGCTGTGTGTACAATATGGGGAGCTGTGTGTGCAATATGGGGGGCTGTGTGTACAATATGGGGGCTGTGTGTACAATATGGGGTGCTGTGTGTACAACATGAGTTGCTGTGTGTACAATATGGGGGCTGTGTGTACAATATGGGGTGCTGTGTGTACAATATGGGGAGCTGTGTGTACAATATGGGGGGCTGTGTGTACAATATGGGGTGCTGTGTGTACAATATGGGGGTGCTGTGTGTACAATATGGGGGCTGTGTGTACAATATGGGGTGCTGTGTGTACAATATGGGGTGTTGTGTGTACAATATGGGGTGCTGTGTGTACAATATGGGGGGATGTGTGTACAATATGGGGGTGCTGTGTGTACAATATGGGGTGCTGTGTGTACAATATGGGGGCTGTGTGTACAATATGGGGTGCTGTGTGTACAATATGGGGGGCTGTGTGTACAATATGGGGTGCTGTGTGTACAATATGGGGGTGCTGTGTGTACAATATGGGGTGCTGTGTGTACAATATGGGGGCTGTGTGTACAATATGGGGTGCTGTGTGTACAATATGGGGTGTTGTGTGTACAATATGGGGTGCTGTGTGTACAATATGGGGGGATGTGTGTACAATATGGGGTGCTGTGTGTACAATATGGGGGGATGTGTGTACAATATGGGGTGCTGTGTGTACAATATGGGGTGATGTGTGTACAATATGGGGTGTTGTGTGTACAATATGGGGGGGCTGTGTGTACAATATGGGGGGGCTGTGTGTACAATATGGGGAGCTGTGTGTACAATATGGGGTGCTGTGTGTACAATATGGGGGCTGTGTGTACAATATGGGGTGTTGTGTGTACAATATGGGGTTCTGTGTGTACAATATGGAGTGCTGTGTGTACAATATGGGGGGCTGTGTGTACAATATGGGGGGCTGTGTGTACAATATGGGGTGCTGTGTGTATAATATGGGGTGCTGTGTGTACAATATGGGGTGCTGTGTGTATAATATGGGGTGCTGTGTGTACAATATGGGGTGCTGTGTGTACAATATGGGTTGCTGTGTGTACAATATGGGGGGCTGTGTGCACAATATGGGGTGCTGTGTGTACAATATGGGGTGCTGTGTGTACAATATGGGGGGCTGTGTGTACAATATGGGGGGCTGTGTGCACAATATCGGGTGCTGTGTGTACAATATGGGGTGCTGTGTGTACAATAGGAGGTGCTGTGTGTACAATACGGGGTGCTGTGTGTACAATATGGGGGTGCTGTGTGTACAATATGGGGTGCTGTGTGTACAATATGGGGGCTGTGTGTACAATATGGGGGGCTGTGTGTACAATATGGGGTGCTGTGTGTACAATATGGGGGTGCTGTGTGTACAATATGGGGTGCTGTGTGTACAATATGGGGGCTGTGTGTACAATATGGGGTGCTGTGTGTACAATATGGGGTGTTGTGTGTACAATATGGGGTGCTGTGTGTACAATATGGGGGGATGTGTGTACAATATGGGGTGCTGTGTGTACAATATGGGGTGCTGTGTGTACAATATGGGGTGATGTGTGTACAATATGGGGTGTTGTGTGTACAATATGGGGGGGCTGTGTGTACAATATGGGGGGGCTGTGTGTACAATATGGGGAGCTGTGTGTATAATATGAGGTGCTGTGTGTACAATATGGGGTGCTGTGTGTACAATATGGGGGGCTGTGTGTACAATATGGGGTGCTGTGTGTATAATATGGGGTGCTGTGTGTACAATATGGGGGGCTGTGTGTATAATATGGGGTGCTGTGTGTACAATATGGGGTGCTGTGTGTACAATATGGGTTGCTGTGTGTACAATATGGGGGGCTGTGTGCACAATATGGGGTGCTGTGTGTACAATATGGGGTGCTGTGTGTACAATATGGGGGGCTGTGTGTACAATATGGGGGGCTGTGTGCACAATATCGGGTGCTGTGTGTACAATATGGGGTGCTGTGTGTACAATATGGGGGGCTGTGTGCACAATATCGGGTGCTGTGTGTACAATATGGGGTGCTGTGTGTACAATATGAGGTGCTGTGTGTACAATACGGGGTGCTGTGTGTACAATATGAGGTGCTGTGTGTACAATATGGGGGGCTGTGTGTACAATATGGGGGGCTGTGTGTACAATATGAGGTGCTGTGTGTACAATATGGGGTGCTGTGTGTACAATATGGAGTGCTGTGTGTACAATATGGGGGGCTGTGTGTACAATATGGGGTGTTGTGTGTACAATATGAGGTGTTGTGTGTACAATATGGGGTGCTGTGTGTACAATATGAGGTGCTGTGTGTACAATATGGGGTGCTGTGTGTACAATATGGGGTGCTGTGTGTACAATATGAGGTGCTGTGTGTACAATATGGGGTGATGTGTGTACAATATGGGGTGCTGTGTGTACAATATGGGGTGTTGTGTGTACAATATGGGGGGCTGTGTGTACAATATGGGGTGCTGTGTGTACAATATGGGGAGCTGTGTGTACAATATGGGGTGCTGTGTGTACAATATGGGGTGCTGTGTGTACAATATGGGGTGCTGTGTGTACAATATGGGGTGCTGTGTGTACAACATGGGGTGCTGTGTGTACAATATGGAGTGCTGTGTGTACAATATGGGGGGCTGTGTGTACAATATGGGGTGATGTGTGTACAATATGGGGTGATGTGTGTACAATATGGGGTGATGTGTGTACAATATGGGGTGCTGTGTGTACAATATGAGGTGCTGTGTGTACAATATGGGGTGATGTGTGTACAATATGGGGTGCTGTGTGTACAATATGGGGTGTTGTGTGTACAATATGGGGTGCTGTGTGTACAATATGGGGGGCTGTGTGTACAATATGGGGTGCTGTGTGTACAATATGGGGAGCTGTGTGTACAATATGGGGGGCTGTGTGTACAATATGGGGTGCTGTGTGTACAATATGGGGTGTTGTGTGTACAATATGGAGTGCTGTGTGTACAATATGGGGTGCTGTGTGTACAATATGGAGTGCTGTGTGTACAATATGGGGGGCTGTGTGTACAATATGGGGTGATGTGTGTACAATATGGGGTGTTGTGTGTACAATATGGGGGACTGTGTGTACAATATGGAGTGCTGTGTGTACAATATGGGGCGCTGTGTGTACAATATGGGGTGCTGTGTGTACAATATGGGGGGCTGTGTGTACAATATGAGGTGCTGTGTGTACAATATGAGGTGCTGTGTGTACAATATGGGGTTCTGTGTGTACAATATTGGGGGCTGTGTGTACAATATGGGGTGCTGTGTGTACAATATGGGGGTGCTGTGTGTACAATATGGGGTGCTGTGTGTACAATATGGGGGCTGTGTGTACAATATGGGGTGCTGTGTGTACAATCTGGGGTGCTGTGTGTACAATATGGAGGGCTGTGTGTACAATATGAGGTGCTGTGTGTACAATATGGGGGGCTGTGTTTACAATATGGGAGGTTGTGTGTACAATATGGGGTGCTGTGTGTACAATATGGGGGCTGTGTGTACAATATGGGGTGCTGTGTGTACAATATGGAGTGCTGTGTGTACAATATGGGGTGCTGTGTGTACAATATGGGGTGATGTGTGTACAATATGGGGGGCTGTGTGTACAATATGGGGGGCTGTGTGTACAATATGGGGGGGCTGTGTGTACAATATGGTGTGCTGTGTGTATAATATGGGGTGCTGTGTGTACAATATGGGGTGCTGTGTGTACAATATGGGGTGCTGTGTGTACAATATGAGGTGCTGTGTGTACAATATGGGGGGCTGTGTGTACAATATGGGGGGCTGTGTGTACAATATGGGGTGCTGTGTGTACAATATGGGGTGCTTTGTGTACAATATGAGGTGCTGTGTGTACAATATGGGGTGTTGTGTGTACAATATGGGTTGCTGTGTGTACAATATGGGGGGCTGTGTGTACAATATGGGGGGCTGTGTGTACAATATGGGGGGCTGTGTGTACAATATGGGGGGGCTGTGTGTACAATATGGTGTGCTGTGTGTATAATATGGGGGGCTGTGTGTACAATATGGGGTGCTGTGTGTACAATATGAGGTGCTGTGTGTACAATATGGAGTACTGTGTGTACAATATGGGGGGCTGTGTGTACAATATGGGGTGTTGTGTGTACAATATGGGTTGCTGTGTGTACAATATGGGGGGCTGTGTGTACAATATGAGGTGCTGTGTGTACAATATGGAGTGCTGTGTGTACAATATGGGGGGCTGTGTGTACAATATGGGGTGTTGTGTGTACAATATGAGGTGTTGTGTGTACAATATGGGGTGCTGTGTGTACAATATGAGGTGCTGTGTGTGCAATATGGGGTGCTGTGTGTACAATATGGGGTGCTGTGTGTACAATATGGAGTGCTGTGTGTACAATATGGGGGGCTGTGTGTACAATATGGGGTGTTGTGTGTACAATATGGGGTGCTGTGTGTACAATATGAGGTGCTGTGTGTACAATATGGGGGGCTGTGTGTACAGTATGAGGTGCTGTGTGTACAATATGGGGTGTTGTTTGTACAATATGGGGTGATGTGTGAACAATATGAGGTGCTGTGTGTACAATATGGGGTGCTGTGTGTACAATATGGGGAGCTGTGTGTACAATATGAGGTGCTGTGTGTACAATATGGGGTGCTGTGTGTACAATATGGGGTGCTGTGTGTACAACATGAGGTGCTGTGTGTACAATATGGGGGCTGTGTGTACAATATGGGGAGCTGTGTGTGCAATATGGGGGGCTGTGTGTACAATATGGGGGGCTGTGTGTACAATATGGGGTGCTGTGTGTACAACATGAGGTGCTGTGTGTACAATATGGGGGCTGTGTGTACAATATGGGGTGCTGTGTATACAATATGGGGTGCTGTGTGTACAATATGGGGTGCTGTGTGTACAATATGGGGGGATTGTGTGTACAATATGGGGGGCTGTGTGTACAATATGGGGTGCTGTGTGTACAATATGGGGGTGCTGTGTGTACAATATGGGGAGCTGTGTGTGCAATATGGGGTGCTGTGTGTACAATATGGGGGTGCTGTGTGTACAATATGGGGTGCTGTGTGTACAATATGGGGTGATGTGTGTACAATATGAGGTGCTGTGTGTACAATATGGGGTGATGTGTGTACAATATGGGGTGCTGTGTGTACAATATGGGGTGTTGTGTGTACAATATGGAGTGCTGTGTGTACAATATGGGGCGCTGTGTGTACAATATGGGGTGCTGTGTGTACAATATGGGGGGCTGTGTGTACAATATGAGGTGCTGTGTGTACAATATGAGGTGCTGTGTGTACAATATGGGGTTCTGTGTGTACAATATGGGGGGCTGTGTGTACAATATGGGGTGCTGTGTGTACAATATGGGGGTGCTGTGTGTACAATATGGGGGTGCTGTGTGTACAATATGGGGGCTGTGTGTACAATATGGGGTGCTGTGTGTACAATATGGGGTGCTGTGTGTACAATATGGAGGGATGTGTGTACAATATGGGGTGCTGTGTGTACAATATGGAGTGCTGTGTGTACAATATGGGGTGATGTGTGTACAATATGGAGGGATGTGTGTACAATATGGGGTGCTGTGTATACAATATGGGGTGCTGTGTGTACAATATGGGGAGCTGTGTGTACAATATGGGGTGCTGTGTGTACAATATGGGGTGCTGTGTGTACAATATGGGGTGTTGTGTGTACAATATGGGGTTCTGTGTGTACAATATGGAGTGCTGTGTGTACAATATGGGGGGCTGTGTGTACAATATGGGGGGCTGTGTGTACAATATGGGGGGGCTGTGTGTACAATATGGTGTGCTGTGTGTATAATATGGGGTGCTGTGTGTACAATATGGGGTGCTGTGTGTACAATATGGGTTGCTGTGTGTACAATATGGGGTGCTGTGTGTACAATATGAGGTGCTGTGTGTACAATATGGGGGGCTGTGTGTACAATATGGGGGGCTGTGTGTACAATATGAGGTGCTGTGTGTACAATATGAGGTGCTGTGTGTACAATATGGGGTGCTGTGTGTACAATATGGGGGCTGTGTGTACAATATGGGGTGCTTTGTGTACAATATGAGGTGCTGTGTGTACAATATGGGGTGTTGTGTGTACAATATGGGTTGCTGTGTGTACAATATGGGTTGCTGTGTGTACAATATGGGGGGCTGTGTGTACAATATGGGGGGCTGTGTGTACAATATGGGGGGCTGTGTGTACAATATGGGGGGGCTGTGTGTACAATATGGTGTGCTGTGTGTATAATATGGGGGGCTGTGTGTACAATATGGGGTGCTGTGTGTACAATATGAGGTGCTGTGTGTACAATATGGAGTGCTGTGTGTACAATATGGGGGGCTGTGTGTACAATATGGGGTGTTGTGTGTACAATATGGGTTGCTGTGTGTACAATATGGGGGGCTGTGTGAACAATATGAGGTGCTGTGTGTACAATATGGAGTGCTGTGTGTACAATATGGGGGGCTGTGTGTACAATATGGGGTGTTGTGTGTACAATATGAGGTGTTGTGTGTACAATATGGGGTGCTGTGTGTACAATATGAGGTGCTGTGTGTACAATATGGGGTGCTGTGTGTACAATATGGGGTGCTGTGTGTACAATATGGAGTGCTGTGTGTACAATATGGGGTGCCGTGTGTACAATATGGGGGGCCGTGTGTACAATATGGGGGGCCGTGTGTACAATATGGGGTGCCGTGTGTACAATATGGGGTGCTGTGTGTACAATATGGGGTGCTGTGTGTACAATATGGGGGGCTGTGTGTACAATATGAGGTGCTGTGTGTACAATATGGGGGGCTGTGTGTACAATATGGGGTGTTGTGTGTACAATATGGGGGGTTGTGTGTACAATATGAGGTGCTGTGTGTACAATATGGGGGACTGTGTGTACAATATGGAGTGCTGTGTGTACAATATGGGGCGCTGTGTGTACAATATGGGGGGCTGTGTGTACAATATGGAGTGCTGTGTGTACAATATGAGGCGCTGTGTGTACAATATGGGGAGCTGTGTGTACAATATGGGGGGCTGTGTGTACAATATGAGGTGCTGTGTGTACAATATGGGGTGCTGTGTGTACAATATGGGGTGATGTGTGTATAATATGGGGGGCTGTGTGTACAATATGGGGGGCTGTGTGTACAATATGGGGTGTTGTGTGTACAATATGAGGTGCTGTGTGTACAATACGGGGTGCTGTGTGTACAATATGGGGGGCTGTGTGTACAATATGGGGTGTTGTGTGTACAATATGGGGTAATGTGTGTACAATATGGGGGGCTGTGTGTACAATATGGGGTGTTGTGTGTACAATATGGGGTGATGTGTGTATAATATGGGGTGCTGTGTGTACAATATGGAGTGCTGTGTGTACAATATGGGGTGCTGTCTGCACATTATGGGATGATGTGTGTACAATATGGGGGGCTGTGTGTACAATATGAGGTGCTGTGTGTACAATATGGGGGGCTGTGTGTACAATATGGGGGGCTGTGTGTACAATATGGGGCGCTGTGTGTACAATATGAGGTGCTGTGTGTACAATATGAGGTGCTGTGTGTACAATATGGGGTGCTGTGTGTACAATATGAGGTGCTGTGTGTACAATATGGAGTGCTGTGTGTATAATATGGGGTGTTGTGTGTACAATATGGAGTGCTGTGTGTACAATATGGGGTGCTGTGTGTACAATATGGAGTGCTGTGTGTACAATATGGGGGGCTGTGTGTACAATATGGGGTGATGTGTGTACAATATGGGGTGATGTGTGTACAATATGGGGAGCTGTGTGTACAATATGGGGTGATGTGTACAATATGAGGGGCTTTGTGTACAATATGGGGTGCCGTGTGTACAATATGGGGGGCGTGTGTACAATATGGGGGGCCGTGTGTACAATATGGGGTGCCGTGTGTACAATATGGGGTGCTGTGTGTACAATATGGGGTGCTGTGTGTACAATATGGGGGGCTGTGTGTACAATATGAGGTGCTGTGTGTACAATATGGGGGGCTGTGTGTACAATATGGGGTGTTGTGTGTACAATATGGGGGGTTGTGTGTACAATATGAGGTGCTGTGTGTACAATATGGGGGTGCTGTGTGTACAATATGGGGTGATGTGTGTACAATATGGGGTGCTGTGTGTACAATATGGGGTGCTGTGTGTACAATATGGGGGTGCTGTGTGTACAATATGGGGTGCTGTGTGTACAATATGGGGTGATGTGTGTACAATATGGGGGCTGTGTGTACAATATGAGGTGCTGTGTGTACAATATGGGGTGCTGTGTGTACAATATGGGGGTGCTGTGTGTACAATATGGGGTGCTGTGTGTACAATATGGGGTGATGTGTGTACAATATGGGGTGATGTGTGTACAATATGAGGTGCTGTGTGTACAATATGGGGGGCTGTGTGTACAATATGGGGGGCTGTGTGTACAATATGGGGGTGCTGTGTGTACAATATGGGGTGCTGTGTGTACAATATGGGGTGCTGTGTGTACAATACGGGGTGCTGTGTGTACAATATGAGGTGCTGTGTGTACAATATGGGGTGCTGTGTGTACAATATGGGGTGCTTTGTGTACAATATGGGGAGCTGTGTGTACAATATGGGGTGCTGTGTGTACAATATGAGGTGCTGTGTACAATATGGGGGCTGTGTGTACAATATGGGGTGCTTTGTGTACAATATGGGGGGCTGTGTGTACAATATGGGGTGCTGTGTGTACAATATGGGGGGATGTGTGTACAATATGGGGAGCTGTGTGTACAATATGGGGTGCTGTGTGTACAATATGGGGGCTGTGTGTACAATATGGGGTGCTGTGTGTACAATATGAGGTGCTGTGTGTACAATATGGGGGGCTGTGTGTACAATATGGGGGGCTGTGTGTACAATATGGGGTGCTGTGTGTACAATATGGGGGGCCGTGTGTACAATATGGGTTGCTGTGTGTACAACATGAGGTGCTGTGTGTACAATATGGGGGCTTTGTGTACAATATGGGGTGCTGTGTGTACAATATGGGGAGCTGTGTGTGCAATATGGGGGGCTGTGTGTACAATATGGGGGCTGTGTGTACAATATGGGGTGCTGTGTGTACAATATGGGGGCTGTGTGTACAATATGGGGAGCTGTGTGTACAATATGAGGTGCTGTGTGTACAATATGGGGGCTGTGTGTACAATATGGGGGCTGTGTGTACAATATGGGGTGCTGTGTGTACAATATGGGGAGCTGTGTGTGCAATATGGGGTGCTGTGTGTACAATATGGGGTGCTGTGTGTACAATATGGGGGGCTGTGTGTACAATATGGGGTGCTGTGTGTACAATATGGGGGTGCTGTGTGTACAATATGGGGTGCTGTGTGTACAATATGGGGGCTGTGTGTACAATATGGGGTGCTGTGTGTACAATATGGGGTGTTGTGTGTACAATATGGGGTGCTGTGTGTACAATATGGGGGGATGTGTGTACAATATGGGGTGCTGTGTGTACAATATGGGGGGATGTGTGTACAATATGGGGTGCTGTGTGTACAATATGGGGTGTTGTGTGTACAATATGGGGGGGCTGTGTGTACAATATGGGGTGCTGTGTGTACAATATGGGGTGCTGTGTATACAATATGAGGTGCTGTGTGTACAATATGGGGGGCTGTGTGTACAATATGGAGTGCTGTGTGTACAATATGGGGTGCTGTGTGTACAATATGGGGGCTGTGTGTACAATATGGGGAGCTGTGTGTACAATATGGGGTGCTGTGTATACAATATGAGGTGCTGTGTGTACAATATGAGGTGCTGTGTGTACAATATGGGGTGCTGTGTGTACAATATGGGGGGGCTGTGTGTACAATATGGGGGGCTGTGTGTACAATATGGGGTGCTGTGTGTACAATATGGGGTGATGTGTGTACAATATGAGGTGCTGTGTGTACAATATGGGGGGCTGTGTGTACAATATGGGGGGCTGTGTGTACAATATGGGGTGCTGTGTGTACAATATGAGGTGCTGTGTGTACAATATGGGGTGCTGTGTGTACAATATGGGGGGCTGTGTGTACAATATGGGGGTGCTGTGTGTACAATATGGGGTGCTGTGTGTACAATACGGGGTGCTGTTTGTACAATATGGGGTGCTGTGTGTACAATATGGGGGTGCTGTGTGTACAATATGGGGTGCTGTGTGTACAATATGGGGTGCTGTGTGTACAATATGGGGTGATGTGTGTACAATATGGGGTGCTGTGTGTACAATATGGGGGTGCTGTGTGTACAATATGGGGTGCTGTGTGTACAATATGGGGTGATGTGTGTACAATATGGGGGCTGTGTGTACAATATGAGGTGCTGTGTGTACAATATGGGGTGCTGTGTGTACAATATGGGGGTGCTGTGTGTACAATATGGGGTGCTGTGTGTACAATATGGGGTGATGTGTGTACAATATGGGGTGATGTGTGTACAATATGAGGTGCTGTGTGTACAATATGGGGGGCTGTGTGTACAATATGGGGGTGCTGTGTGTACAATATGGGGGTGCTGTGTGTACAATATGGGGTGCTGTGTGTACAATACGGGGTGCTGTGTGTACAATACGAGGTGCTGTGTGTACAATATGGGGGCTGTGTGTACAATATGGGGTGCTATGTGTACAATATGGGGTGCTGTGTGTACAATATGGGGTGCTGTGTGTACAATATGGGGTGCTGTGTGTACAATATGGGGTGCTTTGTGTACAATATGGGGAGCTGTGTGTACAATATGGGGTGCTGTGTGTACAATATGAGGTGCTGTGTACAATATGGGGGCTGTGTGTACAATATGGGGTGCTTTGTGTACAATATGGGGGGCTGTGTGTACAATATGGGGTGCTGTGTGTACAATATGGGGGGATGTGTGTACAATATGGGGAGCTGTGTGTACAATATGGGGTGCTGTGTGTACAATATGGGGGCTGTGTGTACAATATGGGGTGCTGTGTGTACAATATGAGGTGCTGTGTGTACAATATGGGGGGCTGTGTGTACAATATGGGGGGCTGTGTGTACAATATGGGGTGCTGTGTGTACAATAAGGGGGGCCGTGTGTACAATATGGGTTGCTGTGTGTACAACATGAGGTGCTGTGTGTACAATATGGGGGCTGTGTGTACAATATGGGGTGCTGTGTGTACAATATGGGGAGCTGTGTGTGCAATATGGGGTGCTGTGTGTACAATATGGGGGTGCTGTGTGTACAATATGGGGTGCTGTGTGTACAATATGGGGGCTGTGTGTACAATATGGGGTGCTGTGTGTACAATATGGGGTGTTGTGTGTACAATATGGGGTGCTGTGTGTACAATATGGGGGGATGTGTGTACAATATGGGGTGCTGTGTGTACAATATGGGGGGATGTGTGTACAATATGGGGTGCTGTGTGTACAATATGGGGGGCTGTGTGTATAATATGGGGGTGTTGTGTGTACAATATGAGGTGCTGTGTGTACAAAATGAGGTGCTGTGTGTACAATATAGGGTGCTGTGTGTACAACATGAGGTGCTGTGTGTACAATATGGGGGCTGTGTGTACAATATGGGGGGCTGTGTGTACAATATGGGGGCTGTGTGTACAATATGAGGTGCTGTGTGTACAATATGGGGTGCTGTGTGTACAATATGGGGGGCTGTGTGTACAATATGGGGGCTGTGTGTACAATATGAGGTGCTGTGTGTACAATATGGGGTGCTGTGTGTACAATATGGGGAGCTGTGTGTGCAATATGGGGTGCTGTGTGTACAATATGGGGTGCTGTGTGTACAATATGGGGGGCTGTGTGTACAATATGGGGTGCTGTGTGTACAATATGGGGGTGCTGTGTGTACAATATGGGGTGCTGTGTGTACAATATGGGGGCTGTGTGTACAATATGGGGTGCTGTGTGTACAATATGGGGTGTTGTGTGTACAATATGGGGTGCTGTGTGTACAATATGGGGGGATGTGTGTACAATATGGGGTGCTGTGTGTACAATATGGGGGGATGTGTGTACAATATGGGGTGCTGTGTGTACAATATGGGGTAATGTGTGTACAATATGGGGTGTTGTGTGTACAATATGGGGGGGCTGTGTGTACAATATGGGGGGGCTGTGTGTACAATATGGGGAGCTGTGTGTACAATATGGGGGCTGTGTGTACAATATGGGGTGTTGTGTGTACAATATGGGGTTCTGTGTGTACAATATGGAGTGCTGTGTGTACAATATGGGGGGCTGTGTGTACAATATGGGGGGCTGTGTGTACAATATGGGGTGCTGTGTGTATAATATGGGGTGCTGTGTGTACAATATGGGGTGCTGTGTGTATAATATGGGGTGCTGTGTGTACAATATGGGGTGCTGTGTGTACAATATGGGTTGCTGTGTGTACAATATGGGGGGCTGTGTGCACAATATGGGGTGCTGTGTGTACAATATGGGGTGCTGTGTGTACAATATGGGGGGCTGTGTGTACAATATGGGGGGCTGTGTGCACAATATCGGGTGCTGTGTGTACAATATGGGGTGCTGTGTGTACAATATGAGGTGCTGTGTGTACAATACGGGGTGCTGTGTGTACAATATGAGGTGCTGTGTGTACAATATGGGGGGCTGTGTGTACAATATGGGGGGCTGTGTGTACAATATGAGGTGCTGTGTGTACAATATGGGGTGCTGTGTGTACAATATGGAGTGCTGTGTGTACAATATGGGGGGCTGTGTGTACAATATGGGGTGTTGTGTGTACAATATGAGGTGTTGTGTGTACAATATGGGGTGCTGTGTGTACAATATGAGGTGCTGTGTGTACAATATGGGGTGCTGTGTGTACAATATGGGGTGCTGTGTGTACAATATGAGGTGCTGTGTGTACAATATGGGGTGATGTGTGTACAATATGGGGTGCTGTGTGTACAATATGGGGTGTTGTGTGTACAATATGGGGTGCTGTGTGTACAATATGGGGGGCTGTGTGTACAATATGGGGTGCTGTGTGTACAATATGGGGGGCTGTGTGTACAATATGGGGTGCTGTGTGTACAATATGGGGTGCTGTGTGTACAATATGGGGGGATGTGTGTACAATATGGGGTGCTGTGTGTACAATATGGGGGGATGTGTGTACAATATGGGGGCTGTGTGTACAATATGGGGTGCTGTGTGTACAATATGGGGTGTTGTGTGTACAATATGGGGTGCTGTGTGTACAATATGGGGGGATGTGTGTACAATATGGGGTGCTGTGTGTACAATATGGGGGGATGTGTGTACAATATGGGGTGCTGTGTGTACAATATGGGGTAATGTGTGTACAATATGGGGTGTTGTGTGTACAATATGGGGGGGCTGTGTGTACAATATGGGGGGGCTGTGTGTACAATATGGGGAGCTGTGTGTACAATATGGGGTGCTGTGTGTACAATATGGGGGCTGTGTGTACAATATGGGGTGTTGTGTGTACAATATGGGGTTCTGTGTGTACAATATGGAGTGCTGTGTGTACAATATGGGGGGCTGTGTGTACAATATGGGGGGCTGTGTGTACAATATGGGGTGCTGTGTGTATAATATGGGGTGCTGTGTGTACAATATGGGGTGCTGTGTGTATAATATGGGGTGCTGTGTGTACAATATGGGGTGCTGTGTGTACAATATGGGTTGCTGTGTGTACAATATGGGGGGCTGTGTGCACAATATGGGGTGCTGTGTGTACAATATGGGGTGCTGTGTGTACAATATGGGGGGCTGTGTGTACAATATGGGGGGCTGTGTGCACAATATCGGGTGCTGTGTGTACAATATGGGGTGCTGTGTGTACAATATGAGGTGCTGTGTGTACAATACGGGGTGCTGTGTGTACAATATGAGGTGCTGTGTGTACAATATGGGGGGCTGTGTGTACAATATGGGGGGCTGTGTGTACAATATGAGGTGCTGTGTGTACAATATGGGGTGCTGTGTGTACAATATGGAGTGCTGTGTGTACAATATGGGGGGCTGTGTGTACAATATGGGGTGTTGTGTGTACAATATGAGGTGTTGTGTGTACAATATGGGGTGCTGTGTGTACAATATGAGGTGCTGTGTGTACAATATGGGGTGCTGTGTGTACAATATGGGGTGCTGTGTGTACAATATGAGGTGCTGTGTGTACAATATGGGGTGATGTGTGTACAATATGGGGTGCTGTGTGTACAATATGAGGAGCTGTGTGTACAATATGGGGGGCTGTGTGTACAATATGGGGTGCTGTGTGTACAATATGGGGGCTGTGTGTACAATATGGGGTGCTGTGTGTACAATATGAGGTGCTGTGTGTACAATATGGGGTGCTGTGTGTACAATATGGGGTGCTGTGTGTACAATATGAGGTGCTGTGTGTACAATATGGGGTGATGTGTGTACAATATGGGGTGTTGTGTGTACAATATGGGGTGCTGTGTGTACAATATGGGGGGCTGTGTGTACAATATGGGGTGCTGTGTGTACAATATGGGGGGCTGTGTGTACAATATGGGGTGCTGTGTGTACAATATGGGGTGCTGTGTGTACAATATGGGGTGCTGTGTGTACAACATGGGGTGCTGTGTGTACAATATGGGGTGCTGTGTGTACAATATGAGGAGCTGTGTGTACAATATGGGGGGCTGTGTGTACAATATGGGGTGCTGTGTGTACAATATGGGGTGTTGTGTGTACAATATGGAGTGCTGTGTGTACAATATGGGGTGCTGTGTGTACAATATGGAGTGCTGTGTGTACAATATGGGGGGCTGTATGTACAATATGGGGTGCTGTGTGTACAATATGAGGTGCTGTGTGTACAATATGGGGTGATGTGTGTACAATATGGGGTGCTGTGTGTACAATATGGGGTGTTGTGTGTACAATATGGGGTGCTGTGTGTACAATATGGGGGGCTGTGTGTACAATATGGGGTGCTGTGTGTACAATATGAGGAGCTGTGTGTACAATATGGGGGGCTGTGTGTACAATATGGGGTGCTGTGTGTACAATATGGGGTGTTGTGTGTACAATATGGAGTGCTGTGTGTACAATATGGGGTGCTGTGTGTACAATATGGAGTGCTGTGTGTACAATATGGGGGGCTGTGTGTACAATATGGGGTGATGTGTGTACAATATGGGGTGATGTGTGTACAATATGGGGAGCTGTGTGTACAATATGGGGTGATGTGTACAATATGAGGGGCTTTGTGTACAATATGGGGTGCTGTGTGTACAATATGGAGTGCTGTGTGTACAATATGGGGGGCTGTGTGTACAATATGGGGTGATGTGTGTACAATATGGGGTGATGTGTGTACAATATGAGGTGCTGTGTGTACAATATGGGGTGATGTGTGCACAATATGGGGTGCTGTGTGTACAATATGGGGTGCTGTGTGTACAATATGGGGGGCTGTGTGTACAATATGGGGGGCTGTGTGTACAATATGGGGTGCTGTGTGTACAATATGGGGTGCTGTGTGTACAATATGAGGTGCTGTGTGTACAATATGGGGTGATGTGTGTACAATATGGGGTGCTGTGTGTACAACATGGGGTGCTGTGTGTACAATATGGGGTGCTGTGTGTACAATATGAGGAGCTGTGTGTACAATATGGGGGGCTGTGTGTACAATATGGGGTGCTGTGTGTACAATATGGGGTGTTGTGTGTACAATATGGAGTGCTGTGTGTACAATATGGGGTGCTGTGTGTACAATATGGAGTGCTGTGTGTACAATATGGGGGGCTGTATGTACAATATGGGGTGCTGTGTGTACAATATGAGGTGCTGTGTGTACAATATGGGGTGATGTGTGTACAATATGGGGTGCTGTGTGTACAATATGGGGTGTTGTGTGTACAATATGGGGTGCTGTGTGTACAATATGGGGGGCTGTGTGTACAATATGGGGTGTTGTTTGTACAATATGGGGTGATGTGTGAACAATATGAGGTGCTGTGTGTACAATATGGGGGGTTGTGTGTACAATATGGGGTGCTGTGTGTACAACATGAGGTGCTGTGTGTACAATATGGGGTGCTGTGTGTACAATATGGGGGGTTGTGTGTACAATATGGGGTGCTGTGTATACAATATGGGGAGCTGTGTGTGCAATATGGGGTGCTGTGTGTACAATATGGGGGGCTGTGTGTACAACATGAGGTGCTGTGTATACAATATGGGGGCTGTGTGTACAATATGGGGAGCTGTGTGTGCAATATGGGGTGCTGTGTGTACAATATGGGGGGCTGTGTGTACAATATGGGGGGCTGTGTGTACAATATGGGGTGCTGTATGTACAACATGAGGTGCTGTGTGTACAATATGGGGGCTGTGTGTACAATATGGGGTGCTGTGTGTACAATATGGGGAGCTGTGTGTGCAATATGGGGTGCTGTGTGTACAATATGGGGGTGCTGTGTGTACAATATGGGGTGCTGTGTGTACAATATGGGGGCTGTGTGTACAATATGGGGTGCTGTGTGTACAATATGGGGTGTTGTGTGTACAATATGGGGTGCTGTGTGTACAATATGGGGGGCTGTGTGTACAATATGGGGTGCTGTGTGTACAATATATGGGCTGTGTGTACAATATGGGGTGCTGTGTGTACAATATGGGGTGTTGTGTGTACAATATGGGGTGCTGATTGTACAATATGGAGGGCGGTGTGTACAATATGGGGGGCTGTGTGTACAATATGGGGGCTGTGTGTACAATATGGGGTGCTGTGTGTACAATATGGGGTGCTGTGTGTACAATATGGGGTGTTGTGTGTACAATATGGGGTGATGTGTGTACAATATGGGGAGCTGTGTGTACAATATGGGGTGCTGTGTGTACAATATGGAGTGCTGTGTGTACAATATGGGGGGCTGTGTGTACAATATGGGGTGATGTGTGTACAATATGGGGTGATGTGTGTACAATATGGGGAGCTGTGTGTACAATATGAGGTGCTGTGTGTACAATATGGGGGGCTGTGTGTACAATATGGGGTGTTGTGTGTACAATATGGGGGGTTGTGTGTACAATATGAGGTGCTGTGTGTACAATATGGGGGACTGTGTGTACAATATGGAGTGCTGTGTGTACAATATGGGGCGCTGTGTGTACAATATGGGGGGCTGTGTGTACAATATGGAGTGCTGTGTGTACAATATGGGGCGCTGTGTGTACAATATGGGGAGCTGTGTGTACAATATGGGGGGCTGTGTGTACAATATGAGGTGCTGTGTGTACAATATGGGGTGCTGTGTGTACAATATGGGGAGCTGTGTGTACAATATGGGGGGCTGTGTGTACAATATGAGGTGCTGTGTGTACAATATGGGGTGCTGTGTGTACAATATGGGGTGATGTGTGTATAATATGGGGGGCTGTGTGTACAATATGGGGTGCTGTGTGTACAATATGGGGGGCTGTGTGTACAATATGGGGTGTTGTGTGTACAATATGGGGTAATGTGTGTACAATATGGGGGGCTGTGTGTACAATATGGGGTGTTGTGTGTACAATATGGGGTGATGTGTGTATAATATGGGGTGCTGTGTGTACAATATGGAGTGCTGTGTGTACAATATGGGGTGCTGTGTGCACAATATGGGATGATGTGTGTACAATATGGGGTGCTGTGTGTACAATATGAGGTGCTGTGTGTACAATATGGGGGGCTGTGTGTACAATATGGGGGGCTGTGTGTACAATATGGGGTGATGTGTGTACAATATGAGGTGCTGTGTGTACAATATGGGGTGCTGTGTGTACAATATGAGGTGCTGTGTGTACAATATGGAGTGCTGTGTGTATAATATGGGGGCTGTGTGTACAATATGGGGTGTTGTGTGTACAATATGAGGTGCTGTGTGTACAATATGGGGTGCTGTGTGTACAATATGAGGTGCTGTGTGTACAATATGGGGGGCTGTGTGTACAATATGAGGTGATGTGTGTACAATATGGGGTGCTATGTGTACAATATTGAGTGCCGTGTGTACAATATGGGGGGCTGTGTGTACAATATGGGGTGCTGTGTGTACAATATGAGGTGCTGTGTGTACAATATGGGGTGCTGTGTGTACAATATGGGGGGCTGTGTGTACAATATGGGGTGCTGTGTGTACAATATGAGGTGCTGTGTGTACAATATGGGGTGTTGTGTGTACAATATGGGGGTTGTGTGTACAATATGGGGTGCTGTGTGTACAATATGAGGTGCTGTGTGTACAATATGGGGGGCTGTGTGTACAATATGAGGTGCTGTCTGTACAATATGGGGGGGCTGTGTGTACAATATGAGGTGCTGTGTGTACAATATGGGGGCTGTGTGTACAATATGGGGTGCTGTGTGTACAATATGGGGGGCTGTGTGTACAATATGGGGTGCTGTGTGTACAATATGGGGGGGCTGTGTGTACAATATGGGGGGCTGTGTGTACAATATGGGGGTTGTGTGTACAATATGGGGTGCTGTGTGTATAATATGGGGGGCTGTGTGTACAATATGGGGGGCTGTGTGTACAATATGGGGTGCTGTGTGTACAATATGAGGTGCTGTGTGTACAATATGGGGTGCTGTGTGTATAATATGGGGGGCTGTGTGTACAATATGGGGGGCTGTGTGTACAATATGGGGTGCTGTGTGTACAATATGAGGTGCTGTGTGTACAATATGGGGGGTTGTGTGTACAATATGGGGTGCTGTGTGTACAATATGAGGTGCTGTGTGTACAATATGGGGGTGCTGTGTGTACAATATGAGGTGCTGTGTGTACAATATGGGGTGCTGTGTGTACAATATGGGGTGCTGTGTGTATAATATGGAGTGCTGTGTGTACAATATGGGGTGCTGTGTGTACAATATGGGGTGCTGTGTGTACAATATGAGGTGCTGTGTGTACAATATGGGGGGTTGTGTGTACAATATGGGGTGCTGTGTGTACAATATGAGGTGCTGTGTGTACAATATGGGGGGCTGTGTGTACAATATGGGGTGCTGTGTGTACAATATGAGGTGCTGTGTGTACAATATGGGGGTGCTGTGTGTACAATATGGGGTGCTGTGTGTACAATATGAGGTGCTGTGTGTACAATATGGGGGGTTGTGTGTACAATATGAGGTGCTGTGTGTACAATATGGGGTGCTGTGTGTACAATATGAGGTGCTGTGTGTACAATATGGGGTGCTGTGTGTACAATATGGGGGTGCTGTGTGTACAATATGGGGTGCTGTGCGTACAATATGGGGTGATGTGTGTACAATATGGGGTGATGTGTGTACAATATGAGGTGCTGTGTGTACAATATGGGGGGCTGTGTGTACAATATGGGGGGCTGTGTGTACAATATGGGGTGCTGTGTGTACAATACGGGGTGCTGTGTGTACAATATGAGGTGCTGTGTGTACAATATGGGGGCTGTGTGTACAATATGGGGTGCTATGTGTACAATATGGGGTGCTGTGTATACAATATGGGGGGCTGTGTGTACAATATGGGGAGTGCTGTGTGTACAATATGAGGTGCTGTCTGTACAATATGGGGGGGCTGTGTGTACAATATGAGGTGCTGTGTGTACAATATGGGGGCTGTGTGTACAATATGGGGTGCTGTGTGTACAATATGGGGTGCTGTGTGTACAATATGGGGGGCTGTGTGTACAATATGGGGTGCTGTGTGTACAATATGGGGGGGCTGTGTGTACAATATGAGGGGCTGTGTGTACATTATGGGGGTTGTGTGTACAATATGGGGTGCTGTGTGTATAATATGGGGGGCTGTGTGTACAATATGGGGGGCTGTGTGTACAATATGGGGTGCTGTGTGTACAATATGAGGTGCTGTGTGTACAATATGGGGTGCTGTGTGTATAATATGGGGGGCTGTGTGTACAATATGGGGGGCTGTGTGTACAATATGGGGTGCTGTGTGTACAATATGAGGTGCTGTGTGTACAATATGGGGGGTTGTGTGTACAATATGGGGTGCTGTGTGTACAATATGAGGTGCTGTGTGTACAATATGGGGGTGCTGTGTGTACAATATGAGGTGCTGTGTGTACAATATGGGGTGCTGTGTGTACAATATGGGGTGCTGTGTGTATAATATGGAGTGCTGTGTGTACAATATGGGGTGCTGTGTGTACAATATGGGGTGCTGTGTGTACAATATGAGGTGCTGTGTGTACAATATGGGGGGTTGTGTGTACAATATGGGGTGCTGTGTGTACAATATGAGGTGCTGTGTGTACAATATGGGGGGCTGTGTGTACAATATGGGGTGCTGTGTGTACAATATGAGGTGCTGTGTGTACAATATGGGGGTGCTGTGTGTACAATATGGGGTGCTGTGTGTACAATATGAGGTGCTGTGTGTACAATATGGGGGGTTGTGTGTACAATATGGGGTGCTGTGTGTACAATATGAGGTGCTGTGTGTACAATATGGGGGGCTGTGTGTACAATATGGGGTGCTGTGTGTACAATATGAGGTGCTGTGTGTACAATATGGGGTGCTGTGTGTATAATATGGAGTGCTGTGTGTACAATATGGGGTGCTGTGTGTACAATATGGGGTGCTGTGTGTACAATATGAGGTGCTGTGTGTACAATATGGGGTGCTGTGTGTACAATATGGGGTGCTGTGTGTATAATATGGAGTGCTGTGTGTACAATATGGGGTGCTGTGTGTACAATATGGGGTGCTGTGTGTACAATATGAGGTGCTGTGTGTACAATATGGGGGGCTGTGTGTACAATATGGGGTGCTGTGTGTACAATATGAGGTGCTGTGTGTACAATATGGGGGTGCTGTGTGTACAATATGGGGTGCTGTGTGTACAATATGAGGTGCTGTGTGTACAATATGGGGGGTTGTGTGTACAATATGAGGTGCTGTGTGTACAATATGGGGTGCTGTGTGTACAATATGAGGTGCTGTGTGTACAATATGGGGTGCTGTGTGTACAATATGGGGGTGCTGTGTGTACAATATGGGGTGCTGTGCGTACAATATGGGGTGATGTGTGTACAATATGGGGTGATGTGTGTACAATATGAGGTGCTGTGTGTACAATATGGGGGGCTGTGTGTACAATATGGGGGGCTGTGTGTACAATATGGGGGTGCTGTGTGTACAATATGGGGTGCTGTGTGTACAATATGGAGTGCTGTGTGTACAATATGGGGTGCTGTGTGTACAATATGGGGTGCTGTGTGTACAATATGAGGTGCTGTGTGTACAATATGGGGGGTTGTGTGTACAATATGGGGTGCTGTGTGTACAATATGAGGTGCTGTGTGTACAATATGGGGGGCTGTGTGTACAATATGGGGTGCTGTGTGTACAATATGAGGTGCTGTGTGTACAATATGGGGGTGCTGTGTGTACAATATGGGGTGCTGTGTGTACAATATGAGGTGCTGTGTGTACAATATGGGGGGTTGTGTGTACAATATGAGGTGCTGTGTGTACAATATGGGGTGCTGTGTGTACAATATGAGGTGCTGTGTGTACAATATGGGGTGCTGTGTGTACAATATGGGGGTGCTGTGTGTACAATATGGGGTGCTGTGCGTACAATATGGGGTGATGTGTGTACAATATGGGGTGATGTGTGTACAATATGAGGTGCTGTGTGTACAATATGGGGGGCTGTGTGTACAATATGGGGGGCTGTGTGTACAATATGGGGGTGCTGTGTGTACAATATGGGGTGCTGTGTGTACAATATGGGGTGCTGTGTGTACAATACGGGGTGCTGTGTGTACAATATGAGGTGCTGTGTGTACAATATGGGGGCTGTGTGTACAATATGGGGTGCTATGTGTACAATATGGGGTGCTGTGTGTACAATATGGGGGGCTGTGTGTACAATATGGGGAGTGCTGTGTGTACAATATGAGGTGCTGTCTGTACAATATGGGGGGGCTGTGTGTACAATATGAGGTGCTGTGTGTACAATATGGGGGCTGTGTGTACAATATGGGGTGCTGTGTGTACAATATGGGGGGCTGTGTGTACAATATGGGGTGCTGTGTGTACAATATGGGGGGGCTGTGTGTACAATATGAGGGGCTGTGTGTACATTATGGGGGTTGTGTGTACAATATGGGGTGCTGTGTGTATAATATGGGGGGCTGTGTGTACAATATGGGGGGCTGTGTGTACAATATGGGGTGCTGTGTGTACAATATGAGGTGCTGTGTGTACAATATGGGGTGCTGTGTGTATAATATGGGGGGCTGTGTGTACAATATGGGGGGCTGTGTGTACAATATGGGGTGCTGTGTGTACAATATGAGGTGCTGTGTGTACAATATGGGGGGTTGTGTGTACAATATGGGGTGCTGTGTGTACAATATGAGGTGCTGTGTGTACAATATGGGGGTGCTGTGTGTACAATATGAGGTGCTGTGTGTACAATATGGGGTGCTGTGTGTACAATATGGGGTGCTGTGTGTATAATATGGAGTGCTGTGTGTACAATATGGGGTGCTGTGTGTACAATATGGGGTGCTGTGTGTACAATATGAGGTGCTGTGTGTACAATATGGGGGGTTGTGTGTACAATATGGGGTGCTGTGTGTACAATATGAGGTGCTGTGTGTACAATATGGGGGGCTGTGTGTACAATATGGGGTGCTGTGTGTACAATATGAGGTGCTGTGTGTACAATATGGGGGTGCTGTGTGTACAATATGGGGTGCTGTGTGTACAATATGAGGTGCTGTGTGTACAATATGGGGGGTTGTGTGTACAATATGGGGTGCTGTGTGTACAATATGAGGTGCTGTGTGTACAATATGGGGGGCTGTGTGTACAATATGGGGTGCTGTGTGTACAATATGAGGTGCTGTGTGTACAATATGGGGTGCTGTGTGTATAATATGGAGTGCTGTGTGTACAATATGGGGTGCTGTGTGTACAATATGGGGTGCTGTGTGTACAATATGAGGTGCTGTGTGTACAATATGGGGTGCTGTGTGTACAATATGGGGTGCTGTGTGTATAATATGGAGTGCTGTGTGTACAATATGGGGTGCTGTGTGTACAATATGGGGTGCTGTGTGTACAATATGAGGTGCTGTGTGTACAATATGGGGGGTTGTGTGTACAATATGGGGTGCTGTGTGTACAATATGAGGTGCTGTGTGTACAATATGGGGGGCTGTGTGTACAATATGGGGTGCTGTGTGTACAATATGAGGTGCTGTGTGTACAATATGGGGGTGCTGTGTGTACAATATGGGGTGCTGTGTGTACAATATGAGGTGCTGTGTGTACAATATGGGGGGTTGTGTGTACAATATGAGGTGCTGTGTGTACAATATGGGATGCTGTGTGTACAATATGAGGTGCTGTGTGTACAATATGAGGTGCTGTGTGTACAATATGGGGGGCTGTGTGTACAATATGGGGTGCTGTGCGTACAATATGGGGTGATGTGTGTACAATATGGGGTGATGTGTGTACAATATGAGGTGCTGTGTGTACAATATGGGGGGCTGTGTGTACAATATGGGGGGCTGTGTGTACAATATGGGGGTGCTGTGTGTACAATATGGGGTGCTGTGTGTACAATATGGGGTGCTGTGTGTACAATACGGGGTGCTGTGTGTACAATATGAGGTGCTGTGTGTACAATATGGGGGCTGTGTGTACAATATGGGGTGCTATGTGTACAATATGGGGTGCTGTGTGTACAATATGGGGGGCTGTGTGTACAATATGGGGAGTGCTGTGTGTACAATATGAGGTGCTGTCTGTACAATATGGGGGGGCTGTGTGTACAATATGAGGTGCTGTGTGTACAATATGGGGGCTGTGTGTACAATATGGGGTGCTGTGTGTACAATATGGGGGGCTGTGTGTACAATATGGGGTGCTGTGTGTACAATATGGGGGGGCTGTGTGTACAATATGAGGGGCTGTGTGTACATTATGGGGGTTGTGTGTACAATATGGGGTGCTGTGTGTATAATATGGGGGGCTGTGTGTACAATATGGGGGGCTGTGTGTACAATATGGGGTGCTGTGTGTACAATATGAGGTGCTGTGTGTACAATATGGGGTGCTGTGTGTATAATATGGGGGGCTGTGTGTACAATATGGGGGGCTGTGTGTACAATATGGGGTGCTGTGTGTACAATATGAGGTGCTGTGTGTACAATATGGGGGGTTGTGTGTACAATATGGGGTGCTGTGTGTACAATATGAGGTGCTGTGTGTACAATATGGGGGTGCTGTGTGTACAATATGAGGTGCTGTGTGTACAATATGGGGTGCTGTGTGTACAATATGGGGTGCTGTGTGTATAATATGGAGTGCTGTGTGTACAATATGGGGTGCTGTTTGTACAATATGGGGTGCTGTGTGTACAATATGAGGTGCTGTGTGTACAATATGGGGGGTTGTGTGTACAATATGGGGTGCTGTGTGTACAATATGAGGTGCTGTGTGTACAATATGAGGTGCTGTGTGTACAATATGAGGTGCTGTGTGTACAATATGGGGGGCTGTGTGTACAATATGGGGTGCTGTGTGTACAATATGAGGTGCTGTGTGTACAATATGAGGTGCTGTGTGTACAATATGGGGTGCTGTGTGTACAATATGAGGTGCTGTGTGTACAATATGGGGGGTTGTGTGTACAATATGAGGTGCTGTGTGTACAATATGGGGTGCTGTGTGTACAATATGAGGTGCTGTGTGTACAATATGGGGTGCTGTGTGTACAATATGGGGGTGCTGTGTGTACAATATGGGGTGCTGTGCGTACAATATGGGGTGATGTGTGTACAATATGGGGTGATGTGTGTACAATATGAGGTGCTGTGTGTACAATATGGGGGGCTGTGTGTACAATATGGGGGGCTGTGTGTACAATATGGGGGTGCTGTGTGTACAATATGGGGTGCTGTGTGTACAATATGGGGTGCTGTGTGTACAATACGGGGTGCTGTGTGTACAATATGAGGTGCTGTGTGTACAATATGGGGGCTGTGTGTACAATATGGGGTGCTATGTGTACAATATGGGGTGCTGTGTGTACAATATGGGGGGCTGTGTGTACAATATGGGGAGTGCTGTGTGTACAATATGAGGTGCTGTCTGTACAATATGGGGGGGCTGTGTGTACAATATGAGGTGCTGTGTGTACAATATGGGGTGCTGTGTGTACAATATGGGGGGCTGTGTGTACAATATGGGGTGCTGTGTGTACAATATGGGGGGGCTGTGTGTACAATATGGGGGGCTGTGTGTACAATATGGGGGTTGTGTGTACAATATGGGGTGCTGTGTGTATAATATGGGGGGCTGTGTGTACAATATGGGGGGCTGTGTGTACAATATGAGGTGCTGTGTGTACAATATGGGGTGCTGTGTGTATAATATGGGGGGCTGTGTGTACAATATGGGGTGCTGTGTGTACAATATGAGGTGCTGTGTGTACAATATGGGGGGTTGTGTGTACAATATGGGGTGCTGTGTGTACAATATGAGGTGCTGTGTGTACAATATGGGGGTGCTGTGTGTACAATATGAGGTGCTGTGTGTACAATATGGGGTGCTGTGTGTACAATATGGGGTGCTGTGTGTATAATATGGAGTGCTGTGTGTACAATATGGGGTGCTGTGTGTACAATATGGGGTGCTGTGTGTACAATATGAGGTGCTGTGTGTACAATATGGGGGGTTGTGTGTACAATATGGGGTGCTGTGTGTACAATATGAGGTGCTGTGTGTACAATATGGGGGGCTGTGTGTACAATATGGGGTGCTGTGTGTACAATATGAGGTGCTGTGTGTACAATATGGGGGTGCTGTGTGTACAATATGGGGTGCTGTGTGTACAATATGAGGTGCTGTGTGTACAATATGGGGGGTTGTGTGTACAATATGAGGTGCTGTGTGTACAATATGGGGTGCTGTGTGTATAATATGGGGGGCTGTGTGTACAATATGGGGGGCTGTGTGTACAATATGGGGTGCTGTGTGTACAATATGAGGTGCTGTGTGTATAATATGGGGTGCTGTGTGTATAATATGGAGTGCTGTGTGTACAATATGGGGTGCTGTGTGTACAATATGGGGTGCTGTGTGTACAATATGGGGGGCTGTGTGTACAATATGGGGGGCTGTGTGTACAATATGAGGTGCTGTGTGTACAATATGGGGTGCTGTGTGTACAATATGAGGTGCTGTGTGTACAATATGGGGGTGCTGTGTGTACAATATGAGGTGCTGTGTGTACAATATGGGGTGCTGTGTGTACAATATGGGGTGCTGTGTGTATAATATGGAGTGCTGTGTGTACAATATGGGGTGCTGTGTGTACAATATGGGGTGCTGTGTGTACAATATGGGGGGCTGTGTGTACAATATGGGGGGCTGTGTGTACAATATGAGGTGCTGTGTGTACAATATGGGGGTGCTGTGTGTACAATATGAGGTGCTGTGTGTACAATATGGGGTGCTGTGTGTACAATATGGGGTGCTGTGTGTACAATATGGGGGCTGTGTGTACAATATGGGGTGCTATGTGTACAATATGGGGTGCTGTGTGTACAATATGGGGGGCTGTGTGTACAATATGGGGAGTGCTGTGTGTACAATATGGAGTGCTGTGTGTACAATATGGAGTGCTGTGTGTACAATATGGAGTGCTGTGTGTACAATATGGGGGGTTGTGTGTACAATATGGGGAGCTGTGTGTACAATATGGGGTGCTGTGTGTATAATATGAGGTGCTGTGTGTACAATATGGGGTGCTGTGTGTACAATATGGGGTGCTGTGTGTACAATATGGGGTGCTGTGTGTACAATATGGGGGCTGTGTGTACAATATGGGGTGCTATGTGTACAATATGGGGTGCTGTGTGTACAATATGGGGGGCTGTGTGTACAATATGGGGAGTGCTGTGTGTACAATATGAGGTGCTGTCTGTACAATATGGGGGGGCTGTGTGTACAATATGAGGTGCTGTGTGTACAATATGGGGGCTGTGTGTACAATATGGGGGCTGTGTGTACAATATGGGGTGCTGTGTGTACAATATGGGGTGCTGTGTGTACAATATGAGGTGTTGTGTGTACAATATGGGGGGCTGTGTGTACAATATGGGGTGCTGTGTGTACAATATGGGGGGGCTGTGTGTACAATATGGGGGGCTGTGTGTACAATATGGGGGTTGTGTGTACAATATGGGGTGCTGTGTGTATAATATGGGGGGCTGTGTGTACAATATGGGGTGCTGTGTGTACAATATGGGGTGCTGTGTGTATAATATGGGGGGCTGTGTGTACAATATGGGGGGCTGTGTGTACAATATGGGGTGCTGTGTGTACAATATGAGGTGATGTGTGTACAATATGGGGTGCTGTGTGTATAATATGGGGGGCTGTGTGTACAATATGGGGGGCTGTGTGTACAATATGGGGTGCTGTGTGTACAATATGAGGTGCTGTGTGTACAATATGGGGGGTTGTGTGTACAATATGAGGTGCTGTGTGTACAATATGGGGTGCTGTGTGTATAATATGGGGGGCTGTGTGTACAATATGGGGGGCTGTGTGTACAATATGGGGTGCTGTGTGTACAATATGAGGTGCTGTGTGTATAATATGGGGTGCTGTGTGTATAATATGGAGTGCTGTGTGTACAATATGGGGTGCTGTGTGTACAATATGGGGTGCTGTGTGTACAATATGGGGGGCTGTGTGTACAATATGGGGGGCTGTGTGTACAATATGAGGTGCTGTGTGTACAATATGGGGTGCTGTGTGTACAATATGAGGTGCTGTGTGTACAATATGGGGGTGCTGTGTGTACAATATGAGGTGCTGTGTGTACAATATGGGGTGCTGTGTGTATAATATGGAGTGCTGTGTGTACAATATGGGGTGCTGTGTGTACAATATGGGGTGCTGTGTGTACAATATGAGGTGCTGTGTGTACAATATGAGGTGCTGTGTGTACAATATGGGGTGCTGTGTGTACAATATGGGGTGCTGTGTGTACAATATGAGGTGATGTGTGTACAATATGGGGTGCTGTGTGTACAATATGGGGGGCTGTGTGTACAATATGGGGGGCTGTGTGTACAATATGAGGTGCTGTGTGTACAATATGGGGTGCTGTGTGTACAATATGGGGTGCTGTGTGTACAATATGGGGTGCTGTGTGTACAATATGAGGTGATGTGTGTACAATATGGGGTGCTGTGTGTACAATATGGGGGGCTGTGTGTACAATATGGGGTGCTGTGTGTACAATATGGGGTGATGTGTGTACAATATGGGGTGCTGTGTGTACAATATGGGGTGCTGTGTGTACAATATGGGGGGCTGTGTGTACAATATGGGGTGCTGTGTGTACAATATGGGGGCTGTGTGTACAATATGGGGTGCTGTGTGTACAATATGGGGTGCTGTGTGTACAATATGGGGTGCTGTGTGTACATTAATGAGGAAAATAATTAACTGAAATGATTTTAACAAATGGCTGCAATATAACAAAGAGTGAAAAATGTAAGGGGGTCTGAATACTTTCCCTCCCCGCTGTATATTCCCTTTTTTTGGGGGGGGGGGAGTTATTATAGCAAAAATTAAAAAACATTGCTTTTTTTTCAAAATTGTCAGTCTTTTTTGTTAATAGCACAAAAAATAAAAACCACAGAGATGATCAAATACCACAAAAAAGCTCTATTTGTGGGGAAAAAAGGACGTCCATTTTGTTTGTGTACAGCGTCGCACGACCGCGCAATTGTCAGTTAAAGTGACGCAGCGCCGTATCGCAAACAATGGCCTGGTCATTAAGGGGGCAAATCCTTCCAGGGCTGAAGTGGTTAAAGATGATAGGGTTGTCACCAGCCCAGACATTTTAGCTCATGAGGGGGTGTCTGGGATGGTCGATAATCCCTTTACCTCCACCATAGATCGAATTCCAGGAAGCCTACAGTGCCTTGCAAAAGTATTCACCCCCCTTGGCATTTTTTGTGTTTTGTTGCCCCACAACCTGGAATTAACATGGATTGTTTGAGGATTTGTGTAGCCAAGGGTTTGCTAATATAAGGTATTACAATTGTTATTGTTGCAAATGAGTTTGGCTCCCTCTTGTGTCTTCTTAATGCTGTTAGGACTTTCTTTTAAATTCCTGAGAAGGAACGCAGCAAAGCATTGTGGGAGATGTAGTTTGGAGGAGAAAGTGACTCTGTTAGCTGGATCAGCCCTGAACTACAATACAGAGAATGCAAAGCGAGCAGCACTGCATGCTGGGGGCAGTAATAAAAGGATCTGCCCGGCCATCTTTCAGCCTCTCTGGATTAGATTCAATACCTTTTAGCAGGAGGTTTGTGTGTGTGTGACCAGGAGGGAGAGACTGCGGCCTATACAGTGCGGAGCAGGATCGCCAGCCTCTGAGGTACCGTATTCTTTGTTCCATAAGACGCACCTGACCATAAGACGCACCTGACCATAAGATACACCTGACCATAAGACACACCTGACCATAAGATACACCTGACCATAAGACGCACCTGACCATAAGACACACCTGACCATAAGATACACCTGACCATAAGATACACCTGACCATAAGACGCACCTGACCATAAGACGCACCTGACCATAAGATACACCTGACCATAAGATACACCTGACCATAAGATACACCTGACCATAAGATACACCTGACCATAAGACGCACCTGACCATAAGACGCACCTGACCATAAGATGCACCTGACCATAAGATGCACCTGACCATAAGATGCACCTGACCATAAGATACACCTGACCATAAGATACACCTGACCATAAGATACACCTGACCATAAGACGCACCTGACCATAAGATAATGCCCTCCTTGCCCGCTCCTTGAGTTTTGGTGTGCGGCCGTCTCTTGGCAGGTTTGCTGTTGTGCCATGTTCTTTCCATTTGGTTATGATAGATTTGATGGGGCTCCTAGGGATCATCAAAGATTTGGAGATTTTTTTTTATAACCTAACCCTGACTTGTACTTCTCCACAACATTGTCCCTTCCTTGTTTGGAGAGTTCCTTGGTCTTCATGGCAGTGTTTGGTTAGTGGTGCCTCTTGCTTAGGTGTTGCAGCCTCTGGGGCCTTTCACAAAGGTGTGTCTATGTAATGACAGATCATGTGACACTTAGATTGCACACAGGTGGACATTATTTCACTAATTATGTGACTTCTGAAGGTAATTGGTGGCACCAGAGCTTTTTATGGGCTTCATAACAAAGGGGGTGAATACATACGCACATGACAATTGTCAGTTTTATGTATATATTTTTCTAATTTTACTTCACCAACTTAGACTATTGTGTTCTGATCATCACATATAATTCAGATTAAAAAACATTGAGCTGTAATGTAACAAAATAGGTAAAAAAACAAGGGGGGGGGGGGTGAATACTTTTGCGAGGCACTGTATATAATGATAACATTATCCTACTTTGATATCATTCTGTTTCCTCATACACATTTATTTACATGCTGTTTGTCACGGAACGTCCCACACTCCGCTTGAGTGCTTCCGTCATATACCGCTTCCTAAGTTCTGGAACACAAGTCCAATGGATCTGGCTATAGGAACCCCAAGAACTAGACAACACCAGTCTTGGAGTACATCAGGACTACCTTTATTTTGAGATCTCACAGACCTTTATACAGCAGGGATGACTCAAAGCTAACCTAATTAACATGACCTAATTTACTACAAAATGTACCCAGACCAGATGACAGTCTTGTGGGCACCGAGCTTCACACATTAATATAAACACAATAGCTGGAGCTAATTACAACTAACAATACAAACAACAATCTCCCCCCTCCTCAGCCTAGACCATTCGTCTATTAGCCAGTGCTGGTGGCTAATGTGATCAGCTCTCTCAATTAACATAAACAACAATGGGTGAAAAGACTCTTAGAGCCACACTAAACACATTATAGCAGAATTGATGACATTAGCATTTAACAGTACGAGTCCCAATGGTATAAATCAGTCACCATTCTAATATGGCATATAAAGGGTTCCCAGAGTCTGTGTGTTTTGGGGGGACATGGAGCTGAATCCATAGTAACATCAACCCCAGGGTCCCCAGGCATACAGCTCACAGAGAGCACCATTCCCCCAAATGCTAGGGCCCATAATCGGTGGGCAACAGGCTTGCATACAGTCCTCTCCAACAGCCTCTGCCCCGGCCAGGTCCGTGACATTTCTCCCCTTTCGGCAGGAGACTAACACAGGAGGAGACCCCAGACGGGTTGACTCCGAAGTTAGTCCATAGTTCCAGTCCTCTACTGCCTGTACCCACACAGTACCCCAAACAAATTATTCCAAACAGTGCATTACTCACCCAGCCATCCTCTGCCTCTCTCAGAGAACATATCTGCCGCTGGGGAGAGGCCCAGACTGGCCCTTCTCCCTGGAATCCTTTCTGCCGCTGGAGAGAAGACAGGGGGACTGGGCTCACTCCATCATGCTGTTGGGGATCTGGGTCGACTGCCCAGCATCCCTGGGGTATACAGGTGGGGACTGAAGTCCCATCCACCGACACCAGATCAAGCTGCAGTTGTGAGGTGATGACTGCATTCTCTCCTTGGATCCTGATCTGCAGCTCGCGATAGACTGCCACCTCCTCACCTTGGGCCTCCACAATTGCTGCAGGTGTGGGGCAGAGGTCTTGGACCCTCTGTCCGGTTGCCAGCACTTCTGCTGGGGGTTTGCCAGGTGGTTCCTCCTCTACAGAAACGTCTATTAAATCCCCAGTCTCTGGAATTGGTAAAAGTGTGGGACAGAGGTCTTGGACCCTCTGTTCAGTTACCAGATCTTCAGCTGGAGAAGTTTGTTTTAACTCCATAGATGCTGCTGGCAGACAATCACATGTCCCTGTCAGTGTTGTGGGAGAAAGGCCGACTACCTCTTCTCTCAGGAAGGCCGAAGCCACTGTTGGTGCTGGGCAGAACACAGTGAACTTTGGCCCTGATAGCAGCTCTTCTGCTGGAGGCTCATCAGGTTGTTCTTCCTCAGCAGAAAAGTCTATCAAATCCCATGTCTCTGCAACTGATGTCTGGGGATATAGGTTCACCATCTCCTGTCCATGGAACCCAGAAGATGTTATCATTTCTGGACAGAGGTTAGCAGAGCTCTGCCCTGTTGTCAGCACTTCAGGTTTGGGGACGGCAATCTCCGGATTTTCCACTGCCGATCCTCTGGCATGCTGCTGAACTTGTTCTAGCAGTTTCCTGTATGCCCTTTCCAGATGCTGTTCCTTCCTTAGCAAATGGTCCAGATCAGGTTTGAGCTCTGAGACCCCTGCAAGACCGAGCATAGACTCTCTATAGTCCCTCATGTCCTCAAGGTCAGGTTCCCCCTCATCGCCAAACATAAAAAGATCTGTAAGGTTCTCCCACAGCAATCCAGGGCCGCCAAAGTCATATCCCTCCGGAGAGCATTCTGTTGTCTCCCCTAAATATCCCTCCTCTGCGTGCCATTGCAGAGCCCGATAACGATTGTCCAGCTCTATCTCCTGCTGGACCAACCTGTCCAACTTAGTCACCCATTGCTCCTGGGGCTGCTCTCCTAGGAATGCCATCCGCAATGCCCGTTGGTCACTGGCCCGTTGCTCTTGGGTTGGAAAGCACTTGCCCTGTTTTATACCAGCGAGACGGAGGGCTGCAATCCAGAGCTCCACCCGAATCAGCTGCCTGAGCTCCAGGTATTCATCCTCAGACACAGTCCTGGTGTACGTTGAAAGGATGATCCGCAGCAGCCCCGGGAATTCTGATGCCAGGTCCATATCTCCGCTGGGGTGACTGAAGTCTGCTATGCTGATCTTGGATCCAGTTGGAGGTTTGGATGTCCCAGACTTCAGACTTCAGGAAGCTTTCCCGCTGCTTGCCACCAATGTCACGGAACGTCCCACACTCCGCTTGAGTGCTTCCGTCATATACCGCTTCCTAAGTTCTGGAACACAAGTCCAATGGATCTGGCTATAGGAACCCCCAAGAACTAGACAACACCAGTCTTGGAGTACATCAGAACTGCCTTTATTTTGAGATCTCACAGACCTTTATACAGCAGGGATGACTCAAAGCTAACCTAATTAACATGAGCTAATTTACTACAAAATGTACCCAGACCAGATGACAGTCTTGTAGGCACCGAGCTTCACACATTAATATAAACATAATAGCTGGAGCTAATTACAACTAACAATACAAACAACAATCTCCCCCCTCCTCAGCCCAGACCATTCGTCTATTAGCCAGTGCTGGTGGCTAATGTGATCAGCTCTCTCAATTAACATAAACAACAATGGGTGAAAAGACTCTTAGAGCCACACTAAACACATTATAGCAGAATTGATGACATTAGCATTTAACAGTACGAGTCCCAATGGTATAAATCAGTCACCATTCTAATATGGCATATAACGGGTTCCAGAGTCTGTGTGTTTTGGGGGGACATGGAGCTGAATCCAAAGTAACACCAACCCCGGGGTCCCCAGGCATACAGCTCACAGAGAGCACCATTCCCCCAAATGCTAGGGCCCATAATCGGTGGGCAACAGGCTTGCATACAGTCCTCTCCAACAGCCTCCGTCCCGGCCAGGTCCGTGACACTGTTGTTTTACAACCTTGCTCTATACGACAGATTTTGTTTACTTATTTGATCTGTTATATGTGAAAAAACATGAATAAAAAACAATTGATTTAAATCTTCTGCCCTTGTTGAATAGTAAATCCCTTATACAGCCCACTTCCTGTTTCTTGTCTGGTCATTGGCCTAGTCTTATGACATCATGCGCAGCTCTCTCTCTCTCGTGAGAGTTTGCCAGGAAGGGAGGGGGGATGAGTCATAAGAGGTCCAATGAGAGCTGCAGAGCTGGAGGTTTGCCTCTGTGTGTCTGTGTAAATCCAGGAAGTGAACAGGCAGCAGCTTCAGCTGCCCACAGTTAAAATGGATGCAACCAGACTCAGTGGAGGGAGATTTCTGCAGCATATTTGGCAAGTACAGAATCAGAGTATATATAAAATAATATGCAAAGTGGTTGGAGGGAAGCTTCAGAATGGCAAAGATGTTTTTATTACAAATTATGTGAGCAGACTGCAGTTCCTCTTTGATGTGTCTCTTAACATGGTGTATACAAAGCAATTAGTAAAAAAAAAGTATATGAATAAAAGACCAATAATATCCCATCACATTAGTATTTTTCCTGATTGCCCAGACAGTGAGAGAGAGGAGAGAGATGGCTGATCATTCTGATAATTATTATATAATATAGGACAGGGTCAGAGTAATATAAACACTTATTATCCCACTTACTCTGTGCTGGAATCCATTGTGTTCAGATAATTTTTTCATGTAGTTCATGTCCTGTAGAGCGTAGGCCAGAACATATACAGCCGTGAATGCAAAGGAAGGTATTGGTGTATAAAAAGAAAATATGGAGGTCACATCTTTTAAACCAGTACAAATATCTAACAAAAAAGAATACGCTAAAAAAAATATATAATTTTTCTTTTTGTTTGGGGAAAGACAAGAAAAAGAATAAATCCAAATATCTTCCACTATCGGGTCATATAAGCAGTCGGAGACGTTGAAAACACGGGGATATATATTGATGTCTATGTACGTTTGTTGTGGCCACAAAAAATAGAAGCTGCGGTTAATTGCTATAGAGTTATTTTCATTCCCAGTATTTAGTTTATTCCATGAAGGTGGGAAAATCAATGTGACCCGATTTAAAATCGAAGATGTATCAGAAGTAAAAAAGTGCATTGTGGAAGTTCCACACACTATGACAACTTTAGCTGTTGATTTATCAAGAATCCTCCTTCTCTGAATATCATCTTTAGGAACTTGTTGGATTTTAGCGATATATTCTGTACAGATCCCGTGTTGGCTCATCATCGTACTCAGCTCTTGGGCCTCCTCATCACCGCTGCCGTCCCATGCTGTTAATATTCCAACCCAGTTCCACCCAAAATGCTGCAAAAGTTTTATAAGGGCCGTATAATGGGCCCGATCGTCTGGGGTCATACGGAATAAAGTTGGATACATTTTCCCATCACTCAGGCGAGGGTCGTTGGCTCGATAACTGATCTGGATAAGATATTGAGAACTATTTTAATGGGATGATGTTATAAAGACCAGTGTTTCTCATCCGGGGTTCTGCGAGAGGCCTTGGTGGAGCCAGGGGGGTGGCAATATAAGGTTTTTGCCTGGGGTGTCAAAAATCCTTGCACCAGCCCGGCACCAGGGCACATGGCTGGAGCGACAGGTGAGAACTGTGAGGGGCAAAGAGTCACCAGGGCTCATGGCTGGATCAGGGGGTGAGAGCTGGGGGGCAGAGAGCCACCAGGGCTCATGGCATATGATTAGATTGGGGGGTGAGAGCTATGTGGAATCTTTTCTCTCTATGTGGAATCTTTTCTCTCTATGTGGAATCTTTTCTCTCTATGTGGAATCTTTTCTCTCTATGTGGAATCTTTTCTCTCTATGTAGGATAATCTTGGACTAATAGAGTTAAGGTTAGGCACATTCGACCACAGGTTTGATGGACACAGATTGTTACTGTCAGCATCATGTCGAAACTCCTATCTATACCGAACTGTTGTAGCAACGAATACGAAAATAAAGCATTTGTTTATGTCCGATCTTTCGTTTTTCAGATTCTGCACTTTCGTTATCGTTTGTTAAAATGATAACGAAAATACCTAAAATTCGGACGAAAACGAATGCACATGCCTACTAAATATGAAACAATCACACAATCATCAGGGCTGATTTACTAAAAATAACTATAACTAAAGGCAAACATGTTTTCCTGGTGCCTCCATGGCAGCATACATGTGATAGTAGCTCCACCTACGTCCGCCTACTTCTGCCCACAGGACAAGTGCATAGATATAAAAAGTTAACCCACACAACAGCCCATTCCCTTTTTTTTTTGGCCTCATGGAACTCACAGCCAGTGTGAAGAGAAGAAGCCCTTACCTACCACCTTTGGTGGTTTTCTGCTCAGGTTCAGCCTCTCATGTAGCGCAGTCCCTGACCTTGGGGCGCAAAATGCTCTGATAAGGCAGGGAGCCCCTTCTGTGGATCTTAGGTAAAAAATCAAGTGCTTACTAGCCCCGCATGCAGCAGTGCAGCCTACAGTATGTTCCTCAGAAGAGGTCAGCTGTCAGTGTCTGCCTCCCAGACGTGAGTGGATTCATGGAACTGTGACACTGCATTTCCAAGACAAGTATGTTTTCTCGATTTGTGGAATTTATCTGTGAATGACCTCATAAGTTGTGTGTTACATCTCCTCTTGGATGGGCTTCAGCTGCAGTGTCTTCCAGTATGCATTCTGGTGGCAATTGTGGAAGAGAAAGCTAAATGTCTACATTCAAGGCAATAATGCATTATGGTGAACAAGTCAAGTGGATAGAGCTCACGAGGGGGCCAGCTTTGGTTTCGACAAGTACTTCCCCGGTGGCCATCTTGGAGTGGGGCAAGATGCCTGGAAGCCATCTTGGAAGTGGGCAAGGTGAGAAGGTTGCCAGGAGTGGGAGGCATGCAGAAGAGTTGAGGAACATGGGTTTAAAGACCAAGCGGCTTACAGATAGGGCATTCACAGAATATGCCAAAACCCTGCGTCTAGGGCCATTTCCTGCTACCTAGCGAATAGATATGTACTCAGTGTGGCATTATTAATATTATAATACCTGACTAAATGTCAGTGTTCCAGCTGCCCTGCACTATGAGCTCACTGCCAAAGATCCACACCGAAAGGGTCATCAGACCAGGTAGGTATTTTTCTTGCCAAAAGAGTGGATTCAGGTACTAACTACCTCTCCCTCGGCTAAGGAGCCCAGCCTGTGCCACTGACATGAATATGCATGAGAGGAGCACTAGAAATCCGGTCCAAGGTAAAGAAAATCCTCTTCCATACTGCAAACACCAACACTATGGCCTGAAGAGTAGGGATGAGCTCTTTGTTCAGGTCAAACATGAGTTTGACTCGAACATTGGCTGTTCGCCCGTTCAGTGAAAACCGAACATTATGGGCTGTTCGCACCAAATTCGAGTGACGCGTAACGGCCCATAATGCACTGCGGGAGCTCAGTGCATTGCTGTATGATTATTGGCCAGAGCATGCACCATGACCTGCATGCTTTGGCCAATCACAACGCCCTCAGCTAAGAGAGCCATAATTGGCAAAAGGCATGGTGCCTTTTGCCAATCATGGCTCAGGGGGACTAAGTCCATGCCCCACACTATATAAGGCCGCCTGCATGTCGGCCTCGTGTAGTGTTTCGTTGGCGTGGACTGAGAGAGAGAGTCATTTATATTGAGCAGACAGGCAGGTTATTCAGTTAGCTGCAGTGTATTTAATACATATATACTATCTATCTGTCTGTCTGTCTATCTGTCTGTCTATCTGTCTATCTGTCTGTCTGTCTGTCTGTCTGTCTGTCTGTCTGTCTATCTGTCTGTCTATCTGTCTGTCTATCTGTCTGTCTATCTGTCTGTCTGTCTATCTATCGATATATATCCACTGTATCCAGTGTTCTGGTGGTCAATACAGTACACCCACAGTTGTTATTAAACTTCTGTTGGTGTACACAGTACCGTACACAACTAGTGCAGTTGCTACTACTTTCCTGGTGGTGTACACAATACACACAGTGCATCCATAGTTGTTATTAAACTTCTGTTGGTGTACACCAGCGGTTCTCAACCTGGGGGTCAATTGCCGATTTGCCAGGGGGTTGTGAATGCTGGCCAAGACAGACCCAAAGTTGCTGTGTTATGCCGGAGTCTGTCCGTCTCGGCCAGTGAGAGGTCACTTCCGGAAGAGGAGAGACCTCACGGAAGTGACGTTCCATCGGCGCCATCTTGGTACTCCCGTCCGCAATGAGGCTACACTTAGAAGTCTGCAAGTGGACATCTTTTTACACCCACCGAAGTCCGCTTGCTGAGGACGAGTCTACCAAGATGGCAGCGACGAAACGTCTTTTCCGGTTAACACAGACGGCTTGCTGATTCTGACGGAACACCAGTGATTTGGTAAGTCAGAGATACTAATTTATAAAAGCATTTTTGTACATCAATTGCCGCCACTGTGCCCATCAATTTCCGCCACTGTGCCCATCAATTTCCGCCACTGTGCCCATCAATTGCCGCCACTGTGCCCATCAATTGCCGCCACAGTTCCCATCAATTGCCACCACCGTGCCATTAAACGCAGCCATTGTACCATCAATTGCCGCCACTGTGCTATCAAACGCAAGCCACCGTGCCATCTAACTCTGCCACTGTGCCATCAAACTCTGCCACTGTGCCATCAAACGTCGCCACTGTGGCCATCAATTGTCACCACTGTGCCATCAAATGCAGCCACTGTGCCCATCAATTGCCACCACTGTGCCATCAAACGCAGCCACTGTGCCATCAAACACCGCCACTGTGCCATCAAACGCAGCCACTGTGCCATCAAACGCAGCCACTGTGCCATCAAACGCAGCCACTGTGCCATCAAACACCGCCACTGTGCCATCAAACGCAGCCACTGTGCCATCAAACACCGCCACTGTGCCATCAAACGCAGCCACTGTGCCATCAAGTGCTGTCACTGTGCCCATCAATTTTCACCATTGTCCCATCAAATGCAGCCACTGTGCCCATCAATTTTCACCATTGTCCCATCAAATGCAGCCACTGTGCCCATCAATTGCTGCCACTGTGCCCATCAAACACAGCCACTGTGCCCATCAAACACAGCCACTGTGCCATATCAAATGCTCGCACTGTACCATCAAATGCTGCCCCGTGCTATATCAATGCTCCCACTGTGCCCCGCCGCCTGCCCGCTGTCTGCCTGGCACTAGGGATGAGCTTCGAGTTTGAGTCGAACCCATGTTCGACTCGAACATCGCCTGTTCGACTGTTTGTCGAATTACGAACGATATGGGCCATTCGCATCAAATTCGTGTGGCGCGTCACGGCCCATAATTCACTGCGGCATCTCAGTGCATTGCTGGCTGATGATTGGCCAAGCATGCACTATGACCCGCATGCTTGGCCAATCACAGCGTTGTGTGTACAGAGAGCCGTTATTGGCCAAAGCCAGGGTGGCTTTGGCCAATTATAGCTCAGGGGCTTTAGTACACGCCCCACACTATATAAGGCCGCCTGCGTGGCAGCATTGTGTAGTGTGTTGCGACGGCAGGGAGACATAGATAGACAGACACACAGTGTCATTTGATTTACGTTAGATAGAGTAGGCAGGTCGAGTCAGTTAGCTGCACTTACAGTGTATTTTGCATATATACGCATTCCAGGTGTTGTGTGTGTATATATATATATATATATACTGTATTCAGTTTATCTAGATCCGTTCCTGTTATTCTCTTCTTAATATACTGACAGTATAAAACATGTGGATGTGAGCGCTATATTCAATATGGTCAGACAGCAGTGATAGGTCTACTTGTGAACAGTAGATGGGGTGATTGGGTGCTGTATAACTTATAACATAAAATGACAATCTGAAATGGTAAATATAAACGGTGTTTTAAACATCAGCAACTGTAGGATGTTGCAGTCCAATATAAAACTGAATTAAAGTCCATTAAAAGCAATTGTAGAAGGCAGCCCTGTTGTTAAAGAAGAAGCAATCCTCTGCGAACTGTAGAAGTAGAAGAACAACAATGGCGCCACTCTAAGTGCAGTATTAAAACAAATTTAATGAGTCATAAAAACAGGTACTCACAAAAGTACAAGTATTCAGGCATGTGAGTGCTGGGCAGGAAATGCCAGGTGTCCCAGGGGTTTGTTCCGGTCACGTCCTCAGATGTTGTTCCGCTCGGAGACGGGATGTGCTGCTGTATGGGCGGCAGATCCGGCTGCTGGAACGCACTGTGTGTGACGTGTGGATCTGTGGGAACGAAGGCACTTCCGGGTCTATGCAGGGGTGACGAATAGGCGACGCGTTTGCGGAGCTGCGCTCCTTCCTCAGGCCTAACGTGACCTGTGATTGGTCTATTATGTTATAGTCTGACATGGGCTGGGATTGGAGGAAAGATCTGTCAATCACTGTTAGGCATAGGCTGTGTGCTGGACGCTGTGTGCTGGTATGACAGCGTCTACAGCTGTGTCGAATCCTAGTGCAAGACAGCGGCATGTGTTTGCAAGAGGAGAAGAGATGATGTTATTAATTGAGATCATATAGTCTATAAGAAAACAAGAGGGAAAAAGAGAGAGAGGATGTTTAATTAAACCGCAAAGAAGGAAAAAGGATGGGCATATGTTGGTAAATACATGTGTAGCTGGAGTTACTGCTGTTAGATGAACTCCCTATTGTGACAATGTTGTAAATTAAGAATTATGCATACCTAATGAAATGGGGAATGGGAAATTTAGAGAGCTCAATAAACTATGGTACACAAGGATAATAGGAAAATATTGTGTTATTACAAAATGATTATGGTAATAGAATGATGGTGATGGATTGATAATTAGATAAATTATAAGAATTGTGTTGTTAAAAAATTATATATATATATATGTGTTATAAAAAAACGTAAATAAATAAAAAATTAATAAAAAAAAAAATTGATTAAAAAATATATGCTGGAGAAATATATATAAAAAAGGGGATATTAAATACATAAAAAAGGAATATTATATGTATAAAAAAGGAATATTATATATATAAAAAAAGGTAAGATTGTTGAGAAAATAATGATTTCATTATAAATATCTATTCATTATTTTCTCAACAATCTTACCTTTTTTTATATATATAATATTCCTTTTTTATACATATAATATTCCTTTTTTATGTATTTAATATCCCCTTTTTTATATATATTTCTCCAGCATATATTTTTTAATCAATTTTTTTTTTTATTAATTTTTTATTTATTTACGTTTTTTTATAACACATATATATATATATAATTTTTTAACAACACAATTCTTATAATTTATCTAATTATCAATCCATCACCATCATTCTATTACCATAATCATTTTGTAATAACACAATATTTTCCTATTATCCTTGTGTACCATAGTTTATTGAGCTCTCTAAATTTCCCATTCCCCATTTCATTAGGTATGCATAATTCTTAATTTACAACATTGTCACAATAGGGAGTTCATCTAACAGCAGTAACTCCAGCTACACATGTATTTACCAACATATGCCCATCCTTTTTCCTTCTTTGCGGTTTAATTAAACATCCTCTCTCTCTTTTTCCCTCTTGTTTTCTTATAGACTATATGATCTCAATTAATAACATCATCTCTTCTCCTCTTGCAAACACATGCCGCTGTCTTGCACTAGGATTCGACACAGCTGTAGACGCTGTCATACCAGCACACAGCGTCCAGCACACAGCCTATGCCTAACAGTGATTGACAGATCTTTCCTCCAATCCCAGCCCATGTCAGACTATAACATAATAGACCAATCACAGGTCACGTTAGGCCTGAGGAAGGAGCGCAGCTCCGCAAACGCGTCGCCTATTCGTCACCCCTGCATAGACCCGGAAGTGCCTTCGTTCCCACAGATCCACACGTCACACACAGTGCGTTCCAGCAGCCGGATCTGCCGCCCATACAGCAGCACATCCCGTCTCCGAGCGGAACAACATCTGAGGACGTGACCGGAACAAACCCCTGGGACACCTGGCATTTCCTGCCCAGCACTCACATGCCTGAATACTTGTACTTTTGTGAGTACCTGTTTTTATGACTCATTAAATTTGTTTTAATACTGCACTTAGAGTGGCGCCATTGTTGTTCTTCTACTTCTAATATACTGACAGGCAGGCAGGCTTTTGAAGTATTTACAGTTAGTATACTGTGTACCCTGCACAGTTGCACCTAAAGTATAGCTACGTGAAGACAAGTGCTTGTGTTCTTATGATCCTATTAATAGCATAGGCAGGCTCTTGAAGTACCATATTTATTGGCATATAACACGCACTTTTTTCCCCTGAAAATCAGGTGGGTGCGTGTTATAGGCCGATCTCCGCAGATTTTGTGTGATTGGAGCGATCGCGGCAATTGCACAAAATTGCGGCCGACATATACAGCCGTGTGTAGATTCCAATATGGCGCCGAGACTGCAGGGATTCGTCGGAGCCGAGATACACATACCCGAGTGTTCTCGGCTTTTTTTGGCGCCGCCGTCACGCCCAGTCCCGCCCTTGGACCTGTGTTATGTCCATCATAGGGTGGGACTGGGTGTGACTGAGCGGCCCTGAAAAAAGCCGAGAACAATCAGGTATGTGTATCTCGGCTCTGACGAATCCCTGCAGTCTCGGCGCCATATTTGAATCTCCACACGGCTGTGTATGTCGGTGGCGAGTGCACAAAGCTGCACTGACATGGCTGCACTGAAATTCCGACCGTGTGTGGGCTCCATCGGACATTTTCCATCAGATTTTCCGACACTAGGGATGAGCCGAACACCCCCCTGTTCGGTTCGCACCAGAACATGCGAACAGGAAAAAAATTCGTTCGAACACGCGAACGCCGTTAAAGTCTATGGGACACGAACATGAATAATCAAAAGTGCTAATTTTAAAGGCTAATATGCAAGTTATTGTCAATAAAAGTGTTTGGGGACCCGGGTCCTGCCCCAGGGGACATGGATCAATGCAAAAAAAAGTTTTAAAAACGGCCGTTTTTTCAGGAGCAGTGATTTTAATAAAGCTTAAAGTCAAACAATAAAAGTGTAATATCCCTTTAAATTTCGTACCTGGGGGGTGTCTAGAGTATGCCTGTAAAGGGGCGCATGTTTCCTGTGTTTAGAACAGTCTGACAGCAAAATGACATTTTGAAGGAAAAAACACATTTAAAACTACCCGCGGCTATTGCATTGCCGACAATACACATAGAAGTTCATTGATAAAAACGGCATGGGAATTCCCCACAGGGCAACCCCGAACCAAAATTTAAAAAAAAAATGATGTGGGAGTCCCCCTAAATTCCATACCAGGCCCTTCAGGTCTGGTATGGATATTAAGGGGAACCCCAGCCAAAATTTAAAAAAAAAAATTGACGTGGGGGTCCCCCTAGATTCCATACCAGACCCTTCAGGTCTGGTATGGATTTTAAGGGGAACCCCGCGCCAAAAAAAAAAAAAAAAACGGCGTGGGGTCCCCCTAAAAATCCATACCAGACCCTTATCCGAGCACGCAACCTGGCAGGCCGCAGGAAAAGAGGGGGGGACGAGAGTGCGGCCCCCCCCCTCCTGAACCGTACCAGGCCACATGCCCTCAACATTGGGAGGGTGCTTTGGGGTAGCCCCCCAAAACACCTTGTCCCCATGTTGATGAAGACAAGGGCCTCATCCCCACAACCCTGGCCGGTGGTTGTGGGGGTCTGCGGGCGGGGGGCTTATCGGAATCTGGAAGCCCCCTTTAACAAGGGGACCCCCAGATCCCGGCCCCCCCCCTGTGTGAAATGGTAAGGGGGTACTTACCCCTACCATTTCACTAAAAAACTGTCAAAAATGTTAAAAATGACAAGAGACAGTTTTTGACAATTCCTTTATTTAAATGCTTCTTCTTTCTTCCTTCATCTTCTTCTTCTGGTTCTTCTGGCTCTTCTGGTTCTTCCTCCGGCGTTCTCGTCCAGCATCTTCTCCGCGGCGTCTTCTATCTTCTTCTCCTCGGGCCGCTCCGCACCCATGGCATGAGGGGAGGCTCCCGCTCTTCTCTTCATCTTCTTCTCTTCTTCATCTTCTTCTTCATCTTCTTCTTCTTCTTCTCTTCTTCCTTCTTCTGTTCTTCATGTCTTCTCCGGGCCGCTCCGCAGCCATGCTGGCATGGAGGGAGGCTCCCGCTGTGTGACGGCGTCTCTTCGTCTGACAGTTCTTAAATAACGGGGGGCGGGGCCATCCGGTGACCCCGCCCCCTCTGACGCACGGTGACTTGAGGGACTTCCCTGTGACGTCACGGGGAATGCCACAGGGAAGTCCCGTCATGTCACCGTGCGTCAGAGGGGGGCGGGGTCACCGGGTGGCCCCGCCCCCCGTTATTTAAGAACCGTCAGACGAAGAGACGCCGTCACACAGCGGGAGCCTCCCTCCATGCCACAGCATGGCTGCGGAGCGGCCCGGAGAAGACATGAAGAACAGAAGAAGGAAGAAGAGAAGAAGAAGAAGAAGATGAAGAAGAAGATGAAGAAGAGAAGAAGATGAAGAGAAGAGCGGGAGCCTCCCCCCTCATGCCATGGGTGCGGAGCGGCCCGAGGAGAAGAAGATAGAAGACGCCGCGGAGAAGATGCTGGACGAGAACGCCGGAGGAAGAACCAGAAGAGCCAGAAGAACCAGAAGAAGATGAAGGAAGAAAGAAGAAGCATTTAAATAAAGGAATTGTCAAAAACTGTCTCTTGTCATTTTTAACATTTTTGACAGTTTTTTAGTGAAATGGTAGGGGTAAGTAACCCCTTACCATTTCACACAGGGGGGGGGCCGGGATCTGGGGGTCCCCTTGTTAAAGGGGGCTTCCAGATTCCGATAAGCCCCCCACCCGCAGACCCCCACAACCACCGGCCAGGGTTGTGGGGATGAGGCCCTTGTCTTCATCAACATGGGGACAAGGTGTTTTGGGGGGCTACCCCAAAGCACCCTCCCAATGTTGAGGGCATGTGGCCTGGTACGGTTCAGGAGGGGGGGGGGCGCACTCTCGTCCCCCCCTCTTTTCCTGCGGCCTGCCAGGTTGCGTGCTCGGATAAGGGTCTGGTATGGATTTTTGGGGGGACTCCCACATCATTTTTTTTTTTAATTTTGGTTCGGGGTTCACCTGTGGGGAATTCCCATGCCGTTTTTATCAATAAACTTCTATGTGTATTGTCGGCAATGCAATAGCCGCGGGTAGTTTTAAATGAGTTTTTTCCTTCCAAATGTCATTTTGCTGTCAGACTGTTCTAAACACAGGAAACATGCGCCCCTTTACAGGCATACTATAGACACCCCCCAGGTACGAAATTTAAAGGGATATTACACTTTTATTGATTGACTTTAATCATTATTAAAATCACTGCTCCTGAAAAAACGGCCGTTTTTAAAACTTTTTTTTGCATTGATCCATGTCCCCTGCGGCAGGACCCAGGTCCCCAAACACTTTTTATGACAATAACTTGCATATAAGCCTTTAAAATTAGCACTTTTGATTTCTCCCATAGACTTTTAAAGGGTGTTCCGCGGCATTCGAATTTGCCGCGAACACCCCAAATTGTTCGCTGTTCGGCGAACTTGCGAACAGCCGATGTTCGAGTAGAACATGAGTTCGACTCGAACTCGAAGCTCATCCCTATCCGACACACAAAGTTTGAGAGCAGTCTATAAAATTTTCCGACAACAAAATCCGATCGCGTCAATTCCGACCGTGTGTGGCCAATTCCGAAAGTGCCACGCATGCTCAGAAGAAATTCCGAGACGGAACAGCTCGGTCTGGTAAAATTAGTGTTCGGAATGGATACAGCACTTTTGTCAGGCTGAAGTGTTTTAAATGGTTTAATACAGCGCACTCTCTTCTTCTTTATAATGTGAGAAGAATGAAGTAGTTTTGCTGCTCATATTCACACACACTTCTCACAAACTTCTTTCTTTATTATTTATCGTGATTTCATCAATATATTTTGATTTGTCACATCTGACAAAACTTTTTTTTTTTTTTGTATTTTTTTAAAGCTTGATCGTGTTTTTTTTTATTTTATTTTTTATTTTTTACTCCAGAATATTTTTGTGTGTGTTTTGTGTGTCAAGTTACCACAACACCATTTGTATCTTGTATTATTTAATCTCAAGGAGATTTTTTGTTGTTGGTGTCTCTTGTTAATTTCACATTGTATATTTGAAATGTACCTGCCTCCTCACAAACAAACTGTCCTATTTGAAGGAAAACGCACATAAGCAAGTCTAATTGAAACAAAAATTCCTTTATTAAGGGCTCAGAACCAAACAAAGAGGGAGGCAATGCTGGATAAACATCAGGAATTGGCAAAGCCTTTGGCCCCCAGGGCAGACATCAATTATTTTACAGCAAAATTGGTGGCCTGAGGAGTCCATATCTAAGGGAGTGCAGTGTGGTCCAGAAGTCCAAGAGATCATGAAAGCAGCAGATGACATGTATGTCCCCAGCCTGTGGTCATACAAGAGCCTGCATCTTTTGCCAGACCATACTGAACCCAGGCTATCACTCTCTGGTCTTCCTTACATGCTTCCTTCCTGGCTGTGGCTCTGGTGTTGGAGGTGTGGCAGGAGGAGGAGTAGGACCTGGAGGAGGAGGAGGACCTGGAGGAGGAGGAGGAGGACCATGGGTGAGCTCACAAATGTGGCTTTCACATGTGAGTTGGCCCCTCAACCCCTTATGTAGAGCTTCTAACATGACAAACTCACATAAGAGTGGTTGGCCCTCCTCCATTTGCAGCATTTTGCATGCTGTTATGGCAGCAAAATGCTCTTCCACACTGTGGGGTGTAGCCTTCCAAAATAGGCCTATTGCAGCCTCCTCCAGGTTACTCCTCTTCCTGCCACTTTGTGTTTGAAGGTGGAGGGGAGGGACCTGGGTATTGGGCAGCCTGCTTGGCCCGGCCACCTCCTGGCTGAAACTTCCCTGTGTATGAAAAAGGGACATGGTTTTAGTTTTTTGTTCCTAAATCACAATCATAAATTATTACTCCAAACTAACATCTGTTTAACATCATTAATTGGACAACCAGAAATATGTATAAGAATGCTATACCTGGCTCAAGCTGGGCTCCTCCACATATTGCTGCCTAGAAGGCCCAGGTTGGACGTCAGAAGCCTAAGCTGGGGGGAAGGAAGTGTGGAAGGAAGAGTGGAGAGGGATGGCCTGGGTTCAGTCTGACCTGACAGAAAATGCAGCCTGTCATAGTACCACAGCCTGGCGAAATAAATGTCCTCTGCTGCTGCTGATCTCTGGGAATCCTGGACCTTTTTGCGCTCCCTTAGATAAGTATTCCTCATGCCACCAATTAGGGCCTTCAAATAGGGGATGTCTGCCGTGGGGATCACCGTCTTCACAAATTCAAGCAAATTATCCAGTGCTGCCTTACTCTTGGTTTAGTTCTTAGAATCAGGGTGGTTTACCTGCCACAGACAGGACAGCTCCCTGAACATATCTATGAATATGCAGATAAAATCCTGATTCTTCAAGATATCCATTTTCACTCAGGCTAAAGTCTTCTAAACTTGTCCAAATACAGGCCTCAATCTAGAAGCAGTATAGGCCCAATTTTAAATCTTACCTTCGTTATCACGATCGGCGCCTCCGATACTCCTTCCTCTGCTCACAGATTGTACATACTATGCAGGCGTGTTACGCTTTATATACACTGCGCATGCGTGAAACTCCGCCCGCCCCTGATGTTCTTTCTAGTCTATTCCCCGCCCCTTCTCGTTCGGCGCAGTGGGGAAGAACACATGGCGGAGACAGAGCAGGTGTCTGATAATTACACCAATGAGGAGGAGGAGAAGGAAAGTCCGGAGCCTGAAACGTCCCGATCCCAGAGGAGACATTTAAGGCATCAAATATGTCCTTTGGGGAGATGGTGGACATCATGAAGAGGGCCGACTATGATGGGAAGTATGGACCTTACCCCAACCCCAATGTTAGAAAGGCCAAGATAATGGCTAAAGTAGTCAAGAGTAGGGATGAGCTTCGAGTTCGAGTCAAACTCATGTTCGACTCAAACATTGGCTGTTCACCAGTTCCCCAAACAGCGAACAATTTGGGGTGTTCACTGCAAATTCGAATGCCGCGGAACACCCTTTAAAAGTCTATTGGAGAAATCAAAAGTACTAATTTTAAAGGCTAATATGCAAGTTATTGTCATAAAAAGTGTTTGGGGACCTGGGTCCTGCCCCAGGGGACATGGATCAATGCAAAAAAAAGTTTTAAAACGGCCGTTTTTTTTCAGGAGCAGTGATTTTAATAATGCTTAAAGTGAAACAATAAAAGTGTAATATCCCCTTAAATATCATACCTGGGGGGTGTCTATAGTATGCCTGTAAAGGGGCGCATGTTTCTTGTGTTTAGAACAGTCTGACAGCAAAATGACATTTCAAAGGAAAATGTCATTTAAAACTACTCGCGGCTATACTGAATTGCCAGCCCGACAATACACATAAAAGTTCATTGATAAAAACGGCATCGTAATTCCCCACACGGGAACCCCGAACCAAAATTAAAAAAAAAAATGACGTGGGCGTCCCCCTAAATTCCATATCAGGCCCTTCAGGTCTAGTATAGATATTAAGGGGAACCCCGACTAAAATAAAAAAAAATGGCGTGGGGTCCCCCTCAAAATCTATACCAGACCCTTTAGGTCTGGTATGGATTTTAAGGGGAACCCCGCGCCAAAATTTAAAAAAATGGCGTGGGGTACCCCCAAAAATCCATACCAGACCCTTATCCGAGCATGCAACCTGGCAGGCCGCAGGAAAAGAGGGGGGATGAGAGAGCGCCCCCCCTGAACCGTACCAGGCCACATGCCCTCAACATTGGGAGGGTGCTTTGGGCGTAGCCCCCCAAAACACCTTGTCCCCATGTTGATGGGGACAAGGGCCTCATCCCCACAACCCTTGCCCGGTGGTTGTGGGGGTCTGCTGGCGGGGGGCTTATCGGAATCTGGAAGCCCCCTTTAACAAGGGGACCCCCAGATCCCGGCCCTCCCCCTGTGTGAAATGGTAAGGGTGTACAAAAGTACCCCTACCATTTCACAAAAAAATGTCAAAAATGTTAAAAATGACAAGAGACAGTTTTTGACAATTCCTTTTATTTGAATGCTTCTTCTTTCTTCTATTTTCTATCTTCTTTCATCTATCTACTTTCTTCTATCTTCTATCTTCCTTTGGTTTCTTCCTTCATCTTCTTCTTCTTCTGGTTCTTGTTCTTCTGGTTCTTCTTGTTCTTCATCCGGTCTTCTCGTCCGGCATCTTCCTCAGCTGCGCCGTCTTCACTTCATCTTCTTTCCTCTGGCCGCTCCGCATCCACGATTGGATGAGAGGATCCCGCTGTGTGACGCTTCTCCTCTTCTGACAGTTCTTAAATAACGGAGCGCGGGTGACCCTGCCCCCTCTGATGGAGGGCGGGTGACCCCGCCCCCTCTGACGTCACAGGGAATGCCACAAGGAACAAGAACCAGAAGAAGATGGAGGAAGAAACTGAAGGAAGATAGAAGAAAGAAGAAGCATTTAAATAAAGGAATTGTCAAAAACTGTCTCTTGTCATTTTTAACATTTTTAACATTTTTTTGTGAAATGGTAGGGGTACAAAAGTACCCCCTTACCATTTCACACAGGGGGAGGGCCGAGATCTGGGGGCCCCCTTGTTAAAGGGGGCTCCCAGATTCTGATAAGCCCCCTGCCCGCAGACCCCTACGACCACTGGGCCAGGGTTGTGGGGATGAGGCCCTTGTCCTCATCAACATGGGGACAAGGTGCTTTGGGGGGCTACCCCCAAAGCACCCTCCCAATGTTGAGGGCATGTGGCCTGGTACGGTTCAGGAGGGGAGGGGCGCTCTCTCGTCCCCCCCTCTTTTCCTGTGGCCTGCCAGGTTGCATGCTCAGATAAGGGTCTGGTATGGATCTTTGGGGGTACCCCACGCATTTTTTTTTTTATTTTTGGCACGGGGTTCTCCTTAAAATCCATACCAGACCTGAAGGGTCTGGTATAGATTTTGAGGGGGACCCCACGCCAATTTTTTTTTCAATTTTGGCCAGGGTTCCTCTTAATATCCATACCAGACCTGAAGGGCCTGGTATGGAATTTAGGGGGACCCCCCATGCCATTTTTTTTTAAATTTTGGTTCGGGGTTCCCCTGTGGGGAATTCCCATGCCATTTTTATCAATGAACTTTTATGTGTATTGTCAGACCGGCAATTCATTAATAGCCGCAAGTAGTTTTAAATGACTTTTTTCCTTTGAAATATCATTTTGACTGTTCTAAACACGGGAAACATGCGCCCCTTTACAGGCATACTATAGACACCCCCCAGCTACGAAATTTAAAGGAATATTACAATTTTATTGTTTGACTTTAAGCATTATTGAAATCACTGCTCCCGAAAAAACGGCCGTTTTTAAAACTTTTTTTTGCATTGATACATGTCCCCTGGGGCAGGACCCGGGTCCCCAAACACTTTTTAGGACAATACCATGCAAATTAACCTTTAAAATGAGCACTTTTGATTTAGAACGTTCGAGTCCCATAGACTTCAATGGGGTTCTAACCTTCGTGCAAAGTTTTGGTCTGTTCGCAAGTTCTGGTGCGAATCGAACTGGGGGGTGTTTGGCTCATCCTTAGTCAAGAGTCTGCACCAGAATTTTGGGGTACGACGATCCAAGGATAAGCTCAGGAAGCGGTGGTCAGACCTCAAATTAAAGGAGCACGAGCAGTACAGAAGGATCAGGAGAGTGCTGCAAAAAAGTAAGTAGTTGTCCTGTGTTCCTTTTCTTTATTCTTATTACGTTCGTGCTGCTCCATGTGCTTTTATTAACTGTTGTACAGTTTAAAATGGCAACTTTCGTGTTCATGGGCACATTATTCGTTCGTTCGGCATAGAAAACACAATGTTTTTTCCAGATGCAGTTCTAAACATTTTTTCAGGCATACTTCTGTTAATTAAATTTTGGTGTCTTAGATGGGTTTGTAACTAGAATGTAATGCAAACTAGATTGTGTGTAAGGAGAGGACACTCAGCAGCTGTTTACACATCTGGACACTGGAGCACTAGTGTGGGATGAAAAAACACCCTTTTTATTTGGGGGCCACACACAGGTGCTCCAGTGAATACTATAGGGGTGTCTCCCTCTGTGAAGCTTGTACAAAACAGCTAAGTATTCAAGCTTGACAAAGGAAAACAATATTTCTTCATCTTGGAACTCTGCCAAAACAGACAATTGTACCCCACTTCCAAGCAATGTTTCATATTCCTATTCTGTCATCAAATATCTGTGTACTAAGTATACCTATTTTTTTTTACATAGGGGAGAAAAGACTCGGAGGACACCACTCATCCGAGGAGACAACAGACCCCCACCTCAGGAAGAAGTGGAGATCCCCCAAAGCCAACAGGAGGAGGAGGAGGAGGGAGACGTGGTGGAAATTGTCACCACAACAGGTGAGTGTCTGCGACCACAGGCTCAGGTAAGAGATGGATGCCGGCATATTTATAATACATGGTGTGTTTTTGTTTCTATCTTTTTAAGTGATCGTGATGTTGTGGATCCAGGTCATTTCACCAGTGAAAGTGTACAGATCCTGATCGGGGAGATCATGGGGTGTAATAGGGACTTGGAAAACATCAATGATGTTCAAAACAAAATTAAGAACATCATTGATGTTTTAGGGAGAGTTTAAAACACCTCCAAATCCCATCCTTTGTTGTGCTTTTTTGGATCTCTAAATTTTTCTCATTTTTTGACATATTATAGAAAAGCCCAATTTTGAAGATGCACACAGTGTGTCAACATATGCTATCTGCCATCACGGGAGATCAATGTATGCGTTTTGTGGATGCAACCCCTTCGTCAATATTAAAGTAGCTGAGAGGAAGGGGTTGCACCCCCAAAACACGTCCCTTGATCCCCCATGATGGCAGCTAGCACATGTTGACATTCGGCAATTTGTGTGCATCTTCAAAATTTGGCTTTTCCAGGGGTGACTTCACCCCATCTGAACACAATATCAAACACAGTTTATAAATACTCATGTCTGATATTGCCTTCAATTTATAACAAAGTTGAACTTTGTAAGTTCCAGAGGGAGATTAGGGAAGTAAACAAGTGGCTGAAGAGCTGGTGTAGTAAGGAGGGGTTTGGGTTCCTGGAGGACTGGGCCGACTTCTCAGTCGGTAACCGGTACTATAGAAGGGACGGACTGCACCTAAATGAGGAGGGTGCAGATCTGCTGGGAATGAAGATGGCCAAAAAGTTAGAGGGGTTTTTAAACTAGGCGATGGGGGGGGAGGGTCCAGAGACAGTGATAGCCAGCGCGGAAGATATTCCAGAGGGTAGTATTGGGGGCATTAGTGGTAGGTTAACCAAAGCACAAAAACACAAGGTGAGTATAGTAGCAAGTCCTAGTTGCAATCTTGAAACACCCAATACGAGGACAATATGCGACCGGTCTAAACTATGTGGCATGTTCACCAATGCCAGGAGCCTGGCGGACAAGATGGGTAAACTAGAGATACTGTTGTACAAGGAGGATTTGGATTTTGTGGGAATTTCAGAGACCTGGTTCAACAGCTCTCATGATTGGCTGGCAAACATTCAAGGGTATACCCTATACCGCAAGGATAGAGAGGGTAAAAAAGGGGGAGGGGTATGCCTATATATCAAGAATACTGTACAAGTGAATGTGAGAGATGACATCACTGAGGGGGCTAGAGAGGAGGTGGAATCCTTATGGGTAGAGCTCCAAAGGGATGAAGCTAAGGGGAAAATAATACTGGGAGTATGCTATAGGCCCCCTAACCTGAGGGAAGAAGTGGAGACGGATCTCCTATCACAAATTGGATTAGCAGCAAGGATGGGAAGTGTTATCATAATGGGGGATTTTAATTATCCAGACATAGACTGGGCGGAGGGAACCGCGCATTCATTTAAGGCTCGCCAGTTCCTTAATGTCTTGCAGGATGATTTTATGGGTCAGATGGTAGACGCACCAACTAGAAATAAAACATTACTAGATCTACTGATTACCAACAATACAGACCTGATAACAGATGTGGAAATACGGGGCAATTTAGGTAACAGCGATCACAGGTCAATTAGTTTCAGTATAAATCACACAAATAGGAAACATGAAGGGAACACAAAGACACTGAATTTCAAAAGAGCCAACTTCCCTAAACTACAAACCTTGCTAAAAGGCATAAATTGGGATAAAATATTAGGAACAAAGAATACGGAGGAGAGCTGGGTTTGCTTTAAGAGCATATTAAATAAGGGCATTAGCCAATGTATCCCATTGGGTAATAAATTTAAAAGAGCGAACAAAAATCCTGGATGGCTTAACTCCAATGTAAAAATGCATATAAAAGCAAAGGAGAAGGCCTTCAAAAAATACAAGGTTGAGGGATCATCCACAGCATTCAGAATTTATAAAGAATGCAATAAGAAATGTAAGGGTGCAATTAGGACGGCTAAGATAGAACATGAAAGACACATAGCGGAGGAGAGCAAAAAAAAATCCCAAGAAATTCTTTAAGTATGTAAACAGTAAAAAAGGGAGGACAGACCATATTGGCCCCATAAAGAATGAGGAAGGACATCTGGTTACAAAGGATGGGGACATGGCAAAAGGTATAGAATTTATTCTTCTCCTCAGTCTTCACGAGTGAATCGGGGGGCTTCAGTAACCAAAACTGCAGTGTTTATCCTCATGACACAATACAGGAAGCACCTACATGGTTAACAGAGGACGGAATTAAAATTAGACTTGAGAAACTTAACATTAATAAATCACCGGGACCAGATGGCTTGCATCCGAGGGAACTTAGGGAACTCAGTCAGGTGATTGCCAGACCGTTGTTCCTAATTTTTACAGACAGTCTATTGACTGGAATGGTACCAGTTGATTGGAGAAAAGCCAATGTAGCACCAATATTTAAAAAGGGCCCAAAATACATCCCTGGGAATTACAGACCAGTTAGCCTAACATCAATAGTATGTAAACTCTTGGAGGGGATGATAAGGGACTATATACAAGATTTTAGTAATAAGAATGATATCATTAGCAGTAATCAGCATGGATTCATGAAGAATCGTTCTTGCCAAACCAATCTATTAACCTTCTATGAGGAGGTGAGTTGCCATCTAGATAAAGGAAGGCTCGTAGACGTGGTGTATCTGGATTTTACAAAGTCATTTGACACAGTTCCCCATAAACGTTTACTGTACAAAATAAGGTGCGTTGGCATGGACCATAGGGTGAGTACATGGATTGAAAACTGGCTACAAGGGCGTGTTCAGAGGGTGGTGATAAATGGGGAGTACTCAGAATGGTCAGGGGTGGGTAGTGGGGTTCCCCAGGGTTCTGTGCTGGGACCAATCCTATTTAATTTGTTCATAAACGATCTGGAGGATGGGATAAACAGTTCAATCTCTGTATTTGCAGACGATACTAAGCTAAGCAGGGCAATAACTTCTCAGCAGGATGTGGAAACCTTGCAAAAAGACCTGAACAAATTAATGGGGTGGGTGACTACATGGCAAATGAGGTTCAATGTAGAAAAATGTAAATTAATGCATTTGGGTGGCAAAAATCTGAATGCAATCTATACACTGGGGGGAGAACCTCTGGGGGAATCTAGGATGGAAAAGGACCTGGGGGTCCTAGTAGATGATAGGCTCAGCAATGACATGCAATGCCAAGCTGCTGCTAACAAAGCAAACAGAATATTGGCATTAAAAGGGGGATCAACTCCAGAGATAAAACGATAATTCTCCCACTCTACAAGACTCTGGTCCGGCCGCACCTGGAGTATGCTGTCCAGTTCTGGGCACCAGTCCTCAGGAGGGACGTACTGGAAATGGAGCGAGTACAAAGAAGGGTAACAAAGCTAATAAAGGGTCTGGAGGATCTTAGTTATGAGGAAAGGTTGCGAGCTCTGAACTTATTCTCTCTGGAGAAGAGACGCTTGAGAGGGGATATGATTTCAATTTACAAATACTGTACTGGTGACCCCACAATAGGGATAAAACTTTTTCGCAGAAGAGAGTTTAATAAGACTCGTGGCCACTCATTACAATTAGAAGAAAAGAGGTTTAACCTTAAACTACGTAGAGGGTTCTTTACTGTAAGAGCGGCAAGGATGTGGAATTCCCTTCCACAGGCGGTGGTCTCAGCGGGGAGCATTGATAGCTTCAAGAAACTATTAGATAATCACCTGAATGACCGCAATATACAGGGATATGTAATGTAATACTGACACATAATCACACACATAGGTTGGACTTGATGGACTTGTGTCTTTTTTCAACCTCACCTACTATGTAACTATGTAACTATGTGTCTTTCTTGTTGGTTTTAAACTTGCCTGTTTTACCTTAAATGGACATTTCTACTTTTATTAATGTGACCCAAAAAATTGTTATACAACAAACATGTTGGTTTGTTTAAAAAACATTTTATAAATGCACATGTGATTGTGCTGGTATTAAAAAGATTGATAATCAAGAATGTGTGGATTATTCTTTCAATGCTTGGTTTGGTAAAATTGTGGTTTTCTGTGACAATGGGGGTTATTTCCTAACAGAAAATCCACTTTGCACTACAAGTGCAGTTTCAGTGAAGTCTCAAGTGCACTTGTAGTGCAAAGTGTTTTTGCCTTTAGTAAATAACACCCAACAATGCTTTCTAATGTTACACAATCACGCCATTTTCAGGACTACCCAAATTTAAGTGAGGGTCAGCTAAAAAAAACACAAGCAGTAAATGTCAGCAAATATTTTAGTTGTTCAAATTAGTTTTTTATTTAAAAAATGTCTCAGACATTGTCTGGCATATCGATGGCCCCCCTACCCGCAAAGTATTCAAGGTATCTTAGACAGACCTTGCAGGCACTCAGGGGGGGCAAGCCAGGACGGCCAGCTTCAAGCGCCATCAGGGTTGGTTCATTTACATGAATTCCTGATTCAGGCCCAACTGAGCCAGCATAGTTCACCGAATTTCTCCTTAAAAAGTTGTGGAGAACACAGCAAGCCAGGATGATATGATTGAGTTTATACTCCGCCATATGTATGGGTGTAAGAAATAGGCGGAACCGGCTGGCCATTATTCCAAACGTGTTCTCCACCTCTCTTCTGGCTCTGGCCAGCCGGTAATTAAAAACCCTCTGGTCCGGGGTGAGGGTCCTCATAGAGAATGGCTGCATAAGATGGTCCCCCCAGTGAAAACGCTTCATCCGCAACAAAGACAAATGGGAGTCCTTCCGCATTGTCTTCTGGAGGTGGCAAGCCCAAGCTGCCATTCTGGAGACGCCTGTAGAACGCAGTCTGGGCAATGACTCCACCATCTGACATCCGGCCATTCTTCCCCACGTCCACATACAGGAACTCGTAAGTAGCCGACACCACCACCAACATCACAATACTATTGAACCCCTTATAGTTGTAATAGTATGACCCCGAGTTGGGTGGTGGGATGATGTGGATGTGTTTCCCATCAATTGCCCCTCCGCAGTTAGGAAAGTCCCACCGCTGGGCAAAGTGGGAGGCCACAGTCTGCCATTCCTGTGGGTTGGAAGGAAACTGTGGAGTCCGACAAGAAAAATAAATTAATCATTTTACACATAAACATGGAAAGCAGTTTGGACACAAACATTCTTGGCCAACATCAGTATAACATTTATTTTAGGGAGTATTTAAAGACCAAAGTATAAGGTCCACATATCAGATTCCTCCTCCCCCCTCTCATGGGCCATTTGTAAAATTTTATGGGGGGGTGTTTTGGACAGGTAATCCCCTCTCCACTTCATTGAGAGATGAATGCCTAAATAATGTGTATTACTTTGGCCAGCCCCTCCTTACTTTACACTATTGGCAGCCCACTGGAAAGGTAAGAAGTGTCATAATACAAAGAGATAAATACACACTTTGCACATTTTAGCACATTTTTACATTCTGCTATTACCTATCAAGATAATAATAGGATACAAAAACTTTAAACAGTACCATTTGAAAGTATTCAGGCAGGCCCTTGTACTACATGCTTTGGGGAATTCATCCATAAATCTGACCACAAAAGAGGTGGGTATAGTGTGTATGGGTTTGGCAAAGTCAACAGATAGATGATTGGTATAAGCTGAGTTAGCAGTTGGGGGAGGGAGGGTTCCAAATGATTTTGGGACCCCCCAAAAAAGCCCCTGAATTTCAAGGACACATCACAATTTTACACATTTTAGGAGGTGTTTGGGGTAAAGCACTACTATGGAGCTGACAAAATACATTGTTAAGTGACTACACGAGGTAAATATAGGCCCAGGAGAGCATGCTTTGGAGGTAAGTAAAGGCAAATATGTAGGAAGGACAACAAAAATTACATACAATTCCAGCATGCATGAGAACAAAGGGGACATTCACAGCATATTACAATCATGGTAATTAGGGAATGAGGAAAGAAATACAATATATTATAAAACATTCTATACCATAAAATGTAATGTTAAAGGATAAATCTTACCTTAATATACTCCTTCTGCAGGACCTGGATGATGGCAGAACAGGTTTCTGTGATAATGATCCCCAGAGCCTGGGGGGAGATGCCTGTCGAGAACTTGAGGTCCTGCAGACTTCTCCCCGTTGCCAAGTACCGCAGGGTGGCTACTAGCCTCTGTTCCGGAGTGATGGCTTGCCTCATGCAGGTATCCTGCCTGCTGATATAGGGGGTCAGCGAAGCCAACAAACGGTGAAATACGGGGTCCGTCATCCTGAGAAAGTTCCTGAAATCATCAGGATTATTCTCACAGATCTCACGGAGCAAAGGCATATGACAGAACTGGTCATGCTGGAGCAACCAATTCTTGGTCCATGAACTCCTCCCCACCCTGTTCATGGACTGGACTTGTGTCAAGGTCAGGACCCCAACACCAAGCCCCCGCACAGCACGAACTCTACCATGAGTATGTACATGCAACATGGCTAGAAAATGGTCGGCTGGTCAGGACGGAGTAACAGAACGCACTGAAGAACAGCAAGGCCTGTGAAGAGCGACCTGAAAAAAAGCAACGTGCGGACAAGAACGCACTGAATAATCAAATACGAACTCACAGCATGCGCTGAAGACCAGATACAAACCCACAAGCACAAACTGAACAGCAGAAAACAATCTGAAAGCCACGAGCCTGAAAAAGCGCGAATCGTCTCTCACCAAACTTTTACTGACATGAGATTAGCAAAAGGAGCCCAAAGGGTGCTGCGCTTGGTTCTGAACCGGCCTTTTATAGTCTTGTCGTACGTGGTGTACGTGACCGCTAGGAATGAGCTTTGTGTTCGAATCGAACGCATGTTCGACTCGAACATTGCCTGTTCGATTGTTCGCCGAATTGCGAACGATATGGGCCGTTCGCGCCAAATTCGAGAGGCGCGTCACGGCCCATAATTCACTGCGGCATCGCAGTGCATTGCTGGCTGATGATTGGCCAAGCATGCACTATGACCCGCATGCTTGGCCAAGTACAGCACCATTTCAACAGAGAGCCGTAGTTGGCCAAATTATGGCTCAGGGGGTTTAGTACACGCCCCACACTATATAAGGCCGCCTGCACGGCGCCCCTGTGTAGTGTGTTCCGGCGTTCAGATAGAGAGAGAGACAGACAGTGTCATTTGATTTAAGTTAGATAGAGTCAGTTAGCTGCAGTTACAGTGTATTGTGTATATATATATATATATATATGCATCCCAGGTGTTGTGTGTGTATATATATATATATATATATATATATATATATATATATACACACTGTATTCAGTTTAGCTAGATCATGTTCTTCTCTTCCTAATATACTGACAGGCAGGCAGGTGTTTTTACAGTATTTCCAGCTACTGTATTGTGTACCCTGCACAGTCTGACCTACAGTATAGCAACCTGCAGCCAGATGCTTGTGTAGGCTCATTTAAGTATTTCCAGCTACTGTACTGTGTACCCTGCACAGTCTGACCTACAGTATAGCAACCTGCAGCCAGGTGCTTGTGTAGGCTCATTGAAGTATTTACAGCTAATGTATTGTGTACCCTGCACAGTCTGACCAACAGTATAGCAACCTGTAGCCAGTTGCTTGTGTAGGCTCATTGAAGTATTTCCAGCTACTTTACTGTGTACCCTGCACAGTCTGACCTACAGTATAGCAACCTGCAGCCAGGTGCTTGTGTAGTCTCATTGAAGTATTTCCAGCTAATGTACTGTGTACCCTGCACAGTCTGACCTACAGTATAGCAACCTGCAGCCAGGTGCTTGTGTAAGCTCATTGAAGTATTTCCAGCTACTGTACTGTCTACCCTGCACAGTCTGACCTACAGTATAGCAACCTGCAGCCAGTTGCTTGTGTAGGCTCATTGAAGTATTTCCAGCTACTTTAATGTGTACCCTGCACAGTTTGACCTACAGTATAGCAACCTGCAGCCAGTTGCTTGTGTAGGCTCATTGAAGTATTTCCAGCTACTGTACTGTGCACCCTGCACAGTTGCACCTACATTATAGCTACCTGAAGACAAGTGCAGGGGTTATCATACTAATAATAGTACAGGCAGGCAGTTCATTCTGCTAGCTGCAGTATAATCGGTATATATATATATGTATATATATATAATATATATATATATCCCAGTTTTGTGCAGTTCACTGCAGGCCAATAGTATGTCTGGAAGGCCAACAAGGAGAGGCAGACAGTCACAAGCCAATAAGAAAGGGCAACCAGGCTCTGTGTCTAGAGGCAACAGTGCTGGTCATGGACACGGTGCATCCTCATCAGCACGTGGCCGTGGGACACGCTTGGCCTTTTTTTTGGCAGCTGGCCGTGTTGAGCCGCAACATGCGGAAGACTTGGTCGAGTGGATAACCAAGTCGTCCTCATCCTCCTCATCCTCTCTCACCCAGGCTCAGGGTACTCTGTCTGGCAAAGCAGCTGCCAACGCGGTCTCTTCCCTCGGCTCAATGGCATCAGTGACTCCTTCCCTAGCCCCACCATGTCCTCCTGAGGAGTCCCTCAAACTGTTTGACCACAGTGTTGGGTACATGCTTCAGGAGGATGCCCAGCGTTTAGAAGGCTCTGATGATGATACTGAGCTAGATGAAGGCAGTAACGTGAGCACGGACAGAGGGGGTGCCCAAGAAGGACAGCAATCTGGCAGTCATGCTCCCCCTGCTGCAGCATACTGCCAGGTTTGCTCCAGTGATGAGGAGGGAGGGGATGATGAGGTCACTGACTCAACGGGGGTGCCTGATAGGAGAGAGGAGGAGGAGGAGGAGGCACATCACCAACGAGGCAGGATGCCCTCCAGGGGCCAGCCTAAGGGCAGCACACTGATTGCATCACACCGCAAAGCTCCGCATGTGCAGGGCGCTGCTGTCTCAGCGCGTTTTTCCAAAGTTCTTTGGTGTGGGCCTTTTTTGAGACGAGTGCATCAGATCGCACCGCTGCTATTTGCAACATATGTCTCAAGCGTATCTCGCATGGCCAAAACATCTCCCGCTTGGGTACCACATGCTTGACCAGACATATGTTGACCTACCATGCAGTTCGTTGGCAAGCGTATCTAAAAGACCCACACCAAAGAACAAAGAGGACCTCTCCTTACTCCTCATTAGGGATGAGCCGAACACACCCCCCGGTTCGGTTCGCACCAGAACCTGCGAACGGACCGAAAATTCACACGAACGTTAGAACCCCATTGATGTCTATGGGACTCGAACGTTCGAAATCAAAAGTGCTCATTTTAAAGGCTAATTTGCATGGTATTGTCCTAAAAAGTGTTTGGGGACCCGGGTCCTACCCCAGGGTACATGTATCAATGCTAAAAAAAGGTTTTAAAAACAGACGTTTTTTCGGGAGCAGTGATTTTAATGATGCTTAACCACTAAGCCACCGCCCACCGTCATATGACGGCTGGACGAGGCTTCCATTGTTCTGGGAGGACGTCATATGACGTCCTCGCCTTCCCGAGCCACTAGGGGGCGCGTGCGCGCGCCCGCTGTGTCACTCGGGACCCGGTGCGCGTGCCCGGCGGCCGTGATGTCCGCCGGGCACCCGCGATTGCCGGGTAACAGAGCAGGATCGTGGATCTGTGCATGTAAACACAGATCCACGTCCTGTCGGAGAGGAGAGGAGACCGATGGCGTGTCCCTTGTACATAGGGACAGCGATCGGTCACCTCCCCCAGTCAGTCCCCTCCCCCCACAGTTAAAATCACCTCCTTAGGTAATACATTAACCCCTCGAGCGCCCCCTAGTGTTAACCCCTTCCCTGCCAGTCACATTTACACAGTAATCAATGCAATTTTATAGCACAGATCGCTGTATAAATGTGAATGGTCCCAAAAATGTGTCAAAAGTGTCCGATGTGTCCGCCGCAATATCGTAGTCACAATAAAAATTGCAGATCGCCGCCATTACTAGTAAAAAATAAATAAATAATAAAAATGCTATAAATCTATCCCGTATTTTGTAGACGCTATAACTTTTGCGCAAACCAATCAATATACGCTTATCACAATTTTTTTTTACCAAAAATATGTAGAAGAATACGTATCGGCCTAAACTGAGGAAAAAATTTGTTAAAAAAAAAAAAAAAAAATTGGATATTTATTATAGCAAAAAGTAAAAAATATTGTGTTTTTTCAAAATTGTCCCTCTTCTTTTGTTTATAGCGCAATAAATAAAAACCGCAGAGGTGATCAAATACCACCAAAAGAAAGCTCTATTTGTGGGGAAAAAATTATAAAAATTTAATTAAGGTGCAGTGTAACACGACCGCGCAATTGTCATTCAAAGTGCGACAGCGCTGAAAACTGAAAAATGGCTTGGGCAGGAAGGGGGTGTAAGTGCCCAGTATTGAGGTGGTTAAAGTAAAAAATAAAAGTGAAATATTCCTTAAAATATCGTACCTGGAGGTGTCTATAGTATGACTGTAAAGTGGCGCATGTTTCCCGTGTTTAGAACAATCCCTGTATAAAATGTCATTTTTAACCAGTTCAATACCGGGAATTTTCACCCCCTTCCTTCCCAGACCAATTTTTAGTTTTCAGCGCTGTCGCACTTTAAACGACAATTGCGCGGTCGTGCGATGTTGTACCCAAACAAAATTGACGTCCTTTTTTCCCCACAAATAGAGCTTTCTTGTGGGGGAATTTAATCACCTCTGCGTTTTTTATTTTTTGCGCTATAAACAAAAGAAAAGCGACAATTTTGAAAAAAACACAATATTGTTTACTTTTTGCTATAATAAATATCCCAATTTAAAAAAAAAAAAAAATTTTTCCTCAGTTTCAGCCGATACGTATTCTTCTACATATTTTTGGTAAAAAAAATCGCAATAAACGTATATTGATATGTTTGCGCAAAAGTTATAGCGTCTATAAAATACGGGATAGATTTATGGCATTTAAAAAAAAAATATATTTATTTATTTTTTTTTACTAGTAATAGCGGCGATCGTGATTTTTTTTCGTGACTGCGACATTATGGCGGACACATCAGACACTTTTGACACATTTTTGGGACCATTCACATTTATACAGCGATCAATGCTATAAAATTGCATTGATTACTGTGTAAATGTGACAAGCAGTGAAGGGGTTAACCACTAGGGGGCGGGGAGGGGTTAAATGTGTTTCCTAGGGAATGCTTCTAACTGTAGGGGGAGGGGACGCACAAGGGGAGGAGACCGATCAGTGTTCCTCTGTTCTGGGAACACAGATCGCTCTTCTCTCACACGCACCGGGTCCCGAGCAACGCGGTGGGCGCGCGCGCGCCCCCTAGGCGGCCGGGAACCTGAGGCCGTCATATGACGTCCACCCAGGATGGGAGATCCCATCTGTGGACATCATATGACTATAGGCAGGTAGGGAAGTGGTTAAAGGAAAAAAAGTAATTTAAAAGTCATTTAAAACTGCTTGCGGGTTTAATGTAATGTCGGGTCCTGGCAATATGGATGGAAATCAGTGAGACAAACGGCATGGGTACCCCCCAGTCCATTACCAGGCCCTTTGGGTCTTTTATGGATATGAAGAGGGACCCCGCACCCAAATTAAAAAAGGAAACATCAGTATACAGGCCCTATATACTCTGAACAGCAGTATACAGGCGGTGCAAACAAGACAGGGACTGTAGGTTTGTTGTTAAGTGGAATCTCTTTGTAATTTTGAACATTTTTAACGTGTTTAGCTCCAGCCAAAAAATCTTTTTTAAGCTTTTTGGAAAACATAGGGAAGGGTTATCACCCCTGTGACATTTGTTTTGCTGTCTGTGCTCCTCTTCAGAAGATTTCACCTCACTTTTTGTCCCAATGACAAATGTTTTTTGAAAATATGGGGTTTTTAGTGAAACAAGGATTGGAAAGCATCAGTGGAAAGGAGAAAAGTTTTTCCCATATTAACTCTTACAGGAGAGAATTTCCCTTCCTAGGGGTAGATTTATTCTCACTTCCTGTTGTCTCCTTCCGTTTGCAAGTAGGAGTCGTTTGTAAGTTAGATGTTTGAAAGTAGGGGCCTGCCCTATATACTCAGCAGAAATTTGGGCCTTAGGTGTTGTTGTCGCCACAACACTGTAAGCCCTCACAGGGCCCTGCTGTGAAATATTAGATCAAGAATTGTAATTACATGCCCCTGTTGAACAGGGACAGAAAAATTGGGCCTTTGGTGGTGGTGGTGGTGCTTGTGCCACAACACTGTAAGTCCTCACTCGTTCTTGGTGGGCGCAGAAACAGGCCCTGCTGTGAAATATTAGGTCAAGAATTGTAATTACATGCCCCTGTTGAACAGGGGCTGAAAAATTGGGCCTTAGGCACTGGTGCTGGTACCACAACACTGCAACCCCTCACAGACACTCTAGTTGGAACGCAGAAATGAGCCCTGCTGCAAAGTATTGCATCAAAAATTGTAATTACACGCCCCTGTTAAACAGGGGCTGAAAAATTAGGCCTTAGGCACTGGTGGCGGCGCCCAGAACCAAAAATGTTCTTACAAGCTATCAGCGTGATCATTGAGGAGGAAGAGGATAATTACTCAGGGTAGTCACTCAGCATCAGCATAGGTAGTCTTTGAAGGGATCTGAGATTTCATGTAAAACAGACGCTGGCGATGGTTGCTGGAAGCGATCATACCTTGGGGCTGAGGACTAATAAATTGTCTGAACGCATCGGTCAGACGGCCACCTTCTCCACCGCTCCTTCTTTGACTGACCGAAGCCTCAGCAACACGTTGTCCAGAAACAGGAGTTTGTAACCTCCCAGTCTCTGGGAACGTGTTGCACAGACCTTTCTGCAAGGCCTCCCAAAGATGTTTCATCCTCTGCTCCCTCTATGATTGCAAGATAAGGTCCACAACCTTACCCTTATAACGTGGATCAAGGAGGGTTGCCAGCCAGTATTGGTCCTTCTCCTTGAAACCACGAATACGAGGATCCTTCTGCAGGCTTTGCAGGATCAGTGAGGCCATGCAGCGTAGGTTTGCTGAGGCATTCGGTCCGGAGTCCTCTGGGTCACTAAGGACGACATGGTCCGCAGCCACCTCCTCCCAGCCACGTACAAGTCCATGTGTTTCTTGGGACTGATCCCCTTAAAGACTGCTGCTGATGCTGAGTGCCAGGCTCCACCTCCATACTGACACAATCCTCCTCCTCCTCGTCCTCTTCCTGTGTGATCGGCGGGCAAGCAGGAACACTGTCTGGATAAAGGGGGCCTTGAGATGTAAGGAAGTCCTCCTCTTCCTGCCTCTGTTCTACCTCAAGTGCCCTGTCCATTATTCCACGCAGCGTGTGCTCCAACAGGTGGACAAGGGGGACAGTGTCACTGATGCATGCACTGTCACTGCTCACCATCCTCGTGGCCTCCTCAAATGGTGACAGGACAGTGCATGCATCCCTGATCATGGCCCACTGGCGTGGGGAAAAAAAACAAGCTCCCCTAACCCTGTCCTGGTGCCATAGTCGCATAGGTACTCATTGATGGCCCTCTTCTGCATGTGCAGCCGCTGCAGCATGGCCAACGTTGAGTTCCACCTGGTGGGCATGTCACAGATTAGGCAGTCCTTGGGCAGGTTAAACTCCTTTTTGAGGTCTGCCAGCAGAGCACTGGCATTATATGACCGGCGGAAATGCACACAGACTTTCCTGGCCTGCCTCAGGACATCCTGTAAGCTCGGGTACCTGCCCAAGAACCGCTGCACCACCAAGTTAAGGACGTGAGCCAAACAGGGCACATGGGTCATTTGTCCCTGTCGGAGCGCAGAGAGGAGGTTGGTGCCATTGTCGCAAACCACCATTCCTGCCTTAAGTTGGTGTGGCATCAACCACCTCTGAACCTGCCCCTGCAGAGCTGACAGAATCTCTGCCCCAGTGTGGCTCCTGTCCCCCAAGCACACCAGCTCAAGCACCGCATGGCATCTTTTGGCCTGCATACTTGCGTAGCCCCTTGAATGCCTATAGAGCACCACTGCTTCCGAGGACAAAGCACAGGAAGAGGCCATGGAGGAAGAAGAAGAGGAGGGGGTAGAGGATAGAGGTGTGTCACAATCATTAGTAGTGGCATTTTGGAGGCGTGGTGGCGGAACAACCTCCAACACTACTGCACCTTGTCCTGCATCCTTCCCAGCTGCCAGCAGAGTCACCCAATGCGCCGTGAAAGATAGGTAACATCCCTGTCCATGCCTGCTGGACCATGAGTCAGCGGTTATATGCACCTTACCGCTGACCACCCTGTCCAGCAAGGCCAAGACATTGCCTTCCACATGCCGATAGAGAGCCAGAATCGCCTTCCATGAGAAAAAGTGGCATTTGGGTACCTGCCACTGAGGAACCGCACATTCCACAAACTCACAGAAGGGGGCAGAGTCTACCAACTGAAAAGGTAGCAGTTGAAGTGCTAGCAATTTTGCCAAGCTAGCATTCAACCGCTTGGCATGTGGATGGCTGAGAGCAAACTTCTTTCGGCGGTGCAGCAGCTGGGGCAGGGAAATTTGCCTGGTACAATCTGACGTCAGTGTATTGCCCGCAAGTACTTGGCTGTGACACACCTAATTCTACACCTTCATTCCTCTCAGTGCAGGTCTCAGAGAGGACTGAAGGTATAGTGGGGTTGGAGATCCCAGCTGATGAGGAGCAAGTTGAGGTCCTCTTTGTTCTTTGGTGTGGGTCTTTTAGGTAAATTTGCCAATGAACTGCATGGCAGGTCAACATATGTCTGGTCAAGCATTTGGTGCCCAAGTGGGAGATGTTTTGGCCACGTGAGATACGCTTGAGACATATGTTGCAAATAGCAGCGGTGTGATCTGGTGCACTCGTCTCAAAAAAGGCCCACACCAAAGAACTTTGTAATAACGTGCAGAGACAGTAGCGCCCTGCACATGCAGAGCTCTGCGGTGTGATGCAGTCAGTGTGCTGCCCTTAAGCTGGCCCCTGGAGGGCATCCTGCCTCCTTGGTGATGTGCCTCCTCCTCCTCCTCCTCTCTCCTATCAGGCAACCACGTGGAGTCAGTGACCTCATCATCCCCTCCCTCCTCATCACTGGAGCAAACCTGCTGCAGCAGGGGAAACATGACTGCCAGATTGCTGTCCTTCTTGGGCACCCCCTCTGTCCATGCTCACGTTACTGCCTTCCTCTGGCTGATCTCTAGCTGAGGGATTCTAACACTGAACTTCTGCTATGATCTCTGACATCCAGTGAAAAGACAGGAAAGTAACCACATGACTTCAGCATGCCAAATCATGCTGAGGGATGGAACAGCCAATCCTTGCAGAGCTGCTGAAGAAAGGAGTGGGGGAGGGAATTAAAAAATAATGCCTGTGTCTTAGGTTGTCACTCACAACAAGGGAGAGTATTTGACAAAGTTTTTGTCAGTTTGTCAAGATTTTTCTCACTGAAAAATAAAAGAGGATTGCTCAGAGATGGATTAACTCTGTGTGGCAAGACTGGGCTCAAATGATAGGAAATCTTATACTCTACAGTATTATATAAAAAAAAATTGGAGTTTACATCCACTTTAAAGTGAAACAATAAAAGTGTAATATCCCTTTAAATTTTGTACCTGGGGGTGTCTATAGTATGCCTGTAAAGGGGCGCATGTTTCCTGTGTTTAGAACAGTCTGACAGCAAAATGACATTTCAAAGGAAAAAAAGTAATTTAAAAACTACTCGCGGCTATTAATGCATTGCCGGTCCGACAATACACATAAAAGTTCATTGATAAAAACGGCATGGAATCTCCCCACAGGGGAACCCCAAACCAAAATTAAAAAAAAAAAAAACGACGTGGGGGGTCCCCCTAAATTCCATACCAGGCCCTTCAGGTCTGGTATGGATATTAAGGGGAACCCAGGCCAAAATTTTTTTTAAAATGACGTGGGGGTCCCCCTAAATTCCATACCAGGCCCTTCAGGTCTGGTATGGATATTAAGGGGAACCCCGCACCAAAATTTAAAAAAACAATGGCGTGGGGTCCCCCCAAAAATCCATACCAGACCCTGAACCGTACCAGGCCACATGCCCTCAACATTGGGAGGGTGCTTTGGGGTAGCCCCCCAAAACACCTTGTCCCCATGTTGATGAGGACAAGGCCCTCATCCCCACAACCCTGGCCAGTGGTTGTGGGGGTCTGCGGGCGGGGGGCTTATCGGAATCTGGAAGCCCCCTTTAACAAGGGGACTCCCAGATCCCAGCCCTACCCCCTGTGTGAAATGGTAAGGGGGTACTTTCCCCTACCATTTCACTAAAAAACTGTCAAAAATGTTAAAAATTACAAGAGACAGTTTTTGACAATTCCTTTACTTAAAAGAGGCCGCGGAGGAGATGCTGGACGAGAACACCGGAGGAAGAACCAGAAGATCCAGAAGAACCAGAAGACGAAGAAGATTAAGGAAGATAGAAGAAAGAAGAAGCATTTAAATAAAGGAATTGTCAAAAACTGTCTCTTGTCATTTTTAACATTTTTGACACTTTTTTGTGAAATGGTAGGGGTACTTTTGTACCCCCTTACCATTTCACACAGGGGGAGGGCTGGGATCTGGGGGTCCCCTTGTTAAAGGGGGCTTCCAGATTCTGATAAGCCCCCCACCCGCAGACCCCCACAACCACCGGCCAGGGTTGTGGGGATGAGGCCCTTGTCCTCATCAACATGGGGACAAGATGTTTTGGGGGGCTACCCCCAAAGCACCCTCCCAATGTTGAGGGCATGTGGCCTGGTATGGTTCAGGAGGGGGGGGGCGCTCTCTCATTCCCCCTCTTTTACTGTGGCCTGCCAGGTTGCGTGCTCGGATAAGGGTCTGGTATGGATTTTTGGGGAGACCGCACGCCATTTAAAAAAAAAAAATTGGAGCGGGGTTCCCCTTAATATCCATACCAGACCTGAAGGGCCTGGTATGGAATTTAGGGGGACCCCCACGTCATTTTTTTTTAAATTTTGGTTCGGGGTTCCCGTGTGGGGAATTCCCATGCCGTTTTTATCAATGAACTTCTATGTGTATTGTCGGACCGGCAATTCATTAATAGCCGCGAGTAGTTTTAAATGACTTTTTTCCTTTGAAATGTCATTTTGCTGTCAGACTGTTCTAAACACGGGAAACATGCGCCCCTTTACAGGCATACTATAGACACCCCCCAGGTACGAAATTTAAAGGGATATTACACTTTTATTGTTTCACTTTAAGCATTATTAAAATCACTGCTCCCGAAAAAACGCCATTTTTAAAACTTTTTTTTAGCATTGATCCATGTCCCCTGGGGCAGGACCCGGGTCCCCAAACACTTTTTATGACAATAACTTGCATATAAGCCTTTAAAATTAGCACTTTTGATTATTCATGTTTGTGTCCCATAGACTTTGAAGGTGTTCGCGTGTTCGAACAAATGTTTTGCCTGTTCGAATGTTCTGGTGCAAACCGAACAGGGGGGTGTTCGGCTCATCCCTAGTGGTGGGGGACAGAATGGCGGACAGTGATGAGGGGGACAGAATGGCGGACAGTGATGAGCGGGATAGAATGGTAGACACGACAGTGATGGTGGGGGACTGAATGGCGGACAGTGATGGTGGGGACACAATGGCATACAGTTACGGTAGGGACAGAATGATGGATAGTGATGAGGGGGACAGAATGGTGCACAGTGATGAGGGGGACAGAATGGCGGACAGTGATAGTGGAGACAGAATGGTCTACAGTGATGAGGGGGACAGAATGGTGGTCAGTGATGAGGGGTACAGAATGGCGGACAGTGATGAGGGGTACAGAATGGCGGACAGTGATGAGGGGGACAGAATGGTCTACAGTGATGAGGGGGACAGAATGGTGGTCAGTGATGAGGGGGACAGAACGGTCTACAGTGATGAGGGGGACAGAATGGTGGTCAGTGATGAGGGGGACAGAATGGCGGACAGTGATGAGGGGGACAGAATGGCAGACAGTGATGAGGGGTACAGAATGGCGGACAGTGATGAGGGGGACAGAATGGTGGACAGTGATGAGGGGGACAGAATGGTGGACAGTGATGGTGGGGACAGAATGGCAGACAGTGATGAGGGGGACAGAATGGCGGACAGTGATGAGGGGTACAGAATGGTGGTCAGTGATGAGGGGGACAGAATGGCGGACAGTGATGAGGGGGACAGAATGGCGGACAGTGATGAGGGGTACAGAATGGCGGACAGTGATGAGGGGTACAGAATGGTGGTCAGTGATGAGGGGGACAGAATGGCGGACAGTGATGAGGGGGACAGAATGGCGGACAGTGATGAGGGGTACAGAATGGTGGTCAGTGATGAGGGGGACAGAATGGCGGACAGTGATGGTGGGGACAGAATGGCAGACAGTGATGGTGGGGACAGAACGGTCTACAGTGATGGTGGGGACAGAATGGCAGACAGTGATGAGGGGTACAGAATGGCGGACAGTGATGAGGGGTACAGAATGGTGGTCAGTGATGAGGGGGACAGAATGGCGGTCAGTGATGAGGGGGACAGAATGGCGGACAGTGATGGTGGGGACAGAATGGCAGACAGCAATGATGGGGGACAGAATGGCAGACAGTGATGGTGGGGACAGAATGACGGACAGTGATGAGGGGGACAGAATGGCAGACAGTGATGGTGGGGACAGAACGGTCTACAGTGATGGTGGGGACAGAATGGCAGACAGTGATGAGGGGTACAGAATGGTGGTCAGTGATGAGGGGGACAGAATGGTGGAAGTGATGGTGGGTACAGAATGGTGGTCAGTGATGAGGGGGACAGAATGGCGGACAGTGATGGTGGGGACAGAATGGCAGACAGCAATGATGGGGGACAGAATGGCGGACAGTGATGAGGGGGACAGAATGGCGGACAGTGATGAGGGGTACAGAATGGTGGTCAGTGATGAGGGGGACAGAATGGTGCACAGTGATGGTGGGGACAGAATGGCAGACAGCAATGATGGGGGACAGAATGGCGGACAGTGATGAGGGGGACAGAATGGCGGACAGTGATGAGGGGGACAGAATGGCGGACAGTGATGAGGGGTACAGAATGGTGGACAGTGATGGTGGGGACAGAATGGTGCACAGTGATGGTGGGGACAGAATGGCAGACAGCAATGATGGGGGACAGAATGGCGGACAGTGATGAGGGGGACAGAATGGTGCACAGTGATGGTGGGGACAGAATGGTGGACAGTGATGGTGGGGGACAGAATGGCGGACAGTGATGAGGGGGACAGAATGGCGGACAGTGATGGTGGGGACAGAACGGTCTACAGTGATGGTGGGGACAGAATGGCAGACAGCAATGATGGGGGACAGAATGGCGGACAGTGATGGTGGGGACAGAATGACGGACAGTGATGAGGGGGACAGAATGGCGGACAGTGATGGTGGGGACAGAATGGTCTACAGTGATGAGGGGGACAGAATGGCAGACAGCAATGATGGGGGACAGAATGGCGGACAGTGATGAGGGGAACAGAATGGCGGACAGTGATGGTGGGGACAGAACGGTCTACAGTGATGGTGGGGACAGAATGGCAGACAGCAATGATGGGGGACAGAATGGCGGACAGTGATGAGGGGGACAGAATGGTGCACAGTGATGGTGGGGACAGAATGGTGGACAGTGATGGTGGGGGACAGAATGGCGGACAGTGATGAGGGGGACAGAATGGCGGACAGTGATGGTGGGGACAGAACGGTCTACAGTGATGGTGGGGACAGAATGGCAGACAGCAATGATGGGGGACAGAATGGCGGACAGTGATGGTGGGGACAGAATGACGGACAGTGATGAGGGGGACAGAATGGCGGACAGTGATGGTGGGGACAGAATGGTCTACAGTGATGAGGGGGACAGAATGGCAGACAGCAATGATGGGGGACAGAATGGCGGACAGTGATGAGGGGAACAGAATGGCGGACAGTGATGGTGGGGACAGAACGGTCTACAGTGATGGTGGGGACAGAATGGCAGACAGCAATGATGGGGGACAGAATGGCGGACAGTGATGAGGGGGACAGAATGGTGCACAGTGATGGTGGGGACAGAATGGTGGACAGTGATGGTGGGGGACAGAATGGCGGACAGTGATGAGGGGGACAGAATGGCGGACAGTGATGGTGGGGACAGAACGGTCTACAGTGATGGTGGGGACAGAATGGCAGACAGCAATGATGGGGGACAGAATGGCGGACAGTGATGGTGGGGACAGAATGACGGACAGTGATGAGGGGGACAGAATGGCGGACAGTGATGGTGGGGACAGAATGGTCTACAGTGATGAGGGGGACAGAATGGCAGACAGCAATGATGGGGGACAGAATGGCGGACAGTGATGAGGGGAACAGAATGGCGGACAGTGATGGTGGGGACAGAACGGTCTACAGTGATGGTGGGGACAGAATGGCAGACAGCAATGATGGGGGACAGAATGGCGGACAGTGATGGTGGGGACAGAATGGTCTACAGTGATGAGGGGGACAGAATGGCAGACAGCAATGATGGGGGACAGAACGGTCTACGGTGATGGTGGGGACAGAATGGCAGACAGCAATGATGGGGGACAGAATGGCGGACAGTGATGGTGGGGACAGAATGGTCTACAGTGATGAGGGGGACAGAATGGCAGACAGCAATGATGGGGGACAGAATGGCGGACAGTGATGAGAGGGACAGAATGGCGGACAGTGATGAGGGGTACAGAATGGTGGTCAGTGATGAGGGGGACAGAATGGTGCACAGTGATGGTGGGGACAGAACGGTCTACAGTGATGGTGGGGACAGAATGGCAGACAGCAATGATGGGGGACAGAATGGCGGACAGTGATGGTGGGGACAGAATGGTCTACAATGATGAGGGGGACAGAATGGTGGACAGTGATGGTGGGGACAGAATGGCAGACAGCAATGATGGGGGACAGAATGGCGGACAGTGATGGTGGGGACAGAATGGTGGACAGTGATGAGGGGGACAGAATGGTGGACAGTGATGAGGGGGACAGAATGGTGGACAGTGATGAGGGGGACAGAATGGTGGACAGTGATGAGGGGGACAGAATGGTGGACAGTGATGGTGGGTACAGAATGGTGGACAATGGGGATGGGCCGAACACCCTCCAGTTCTGTTTGCACCAAAACATCTCGAACAGGCAAAAAGTTCTACTGAACATGCAAACTCTATTAAAGTCTATGGGACACAAACATGAAAAATCAAAAGTGCTAATTTTAAAGGCTTATATGCAAGTATGGCCATAAAAAGTGTATGGGGACCCGGGTACTGCCTTGGGGGACATGTATCAATGCAAAAAAAAACATTTTTAAAACTATAGTTTTTAAAGGAGCAGTGATTTTAATGATATTTAAAATGAAACAATAAAAGTGAAATATTTCTTTAAATATTATGCCTGGGGGGTCCCCTTAGTCTGCCTGTAAAGTGGCACATCTGTTTAATGTATAGAACATGCCGCAGCAATAACTACATTTCTAAAGGAAACTTACTTGCGGCTGTAATGTATTGCCGACTCCTGGCAATACAGATTTTAAAAAAAAGAAAAAAATGTCGTAGGGTCCCCCTGTCAATACCAGGCCCTTCGTATCTAGTTTGGATTTTAAGGGGAACCCCACGCCAAAAAAAAAATAATACATTGGGGTAGGGTCCCCCCAAAATCCATAACAGACCCTTATCCGAGCATGAAGCCAGCAGGTCAGGATGGGGGGGACAAGCAAGCGCCCCCCCCCCTCTGTGTCAGGGCTGGGCTCAGCCCTTCCTTCTCTTTGCTGACCACTCAGCTGTCGACTAATTGCCAGCTCTCATCTCTCTCCACAGTTACTCAGCTGTTGATGATCCTGCTCATCAGTCCTACCTACTTAAGCCATCCAGTCCAGAGGAACTCTGCCTTCGCCTTGATCGACATCACAAGAAACGATTTCCTGTGTTCCTGTTTAAAGACTGGCTTTGCTGACATCCCTTCTGGCTCCAGATCCTGCTTGCTGTTCCATTACTTTGATCCCTGACTTCTGGCTTGGCTGACTATCCGTTCTGGTTACTGAACTTTTTTATGTTTTTGACTATGTTTGTTCTTTTTACTTTTATTGTTAAACAAGTGTGATTTAACTGTACTTCTGTCTCGGTCTGATTTCATGGTTTCTGACACTTTGGAACCATATCATGCCACAAGCCCAAAGCACCTTGTCCCCATGATGATTTTGACAAAGGCCTCTTCCCAACAACCCTGGGCTGTATGTGGGGGGCTTATCAGAATCTGGAAACCCCCTTTGAAAAGGGGGCCCTTAGACCCCAACCCCCCATGTGAATGGATATCGGGTACCCCTACCCATTCACCAAAAAAGTATCAAAAAGTAAAAACCACAAGAGACAGTTTTTGACAAATCCTTTATTAAAAAATAAATAAATAAAAAGTGTCCCATAATGTAAATCCACCCTCAATCACACTGCCTGATGGACCAGAAAAATAACAAAAATGGAAACCGCTCCTCCTCTGTTCCAGGCTACCCGCCGTATGCGCTTTCCTTAATTTGGCAGCTCTTATATAGACAAGGGCGGGGCCATCCAGTTACATTACTGGGTGGTTCCACCCTTGCCAATATAAGAGCTGAATGGTGGACAGTGATGAGGACAGAATGGTGGACAGTGATGGTGGGGACAGAATGGCAGACAGTGATGAGGGGGACAGAATGGCGGACAGTGATGGTGGGGACAGAATGGTGGACAGTTATGGTTGGACAGACTGGCAGACAGTGATGGTGGGGACAGAATGGCGGACAGTGATGAGGGGGACAGAATGGTGGACAGTGATGGTGGGGACAGAATGGTGGACAGTGATGAGGGGGACAGAATGGTGGACAGTGATGGTGGGGACAGAATGGTGGACAGTGATGAGGGGGACAGAATGGTGGAAGTGATGGTGGGGACAGAATGGTGGACAGTGATGAGGGGGACAGAATGGTGGAAGTGATGGTGAGGACAGAATGGTGGACAGTGATGAGGGGGACAGAATGGTGGACAGTGATGGTGGGGACAGAATGGTGGACAGTGATGAGGGGGACAGAATGGCGGACAGTGATGGTGGGGACAGAATGGTGGACAGTTATGGTTGGACAGACTGGCAGACAGTGATGGTGGGGACAGAATGATCTACAGTGATGAGGGGGACAGAATGGTGGAGAGTGATGAGGGGGACAGAATGGTGGACAGTGATGAGGGGGACAGAATGGCGGACAGTGATGGTGGGGACAGAATGGTCTACAGTGATGAGGGGGACAGAATGGCAGACAGCAATGATGGGGGACAGAATGGCGGACAGTGATGAGGGGGACAGAATGGCGGACAGTGATGGTGGGGACAGAATGGTGGACAGTTATGGTTGGACAGACTGGCAGACAGTGATGGTGGGGACAGAATGGCGGACAGTGATGAGGGGGACAGAATGGTGGACAGTGATGGTGGGGACAGAATGGTGGACAGTGATGAGGGGGACAGAATGGTGGACAGTGATGGTGGGGACAGAATGGTGGACAGTGATGAGGGGGACAGAATGGTGGAAGTGATGGTGGGGACAGAATGGTGGACAGTGATGAGGGGGACAGAATGGTGGAAGTGATGGTGAGGACAGAATGGTGGACAGTGATGAGGGGGACAGAATGGTGGACAGTGATGGTGGGGACAGAATGGTGGACAGTGATGAGGGGGACAGAATGGCGGACAGTGATGGTGGGGACAGAATGGTGGACAGTTATGGTTGGACAGACTGGCAGACAGTGATGGTGGGGACAGAATGATCTACAGTGATGAGGGGGACAGAATGGTGGAGAGTGATGAGGGGGACAGAATGGTGGACAGTGATGAGGGGGGATGAATGGCAGACAGTGATGGTGGGGTAGGAATGATGGACTGTGATGGTGTGGACAGAATGGCGGACAGTGATGGTTGGACAGACTGACGGACAGTAATGAGGGGGGAAGAATGGCAGACAGTGATGGTGGGGACAGAATGGCCCACAGTAATGAGGGGGACAGAATGGTGGACAGTGATGGTGGGGACAGAATGGCCCACAGTAATGAGGGGGGAAGAATGGCGGACAGTGATGGTGTGGACAGAATGAAAGACAGTGATTACGTGGACAGAATGGCAGGCAGTGATGGTGGGGACAGAATGGCGGACAGTGATAGTGGAGACAGAATGGTGGGCAGTGATTGTGGGGACAGAATGGTGGACAGTGATGGTTGGGACACAATGACGGACAGTGATGGTGGTGGACAGAATGGAAGACAGTGTTGGTGGTGGACAGAATGGTGGACAGTGACGGTTGGGACACAATGACAGACAGTGATGGTGGTGGACAGAATGGTGGACAGTGATGGTTGGGACAGAATAATGCACAGTGATGGTGGTGGATAGAATGGTGGACAGTGATGGTGGTGGACAGAATGGTGGACAGTGATGGTTGGGACAGAATAATGCACAGTGATGGTGGTGGATAGAATGGTGGACAGTGATGGTGGTGGACAGAATGGTGGACAGTGATGGTGGTGGACAGAATGGTGGCCAGTGATGGTTGGACAGAATGGCGGACAGTGATGAAGGGGACAGAATGGCAGACAGTTATGGTTGGACAGACACACAGAGATTGATGAGGGGGGAAGAATGGCAGACAGTGATGGTGGGGACAGAATGGCAGACAGTGACAGTGGGACAGAATGACAAGAGAATGGTAAGAGGTTAGAGGAAGTGATGACACTGGAGGTGTATAACAAATGCACAGGAGAACTGATGTCTCTGCAAGTGAAATCTGCACATTTTCCCATCAGTTTTCATGCATGTATGGTGGGAACGACCCTTTAAAGCTGAACTAAACCTTCCTATCCTTTTCAGCCAAGGAAGCTGCCATCTTAGCCTCTGTTTAATCTGCCATGGTGCTGCACATGTGATCAGCTATGACACCAGCCATTTGATAGTTTGACAGTTTGGTTAGAGCACAAGCGAATGTGACAGTTAGCATTCCCGGCATGCCGAGAATGTAACTGCTTTTTGAAACCGTTAAAATCGATGGGTTTAGTCCTTACAGCTCCTGATAGTTGAGCCAATATTCTGGGCATTAGATCCCAAATACCAGAGGACATCTCTAAGAACTAGGGATGAGCCGAACACCCCCCGGTTCGATTCGCAGCAGAACATGCGAACAGGCAAAAATGAACACCGTTAAAGTCTATGGGACATGAACATGAAAAACCAAAAGTGCTCATTTTAAAGGCTTATATACAAGTTATTGCCACAAAAAGTGTTTGGGGACCTGGGTCCTGCCCCAGGGGACATGCATCAATGCAAAAACGAGTTTTAAAAATGGACGTTTTTTCAGCAGTGATTTTCATAATGCTTAAAGTGAAAGAATAAAAATGAAATATTCCTTGAAGTATTGTGCCTGTGGGGTCCCCTTAGTCTGCCTGTAAAATGCCACATCTTTTCCATGTTCATAAAAGTACCACGGCAAAATTACATTTCTAAAAAAAAAAAATGTCAATTAAAACTGTTTGCGGCTGTAATGTATTGCCGGATCCCAGCAATATAGATTAAAGACATTGAAAAAAATTAGCGTGGGGTTCCCCCCAAAATCCATACCAGACCCTTTCCGAGCACACAACCTGGCAGGAAAAGGGGGTGACGAGCAAACGCCCCTGTCACGGACCTGGCCGGAACAGAGGCTGTTGGAGAGGACTGTGTGCGGGCCTGTTGCCCACCGATTATGGGCCCTAGCATTTGAGGTGAATGAGAAATCCAGTCTGAACTGTATTAATCGGACTCAGTCATGTATATATTGTATGGGGACTACTTCTGAATTCCTCATCCATGGCGGCTGGTATCTGTACCTCTCCTCTCCTGCTATCTGGACCTTGGATCCAGATGGAAGTTTGGATGTCCCAGACTGTAGGAAGCTTTCCCGCTGCTTGCCACCAATGTCACGGAACGTCCCTCACTCCGCTTGAGTGCTTCCGTCATATACCGCTTCCTAAGTTCTGGAACATAGAGCTGGCCATAGGAACCCCAAGAACTAGACAACACTAGTCTTGGAGTACATCAGAACTAACTTTTATTTTGAGATCTCACAGACCTTTATACAGCAGGGATGACTCAAAGCTAACCTAATTAACATGACCTAATTTACTACAAAATGTACCCAGACCAGATGACAGTCTTGTGGGCACCGAGCTTCACACATTAATATAAACACAATAGCTGGAGCTAATTACAATTAACAATACAAACAACAATCTCCCCCCTCCTCAGCCTAGACCATTCGTCTATTAGCCAGTGCTGGTGGCTAATGTGATCAGCTCTCTCAATTAACATAAACACAGGTTGATAACACCAGCATCTCCTCACAGGATGTGTCCCAACAGAATGAATCAGTATTATCAGCAGGGGGCTGCTGGAGGAATCCCCCCTCCCTCTTCAGGGACACAAATCTACAGTAAGGAGTCCCCATACAATATATACATGACTGAGTCCGATTAATACAGTTCAGACTGGATTTCTCATTCACCTCAAATGCTAGGGCCCATAATCGGTGGGCAACAGGCCCGCACACAGTCCTCTCCAACAGCCTCTGCTCCGGCCAGGTCCGTGACAGCCCCCACCCCCTGAACTGTACCAGGCCACATGCCCTCAACATGAGGAGGGTGCTTTGGTTTCCGCCATGTTGATGGGGACAAGGGCCTCATTGTCACGAGGGCCACATACCTGATGTGAGACTGAAGTAGTGGGGAGGCCTCTCTTGCACCTCGGGTCCTTGAAACCTCTGGAGATGGAGACAGAGACTTGGTGGACACTGAGTGGCATGAGTGCCAGGGGTGCAGAGCACCGTGCAAGCCTTAGTCTGAGATCTGAGCCAAGGTCAAGTCCAGTCGGGCAACGAAGTATAAAAGGGTTAATCAGAAGAAGAATGGTCAAGATCCAAGCTAGGGTTGTTTCCAATCTGGCAGCTGAGTACAAAAGGGGCAAAGAAGTAGAATGGTCAAGGTACAAATCCGAGGTCAATGGCAAGCAACAATCAAGAGTAGTCAAATAGGTTTCCAGGTCACAACAGGTTCAGACAGATCACACACTAGACCAGGAACAAGGGGGGACTGAAGATAATCCAGCAATTTGGCAGTGTCTGGGCTGGGCTTATATAGGGAAGTTTGAGGTCACTTCCTGTGCGTCTCCTCTGCATTTCCTGCCTTTTTCCATCAGGTTGAGGTCTCTTCCTGTGCGCCTCCTGGGCATTTTCCCACCTTTTTCCATCAGGTTAAGGTCACTTCCTGTGCGCCTCCTGGGCATTTTCCTGCCTTTTTCTACAAAGTCTTCTGCGCATGTGCGGGTTGGTGCACTGAGGTGTCTTTGGCACATGCTCAGTTGGCATGGTTTCCCTCTTGCGGCAACGCACGCATTGATACATGCGTAGTAAGCCCTGGACTCTTACAGAGCCCCCCCAAAGGGGCAGCTTCTGGACGCCCGTCTGGGATGAAGTTCGCTGAATGAACTGCCAGAGAATATCTGGAGCATGGATATGCGACTCGAGTTCCCAGGAATTCTCTTCAGGGCCATAACCCCTCCACTGTACCAGAAATTGGCATCTGCGGCCCCTTCTATGGCAGTCCAGGATGGCCTCCACCTCGTACTCCTCAATCCCTTTAATCATAGAGGGAGGCGGAGGATGGGCCCCACGTTCCCCAAGGGGGTTCGGGGCCACGGGCTTCAGGAGGGAGGCATGGAAGACAGGGTGGATCTGGTAAGTTGAGGGCAGTTTGAGTTTGTAGACAACAGGGTTGAATCGGGACAGGACAGGGAAGGGTCCAATGAACCTAGGGCCCAATTTCTTGGAGGGACAGGCCAACTTCAAACACCTGGTAGACAGCCAAACCTTGTCTCCCATTTGAAGACGTCCAGGAAGTCTCTGTAAACCTGGGGGAGAAGAGTGTTGTCATCTGTGGAAAGGGGTTGAACCATCAAACAGGCTCATTGTGGGAAACAGTGGTGTAAGCAATAGGGTGAGCCAAAAGACACAACTTCAGTGGACAAACCAATCTGTGGCTGGTGCTGTCGAAGCAACGCTAACCCCAAAATAACTGGAAAAATGGGGGAAGAAATCACGTCCAGCCAAAGATATTCCCGATGGTCTGCTTCGGAGGTGGCCAATATGAGGGTGGTCTCATGAGTTATGGGACCCGAGGTTGGTGTGAAGTCATCTGCCAGATGAACGGTAAATAGCTGGGGCTTCTTGCATAGTGGGATGCCATACTTTTTGGAAAAGTGGATGTTAATAAAGCAGCTGCAAGCCCCAGAGTCAATAATGGCTGCTACTCGGATTATCCTTCCTGGTATCCGCAGAGAGGCAGAGAGTGAGATGCAAGGATTTAACAACGTACGGTGAAACAGATGGGGGTTCGATCCACTTACTCAGCCTAATGGGACATACCTGAAGAAAGTGACCCGCTTCACCACAATACAGGCATAGATTGTTCAGGCGACGGCGTTGTCGCTTTTCGGGTGTGAGGGGTGCATGTGGAAAAGTGATAGTGCAGCGCTAGTAACAATTTGAAATTTAAATGGGAGATCAAAAGTGCATAGATAACCTGATACACATTTAAATATATCAAAGTTAGAATAATTGTGAAGATATCAAACTGACAGTATACATGTGCAGTATTGAAATAATGATATCAGGTGATTAAACCAATGTATACCATACATATAAATGCAGTGATATCGGGTGATTAAACCAATGTATACCATACATATAAAATGCAACGATATCAGGGGATTAAACCAATGTATACCATACATATAAAATGCAGTGAACAACTTATTATAAACTCAAAAGCAATAATAGAAAAAATGAATAAAGGAAAAAGTCCACTGAGTGAGAAAGAGTGTTTGATGAAATGGAAATGTCCAAAACATATAGATCTTGACACCCCAAATGGTAATTTTCAAGCCACCGCTGGAAGTGCATGAAAAGGGGAGATGGAGCATTGCCACCAATAACACTGAGGCTTACCGGAAAGTATGGATTCAGTAGGACATACTCCCTATGAATCAAACAGACTTGTCAGTGATCCTTCACCAAAAATAGTAGAGCCCGGATGGATATAGACGTTGATACTATTGGATAAAATAATCTTCTCACAAGGACCACTGGTCAACAAGAAAGGAAGCTCCAAGATATATAAAACGTCATGTAGATTTAAACATATAGGGCAAAAAAGGAATAAAAAACGCACATAGCGTGAATCCACATAACACAAGATTTATTTATAAAAATGAAAGATTTACACTCACATTTTGGAAGAGGTAAAACGAGCGCTTGTTAATCGATAAAATGACGCAATGGGAACAGCAGGCTCCACCTGACACATTTCATCCACAAAGATATCGTCTGGGGTCATGGATGACATAATTTCACCTCAGTATTAATGTGTTAGAAGTCTGCGCGGATCACTTTTATTACATTTTAGGCGTTTCTAAAAGCCCGGAACTTGTGGTGAACCCCTGAAAGGTGTTCCGGAATAGGTACCCATGGTTCAGGAGCTGGAGTAGATATTGGCTGCTCCATAGCCATAACAGATGGTTCCGCAGGGCTCAGAATTGAGGGAAGGGTGCAGGTGCCTATTGGCAGGATCAGGAACACCGGAGCCTTAGAGGTGCTGGTGAGATGTTGATCCTGGATTGGTTCAGGAAAGTCCAACAGGAGAACTTGCAAGGTCGGGAACAAGCAGGATTCGGCAACGCTTTTAGATTTTTCCACCCTTTTAGATTGTAAGCTCTTCTGAGCAGGGCCCTCTTAATCCTATTGTATTGTATTGTATTCTAACTGTATTGTCTCCCTTTTATATTGTAAAGCGCTGCGTAAACTGTTGGCGCCATATAAATCCTGAATAATAATAATAATAACATGCTGGAAGGAAGGTACACAATCGATAGGCAGGTTCGTAGTCAGGGGCTAGCGGAGGTTGGCAATGGGCTGGCAGAGAGGTACAAGATCGGAAGACAGAGCCGTGGTCAGAAGTTCAAGCCGGGTTCGGTACAGGAAGCAGAAGTAAGCAGAGTTGCAGGGATAATCCAAAAGAGTAGTCAGGAAGGCCAAGGTTTCAGGATCAAGGTTCAATCAAACAGCAATCAAGGATACAGGAACTAGCTGAGACAATCCAGCACTGATTCTAGTATGCTGATCCTTTAAATAGGGCGCCCTGTGCTGTGATTCGTTGGCATGCGGATGTGCCCACGCCGATGTGCACTCATTCGTATGAGAGTACTAATGTGCGTGCCTGGTCCGGGGTTCACATGTTCGTGCCGCACGTCTGGCTGGCGCACGGTTCTCTGACAGCCTCGAAGGTGGAAGCACTCCCCTCAGTCTCAGACATGGCTGGACTACTCTGTCACGAGGTCCATGTACCTGATGTGAGACTGAAGTAGTGGGGAGGCCTCCCTTGCACCTCGGGTCCTTGAAGCCTCTGGAGATGGAGACAGAGACTTGGTGGACACCGAGTGGCACGGGTGCCATGCAAGCCTTAGTTCGAGATCCGAGCTGAGGTCAAGTCCAGTTGGGCAATGAAGTATAAAAGGGTTAACCATAAGAAGAATGGTCGATATCCAAGCCGGGGTCGGTTCCAATCTGGCAGCTGATTACAAAAGGGGCAAAGAAGTAGAATGGTCAAGGTACAAATCTGAGGTCAATGGCAAGCAGCAATCAAGAGTAGTCAAATAGGTTTCCAGGTCACAACAAGTTCAGACAGATCACACACTAGACCAGGAACAAGGGGGGACTGAAGATAATCCAATTTGTGGGCCTATGCGCCTCCTGGGCATTTTCCCACCTTTTTCCATCACATTGAGGTCACTTCCTGTGTGCCTCCTGGGCATTTTTCCGTCTTTTTCCATCAGTTTGAGGTCACTTCCTGTGCACCTCCTGGGCATTTTCACGCCTTTTTCCATCAGGCTGAGGTAACTTCCTGTGCACCTCCTGGGCATTTTCACGCCTTTTTCCATCAAGTTAAGGTCACTTCCTGTGTGCCTCCTGGGCATTTTCCTGCCTTTTTCCATCAGGCTGAGGTAACTTCCTGTGCACCTCCTGGGCATTTTGACACCTTTTTCCATCAGGTTGAGGTCACTTCCTGTGCACCTCCTGGGCATTTTCACGCCTTTTTCCATCAGGTTGAGGTCACTTCCTGTGCGCCTCCTGGGCATTTTCCTGCCTTTTTCCATCAAGTCTTATGCACAGGTTCGGGTTGGCACACTGAGACGTCTTTGGCGCATGCTCAGTTGGCACAGATTTCCTCTTGTGGCAATGCGCCATTAGTGCATGCGTAGTAAGCCCTGGACTCTTACACTCATCCCCAAAACCCTTGCTCGGTAATTGTGGGGGTCTGCGGGCAGGGGGGCTTTTTTGAATCTGGAAGCCCCCTTTAACAAGGGAACCAACAGATTCTCCTCCATGTGAATGGGTATCGGGTACATTGTACCTCTACTCATTCACCAAAAAAAAGTGGCGTGATGCGGGACGGACGCGAGTACCTCTAGCTCCGTCTGACCCGGACAACACAGGCCGACAATCCAGGGCCAGAACGCTCATTCACCGGCGGAAATATCACCCACACCTGGGCAACATACCCGTGCATGCCAGCAAGAAGATCCGGGCAATTTCGCTGCCCCCAACACAATCTTACCCACTTTCTCCTGGATGCTGCAGACAGACAGAGCAGGAAGATGTCCCAAGATGGCGCCGGCGTCAGCTCACATGCAGCCTCAGGGAAGCAACTGCAATCCAATCCATCCAATCCCTCTCTCAACAATGGGAACTGTGAGTACACTTCTCCCCTATCTAAAGCAGATTTGGATGCTATCCTTACAACCATTTTTGATAAACTGGTTGATAAAATTGAAAGTGAAGTTCACAAATCTACCACTGCATTACCTCAAGAGATTGCCAGCATAAGTAGTCGCACTGACATTTTGGAAACCAAGCACGATGAACTCTCACTTGCTCATAATGACCTGAGAAAGGATTATGAGATATTAGCTGACAGTTTTGCCTTCATGCAGGCACAAGTTGAAGACTTAGAAAACAGAAACAGACGTCATAATATCAGACTGTGTGGTGTCCCAGAGACTGTTACAGATCTTATGCCCACTGTTTCCAAGATATTCCACAACCTTTCACCAGATAAACCACTATCAGCTTTTACCTGTGACAGAATTCACAGAGCCTTACGCCCCAAACCTCCACCTGATAAACCACCCAGAGATATCATCATGTGCATGAAAGATTTTTTGGTAAAAGAAGACATCATGCATGCATCAAGAAACTCCTCAAATATAGCACTCGATGGTAAAAAGCTGCAAATATACCCTGATATTTCTCCTGCCACCTTAGACCGAAGACGTAGGATGAAGAAGGTCACTAATATACTACAAGCTGCAAGAATTAAATATAGATGGGGATTCCCATTTAAACTTACAATCCCATACAATGGCTCTACATACACAGTATACAACATTATTGAAGGAAAAGAACTGCTGGTTAAATTGGGTCTGCTAGAACCGGAACCCCCAAATCGATTTCCCTCTACCCCAAGACCCTCTCCCATCTGGTCTACTGCATCATCAAGACGCAATACCATGGAGCAAAGAAGATGGCGCCAACCATTTCAAGATCAAGCCACCTAACATCTATTTGCAACTTTTTCTACACTTACACTAAGAGATTTATATCAAAGTTATTCAATAACTCTGCCGTATCTCACCACTGAACTCAAATTAGCATCATATCTACAGTCTTCCCACATCATTCAAAAAGATTTTTACTAGTCTAGTAACTTCTCCACACTCGTCTGAACTATCACCAACATTTTTTCTTTTCTCTCTCCCCCGGAAAAAGAAGACAAAGGGAAGAGAGGAAAGAAGAAAAGAAGAAAAAATGTTTTTTCAACAATCCCCCCTTTTTTTTTTATTATTTTGTTAGTCTCTTCCCTTTCCTTTTTCTCCCATTCCCCCTCCCCCTTCATTCATTTCCCCACCTCCTTCCACACTTCCTCTACTCTAGTAATTATTTTGTTGCCTATTTTTGTTGTTTCCCATAACAACATATATACAATGATCAGATATACTACTTCTAGATAACAAAGATATTATCTTTACTTTAATATAAATGGATGTGGTTGCTAATACAAAAGTTATTCTCTTCTTAACACTTGTTATTTGGGCCATGTTTGACTTTTTTTTTTTTTTTCCTTTAGGCCCCCCTGGTATATATTACTCTCATTTCAACAATAATTTGTTTAAGTTGCCTGTTAAGTCCGCCGTCGCTGGATTGTTCCCCTGCCTGCTCATGTGGTCGATTGCGCTATCCCTTTTTTGGTGGATTTTGCACTCGACTGCGTATGCAGGTTTAGGACATATTTGTCCTCTGATGTTATGTTTAAATTTTAGTGACAAGAATTTTCTTGTCCCTTGGTTTATACTATGTTTTCTTTTCTTACATAAAAATTTTGCCTATATGGCCAATGCAAAGAACTTAGTAAAAACTAGAAGTTCATTCGAGACTTTCCAAATAGTCTGATTAAAACAATGTCAATGTTCTCAAGGTTATAACTTTTGGACTTTAAGGTATGATGTACTAGTTATGACACCTTCTTACCCCCAAGGTATATCCTCCCCCCACTCTTGAAACTAAAGAGATCCTATCCTTTGCACACACAAATGAGCTCTATATATACACCACAATTTATTATATCAAGACGGAGATTTTTATCCAAAGATATCCCAACAAAATATGACCAATGGTTTTGAAGTTCTTATCCCATAACACTCAGGGTTTTAACTCTCCACATAAAAGAAAAAAAGCCTTTCAACATTACAAGAGATTAGGGGCTGATACTATACTCTTGCAAGAAACACATTTTGCTGATTCCAACCACCCAAATTACTTTGACAAAACTTACAATCAATTTTATTATACCACTTTTCATAACAAAACACGTGGAGTAGTTATCTTTATTCGCAATACTATTGTCTTAGACATACAAAACTTATACAAGGATCCAGACAGTAGATACATTATCATTAAAGGACTATTAAATAACAAAGCAATTACCATAGCCTCAATTTATGCACCTAATGAATCGCAATCCACTTTTTTTTCTAACTTTTTTGATACACTAAACAGATATAGCTCCCCCCACATCATCCTTGGTGGTGATTTTAATCACACATCACACCCAGCCTTAGACAGAAGTAAAGTATCCCCTTCTTCCAAAGCCTTCTCCAAATCCCTTAATAGATCTATAAACAAACTTCAACTCATTGACTCTTGGAGGGCCCCACAATATCGGAATCAGATCATATACACATTACTCACATCCACATGATGTATATACTAGACTTGACTACATATTCTGTACCCCAATACTTCTAGCCAACTCCTCCAAAGCAAATATTCATCCCTGCCCTTGGTCAGACCATGACATCACTTTGTTTGAAACTTCTCACATAGGCCTTTCACCCTCCCCTTACAATTGGAGATTAAATGACTCAATCTTAACTGACCCCATGACAACACAGTCCATCACAACACATATTGAGAACTACTTTACGGAAAATGTAAACGACGAAACCCCTACAACTACACTTTAGGTCACCCACAAAGCTGTATTACGTGGTCATTTAATTAGCCTTACTGCAAACAAAAATAAAGAAAGACTTATTAATATCAAAAATTTAACCAGAGATTTAAATCTCTTATATAATAAAATACAGCACAACCCATCACAAAATCTCACTAAACAGATTCAAGACAAAGAGAGAGCTCTTGATCTTATATTGTCAGCTAACACAGAAAAATCTCTTAGATTCTCAAAAGCCAAATTCCTATTACAGAGTAATTCTCCATCAACTATGTTTGCCAAAAAACTAAACCAGGAACACAAACCCCCACATACTTATAAACTTAGAGATCATTCCGGTAACATGATCACCCATCCTCATGATGTTCTAAAAATATTCTCCACCTTTTATAAAGACTTACTTTCCAGCCCACAGCCACCCCTTGACAATACCTCTAAATCCTGGCTAGATGACATTCCTCTACCCCATCTTAATCCACAACAAATAGAACACCTTAATGCCCCCTGTACAGAAACAGAAATATTAAAAATAATTAAATCACTCAAGACATCCACGGCCCCTGGCCCCGATGGCTTCTCATCTTCATATCATAAAAAATTTGCCCCTCTCTTAATCCCTCACCTAAAAAATCTCTTCAACCATATCCTTAATGGCGGTCACTTCCCAGACGAGATGCTTCTTGCCAACCTCTCACTTATTCCTAAACCATTCAAAGACCACTCCCTTCCCCAAAATTACCGCCCCATATCGGTTCTTAACAATGATTTAAACATTTTCGGTAGACTTCTTTCTTATAGACTGGCTACAGTTATCACAAATTTAATCTACATTGATCAAACTGGCTTCATCCCTAATCGCCAGATTGTTGATAATATCAGACTAGTAACGAACATAGTACAAGACGCAAATCTACATTCTAGACAACTATGCCTTCTCAGCTTAGATATCCACAAGGCTTTCGACAGCGTCAGTTGGTCCTATCTTAATCACTTACTGCCTAAATATGGGATTTCGGACAAATTTCAACAGGGTTTCAACGCATTATACCATGCCCCTCACACTAGAATCAAAATTCCCGGTCATAACTCAGACTTCTTTCCCCTTAGTAGAGGAACCAGACAAGGCTGTCCCTTATCACCTTTATTATTTGCCCTCGCTATTGAACCTTTAGCCCAAAAAATCAGAAACAACATGGATATAAAGGGATACACTAAGGGTAATAGTGAATTCAAAATTAGCTTATACGCGGACGACGCTCTTATATTCCTCACTGAACCCCGTACATCAATTCCCTCTCTCCTTAAAGAACTTAACTCCTTTCATTCCCTCTCAGGCCTTAAAATTAACACCAATAAATGCTCAGCCTTACCAATCAACTACAACCAAAATACTCAAAACCAATTGTCTAACAATTTTCCATTCATATGGTGTCCCAAATCATTTAGGTATCTCGGTGTCAACATTACCCCTATACATAACCTTCTATATAAAACTAACTACACCCCATTATTCTCTCAGATCACCTCACTCCTCACTTCCTGGTCCTCTTTCCACATATCCTTTCTAGGAAGGATATGTGCTGTTAAAATGACAATCCTCCTTAAACTGCTATATTACTTTCGAGCACTTCCTATAAATGTTCCAAAATCTAAATTATTATCCATTCAAAGAATTATAAACACATTTATTTGGGCCGGAAAAAAACCCAGATGCAGTTATGCTCTTATGCACAGACCTCAAACATCAGGAGGCTTTGGCCTCCCCAACATCTGGCTATATTTCTTAGCAGCCAGATTAACCCAGCTCACTCAATGGTTCACCCCCTCCCAGGTAACCCCTTGGAAAAAATTTGAATCCATCTCTATTCTCCCATTACATTTACAAGGAATATTATGGTCCAACATCACATCTTACAAAAGACTTCTTAAATATAACATCATAGTTGCTCAGTCCTTCCAACTATGGAACAAATACAAAGACAGTTTCAAACTCTCCTCAAGTATCCCCCCCCTTAGCTTCCTTTTTGGGAGACCCCAGATTCCCTAATGCCTATAGTAATAGGCCCTCCTTCTTCATATGGATCACTAAGAACTTAACCACCCTCAGATCCCCTCAATTAAAATGGGAGTTTCCCCATTTTCATCTTTATTACCCACCCATGGTCTACCAGCCTCTGAGCTCCATAACTACCATCTTATTAAATCCTTTTATGAAAATTTTTTTGCACTCACAACACCTCATATCAACACCACATTTGAACATATCTGCATCTCTTTATCCAATGACAGAGGTCTCATTTCAAGAGTCTACCATTACCTCAATAATTTTGAAGCTCCAGACAAATCAACACCGATGCTCAAATGGGAGTCGGACATGGCGACTTCATTCAGTGTTGAGGAGTGGTCCTCCATGTCTGAAAATCTCCATAAATGCAATAAAGCCATCTCATATAGAGAGACCCCATTTAAATTATTCTCCAGATGGTACCTAACCCCCTCTAAACTCCATACATATTACCCCTCTATCTCCCCAAATTGTTTTAGGGGTTGGTCAGAGCCGGGTACCCTTTTGCACACTTTCTGGGAATGTAAACATCTCAAACAAATTTGGCTTAAAGCCATTGATCTTATTGAATGCTCTTCCCAACAAAAAATTACACCCACCCCCCAAATATGTCTCTTATATGCAAAAATACCAAATATCCCCACACCATGTATGAGACTATTCCACTCATTGTGCAGTTCTATCCATTGGATGATTGCATACAACTGGAAGACAAACAACCTACCCTGGCAACAAGTCACCACTAGAATGGAATCACTTAAAATTTCTGAATGGATATACCACACTCTCAACGACTCAACACACATTCATAAAAAGAAATGGTCTTACTGGAATACAACTTAACTGATATTAATTTGGAATTACATGTGAACCTTCAAAAATGTATGACAAATGTTACATATATGTATCTGACTTGTTATCATGCCTCATATTTAAATGTCATTGCATGTTAATGTTATATATATATATATTTTATAACTAGACATTTTTTGTATATTTTACTAAACTTCCAAATAAAACTTTTGTAAACAAACAAAAAAAAAAAAATACCCATTCACATGGGGGATCTGGAATCTGGGGGCCCCTTGTTTCCAGTAAACTCCCCCCACCTGCAGACCCCCACAACCACCGGTCAAGGGTTGTGGGGATAAGGCCCTTGTCCCCATCAACATGGGGACAAGGTGTTTTTGGGGGACCCCAAAGCACCCTCCCCATGTTGAGGGCATGTGACCTGGTATGGTTCAGTTGGAGGGGCGCTCTCTCACCCCCCCTTTTCCTGTGGCCTGCCAGGTTGCATGCTCTGATAAGAGATGGGTGTGGGTTTTGGGGGAGATCCCCCATGCAATTTGTTTATTTTAAAATTGGGTTCCCCTTAAAATCCATACCAGACCTGAAGAGCCTGGTAATGGACTGGCGAGGGGAACCCACGCCGTTTTTTAAAATTATTTTTATATGCATTGCCGGGATCCAACAATACATTACAGCCGTGAGCAGTTTTAAATTAAAATTGTTCCTTTAGAAATGTAATTTTGCTGCTCTCATTCATTACACTATGTACGGCCACTATATAAGCAGCCTTACACAGTGTGAGGTATGGACTTAGCCCCCTGAGCCATGATTGGCTTTGGCCAATCATGGCTCAGGGGGCTAAGTCCATTAGATACAATGTTCTGTACCTGAAATATTCAAATGTCTGTTAATTCTGATCTGCATTCATTAAAGAAAAGTAATGCTAAAAATATTCCACCAAGACTGTACTAAGACATCTATTGAACACAAGTGTCACACACATAATATATTGAAATGATCACTTACCTGTGTATACCGATACATACTAAGTAACTGGGCCATGGCATTATTTGTATGGAAAGCGCTGTCACCAATAAAACCAGTGAATTGTCCACGTCCCTTACAGTAATAGTTAGGAGCTTCCTTTTCTCCAGACAATATCCTTATGACATATGCTATAGATTTCATTGGATCATTACAAGTACTGAATATATCATAGCCCAGGGTCACATTGGGCAGGATCTTGGGGGAATTGTTAATCTCCCAGACAGCTTCCATTATTGCCAAGATGCTTTTGTACTCTTCATAGTCAACCCTGCAGGATATTGAGAGGTTTTCAAATGACACAACAAATGGTTACTTCTGAGATTTCAGTTTGGCCACATCCCACAAAACTGACATGACTATGGTATTAATTATGGCTTGTTACCTGCTATACCAATAACCCCACCCTTTCATCTAATGACCACACCACACATAATTGGAGAAAATTGGCCATAGCAGCCATTTTATTAACCAAATATAAATATCCAATAATTAACATATCAATAACCTTTCAAAGCATAACATACAGTTTATTCAAGAAAATGGAGCCCAAGGTCCCAATAGGCATAAAACCAGAACCGTACCTGCTAGTCACTTCTAAGGCCTCCAGTCGCGAAACCACAGAGTCGGAGACAATTAACAGGTACCCATACACCAACTGGGAGCTGTACCTCAGACGGGTCTGTGACAGAACGTCCCACTCCACTTGAGTGCTTGTAGGGAGGGAGGATGGGAAGTTGTTCCACACTCTTTCCCTTCCAACTGAAGACCACCCCCTTTTCTGTCCCCAACTCACCTCCCCCCAAAGCTCCACCCCATCCCCATAACCCACTCTGAACAGCCCTAACTAATACTTGAAATTAGAGGTCGACCGATATATCGGCCGGACGATATATCGGCCGATATTTGGCGTTATTTACTTAATCGGCATCGGCCGATTGTGCTGATAAAAAAGGCCGATTGTAACTTCAGCGGGACTTGCAAATGACTTCTGTAATAGAAGTTAATGCAAGTTGCCTTAAGTTATCTGTGAAGTTTTCTTCTCTCCTCCTCTGGGCAGCCAAGTCTGATAAGAAGATACATTTGTATCTTTCAGGTTCTTTTTATCAATAGACTGAACTCCGTGGAGAAGTTTTCAGTTTAACCATTTAAAGACTAAATCTTTTCTGACACTTGTTGCTTACAAGTAAAAATCCTGTATTTTCTGCTAGAAAATCACTTAGAACCCCCAAACATTATATATATATATATTTTTTTTTAGCAGAGACCCTAGGGAATAAAATGGTGATTGTTGCAATATTTTATGTCACACGGTATTTGCGCAGCGGTCTTTCAAACGCAATTTAAAAAAAAAAAATACAGTAATGAATTAAAAAAAAAACCTAAGCAGTAAAGTTAGCCCATTTTTTTTCGTCCAAAAGTTTTGATTACCTGTTTTTGTGTATTTAATATTTAAGATAGTTTTTTTTTTTTTTTTCGTTTTCTAAATTATACATACAAGTGAACTGATTGGAGGTTTGTTTTGTTTAATGTTTAAATGAAAAAAAATTTCTGTATCACTTAAGGTTGCTTTCACACTGGAGCGGGCAGGCGTTGATGGTAAAACGCTGCTAGTTTTAGCGGCGCTTTACCGTCATTTTAGAGGCGCTATTCGGCTGCTAGCGGGGAGCTTATAACCCAGCTAGCGGCCGAGGAAGGGGTTAAATGCGCCCCTGAAGCGCCACTGCCAAAACGCTTAGCAGGCGCTTCGGCAGCGGTGCACATTCATTTCAATGGGCAGGAGTGGTGGAGGAGCAGTATTGCACCGCTCCAAAGATGCCGTTTGCAGGACTTTTTTTACATCCTGCCAGCGCATCGCCTCAGTGTGAAAGCACTCGGGATATCACACTGAGACTGCAGGGGAGCCGTTTTACAGGCACTTTACAGGCGCTATTTTTAGCCCAAAAGCGCCTAAAAAACTCCCCAGTGTAAAAATCTAACTGTTAGATTTTATGAGATGAAGGGAAAAAAGAAAAAAAAAAAAATCGGCCAAATATATCGGCCCAAAAAAAATCGGCATCACATATCGGCCATCGGCCACCGCGATTTCTAAATATCGGCATCGGCATCGGCCAGAGAAAAACCCATATCGGTCGACCTCTACTTGAAATGCCCCCTCTTACCATTAACTCCCTGTAACCTAAGCCCCCGTTAACCCCTGTCATGCCGGCCCTCCGTTTATTGCTTTGGGGATATACTATGGGCCTCTCTCGTTTACTGAAAACAATAAGGCAATTGTACACAAAATCAATTACAAACCATAAACTGCTAATGGCATCTGGTAATCATGGTAAGTTTGCAAAATTTAGAAAGTTTTATTGCACAGTGCCCTGGAGGTGCAAAAGATGAACAGTGCTGGAAGAGGGATGCAGAGGGGGAAGGCGTGGGCAGTGTTGGTAGAGGGGTGCACTGATGAACATTGTGGGAAGAGCTTTGCAGTTAGTGCAGATGGGCGCAGTGTTGGACAAGGGTCCCCATAAGTACAAGGATGAACAGTAGGGATGAGCCCTATGCTCGAGTCGAACATAATTTTTGCCAAATTAAAAACATTATGGGGCGTTCGCAGGAAATTTGAGTGCCCACCGAACGCCCCATAATGCACTGCAAGATGGTCAATGCACTGCAAGATTGCAGTGCATTGAAGGCTGCTGATTGGTCAAGGCATGCACCTGACCTGCATGCTTTGGCCAATCACAGTGCGCTCTGCTTTAAGAGCCATGATTGGCCAAAGGCAGAATGTGAATTACTGCAATACAGTTTACACTATCTTCAGCTTGCCAATAGACTAAGGTGGACGAGGACAACTATCCAGGGGATCGATGTCGTTGTGCTGATGGTGTTTGATTAATATGCCCGTTTGACCTCCTATAATTTAGAGGTCCAACTGTTCTGGTAAGCGCATTTCCTACAGATTTAATGTGCCAAAGTTATGGAGAAGAGTTTATACGTCCTTCTATGATCAAGGATTGAAGTTTAATCTATATAAGGATTAATAAGGACTCATGTTTTATGTTTTATGCTGATTTAATTTTCATTTTTTTCTTTGCGCTGCACTTATCTTCTTTATTGCATTGTTTTTGGTTGGTGAATCCTTTAGTGTTCAGCTTGCAATATCTGCTTTTATGTTAATTGTTTGCGCTGATTGTTCTCTCTATTTTAGAATGTGAATAAGAGCAGCAAAATGACATCTCTAAAGGAAAAAATGTCATTTAAAACTGCTCGCGGCTGTAATGTATTGTCGGCAATGTAATGTATGATCCCGGCAATATACATTTTTATAGCCTTTATAGCCTTTTTGAGATGACAGGTGTAATATAGCTGAGGGCCGGGCCAACCGGTGATGTAAATGTGTGACTCCGCCCCCTCTGACATCACGTGGTGTCACATGATGTCAGAAAGGGCGTGGCCACCCAGTTACATCACCAGGTGGCCCCGCCCTTGCCTATATAACAGCTGACCAAGCAAAAACACGGAAGTCACGTCATTTTTACTTTTTTAACACTTTTTTGGGGAATGAGTAGGGGTACAATGTACCCGATACCCATTCACATGGGGGGTGAGATCTGGGGCCCCCTTGTTAAAGGGGGCTTCCAGATTCCAATAGGCCCCCCATCAGCAGACCCCCACAACCACCGAACAAGGGTTGTGAGGAAGAGGCCCTTGTCCCCATCAGCACGGGGACAAGGTGTTTTCGGGTGGACCCCAAAGCACTTTCCCCATGTTGAGGGCATGTGGCCCAGTACGGTTCAGGAGAGGGGGGGCGCTCTCTCACCCCCCTTTTCCTGTGGCCTGCCAGGTTGCATGCTCAGATAAGGGTCTGGTATGGATTTTGGGGGGAATCCATGCCGTTTTTTTCAATGATTTTAATATATATTGCCGGGACCCGACAATACAGACACAAGCAGTTTTAAATGACATTTTTTCCTTTAGAAATGTCATTTTGCTGTGATACTGTTATGAACATGGGAAAGATGTGCTACAGGCATACAAAGGGAACCCACAGGCACAATATTTAAATGAATATTTCATTTTTATTGTTTCACTTTAAGCATTAATAAAATCACTGCTCTTGAAAAACGTCCGTTTTTAAAACTTTTTTTTGCATTGATCCATGTCCCCTGGGGCAGGACCCGGGTCCCCAAACACTTTTTATGACAATAACTTGCATATAAGCCTTTAAAATGAGCACTTTTGATTTTTCACATTCATGTCCCATAGACTTTAACGGTGTTCACACAAATTTTTTGCCTGTTTGCATGTTCTGCTGCAAACTGAACCGGGGGTGATCGGCTCATCCCTAGTTACATGGCATGAATATTCAAATAAAAAACCACTTCAATACAGGGCACTTAGACACCCTCCTGCCCAGACCAATTTTCAGTTTTCAGCGCTGTCGCAGTTTGAATGACAATTCAGCGGTCATACAACACTGTACCCAAACTAAATTTTTATAATTTTGTTCCCACAAATAGAGCTTTCTTTTGGTGGTATTTGATCACCTCTGCGGTTTTTATTTTTTGCTATACAAATAAAAAAATATCGAAAATTTTGAAAAAAATAAAAGTTTTGCTTTTGTTTCTGTTAAAAAAAATTATAAATAATTAAGTTTTCTCTTTCACTGATGGGCACTGATAAGGCGGCACCGATGAGGTGGAAACAATGAGCGGGCACTGACGGGCACTGACGATGGGCACTGATATGTGGCACTGATAGACACTGGTAGGCGGCACTGATGGGTGGCACTACTATGCAGCACTGATGGGCATTGATAGGCGGCACTGATGGGCACTCATGGGTGGCACTGGGTGGCACTGGTTGGCACTGATGGGCACTGAAAGGCGGCCCTGCTGGGCACTGATAGGGTGGCACTGATAGGTGGCACTAATAGGCGGCACTGCTGGGCACTGATGGGCACTGATAGGCGGCACTGATGGGCACTCATGGGTGGCACTGGGTGGCACTGATGGGCGACACTGATGGGCACTGAAAGGCGGCACTGCTGGGCACTGCTGGGCACTGATAGGGTGGCACTGATAGGTGGCACTAATAGGCAGCACTGCTGGGCGCTGATGGGCACTGATAGGCGGCACTGCTGGGCACTGATGGGCACTGATATGCAGCACTGATATGCGGCACTGATAGGCATCCCTGGTGGCACTGGCAGTGGTAGGCATTGGAGTGGGCGCTGATTGGCAGCTGCCTGGGCACAGATTGGTATTTCCCTGGTGGTCTAGGGGGCATACCTGGTGGTCCAGTGTGGTGGCCACCCTGGTGGTCCTGGGCGGCTTCCCTGGTGGTCCTGGGTAGGATCCGAGGGGGGGCTGTGCTGATAAACAATCAGCACAGACCCCCCTGTCAGGAGAGCAGCCGATTGGCTCTCCTCTACTCTACTCGCGTCTGTCTGACACGAGTGAGGAAAAGCCGATCACCAGCTCTTCCTATTTACATTGTGATTAGCTGTGATTGGACATGACTGATCACATGGTAAAGAGTCTCCATCAGAGACTCTTTACCTAGATCGGTGTTGCGGGGTGTCAGACTGACACCCCGCAACAACGATTGCCGCGATGCGTGCCCCCCGGGGGGCACGTAGCAGCTCGATATCCTGATTACGTCATATGACGTCCGGTCAGGAATATCAAACCACTTTGCCACCGTCATTTTGTAATAGGGCGGGCGGCAAGTGGTTAAGAGCGATGTCCAATGCTATGGAGCCGAGCTGGGGCCATTTTTTCCTCCAGGCAGTGAGGGGAAAGGACTCGATCATCTCCACCACTACCGACGGCTCCAGTTAGCAGCAGGGATGACCAGAGTGCATGGGGACGGGGGCCCCTCTCCCACCCCCGATAAAAGCGATCTTGCAGGTCCAAACGAGGTCTAGCCACGCATTAGTGGGAAACACCCCCCACTGTGGGTATGTAGGTAACACTCCCTTCACAGGACCCGTATTATAGATGTGCCATTCATAGATAATAATAATAAAAAATAATAATAAAGATAATGCAGCCTCTTAGTTGTAGTCATTCACAAATAAAATGAATACATCATACATTCAGAAATGATCACCCGGCTTCCTGGTGGGCGCGCTGTTATCACCGCTATGTCCTCCAACCCAGGGATGTGAAGGAAGTGTTACCTGCATACCTACAGTGGGGGTGGGGTTGTTGCCCACTAATGTGTGGCTAGACCTCGTTCGGGGTCTCCTCATCTGGTAAGCCTCCATTCATTATTATATATGGTGGAGAACAGACAAGGGGTCACTTGGAGAACTTTTGGACTGTAATTAAGCCGTGTGGAGCACCTGTGTCACCCCCGGTATTTGGAGTTGGGATTCCTCTGTCTATGGACATTATTTGAGGTTTTTTCTGCTTTGCACAGAATAATTGGAACTTTAACCACTTCACACAAAATCATGTACCTGGACGTCATTGTGTTGAAGTGGTTGTACCGGGATGATATGCAGCTGCAGGCTTCACCCCGAGACCATTTTTTAGAGCGGGCGGTCGGCTATCTATTGATAACAAACAATACGGCTCAGCAGCCGCTCGACCGACATCGCAAGGCCAGGGACAGCCTCCCGCCTCCTTCCGCCGCTCTGCCCGGGTCTCCCGTCCCACCAAGAGACCCGAACGACCTACCGGCACATCCGCTGGCTGATCGGAGACCCAAATGAAGCCGGATTCGGCTCTGATCAGGTCTCCAATGCAAAAACCCGGAGGGGACATCACAATGCCACTTCCGATTTACTCAGCTGCAAATGGAGCTGATTTGAAAAAAAATGACAGTTTTCAGAGATGCAGATTTTGGCGTTTTGAATACTTTTAAGTACAAGGTAGGGATTTGGGTTTTTTAGGCGCCCCGAACCCTCCGTAAAGAGGACCTGTCACCTCTTATTACTGTCACATGGGATGTTTACATTATAGACCCCAGATCTCTCCATAAAGAGGACCTGTCACCATCTATTACTGTCACATGGGATGTTTACATTCATTATAGACTCCAGATCTCTCCATAAAGAGGACCTGTCACCGTCTATTACTGTCACATGGGATGTTTACATTCATTATAGACCCCAGATCTCTCCATAAAGAGGACCTGTCACCTCCTATTACTGTCACATGGGATGTTTACATTCATTATAGACCCCAGATCTCTCCATAAAGAGGACCCGTCACCTCCTATTACTGTCACATGGGATGTTTACATTCATTATAGACCCCAGATCTCTCCATAAAGAGGACCCGTCACCTCCTATTACTGTCACATGGGATGTTTACATTCATTATAGACCCCAGATCTCTCCATAAAGAGGACCCGTCACCTCCTATTACTGTCACATGGGATGTTTACATTCATTATAGACCCCAGATCTCTCCATAAAGAGGACCTGTCACCTCCTATTACTGTCACATGGGATGTTTACATTCATTATAGACCCCAGATCTCTCCATAAAGAGGACCTGTCACCGTCTATTACTGTCACATGGGATGTTTACATTCATTATAGACCCCAGATCTCTCCATAAAGAGGACCTGTCACCTCCTATTACTGTCACATGGGATGTTTACATTCATTATAGACCCCAGATCTCTCCATAAAGAGGACCTGTCACCTCCTATTACTGTCACATGGGATGTTTACATTCATTATAGACCCCAGATCTCTCCATAAAGAGGACCTGTCACCCCCTATTACTGTCACATGGGATGTTTACATTCATTATAGACCCCAGATCTCTCCATAAAGAGGACCTGTCACCCCCTATTACTGTCACATGGGATGTTTACATTATAGACCCCAGATCTCTCCATAAAGAGGACCTGTCACCATCTATTACTGTCACATGGGATGTTTACATTCATTATAGACCCCAGATCTCTCCATAAAGAGGACCTGTCACCTCCTATTACTGTCACATGGGATGTTTACATTCATTATAGACCCCAGATCTCTCCATAAAGAGAACCTGTCACCTCCTATTACTGTCACATGGGATGTTTACATTCATTATAGACCCCAGATCTCTCCATAAAGAGGACCTGTCACCTCCTATTACTGTCACATGGGATGTTTACATTCATTATAGACCCCAGATCTCTCCATAAAGAGGACCTGTCACCTCCTATTACTGTCACATGGGGTGTTTACATTCATTATAGACCCCAGATCTCTCCATAAAGAGGACCTGTCACCTCCTATTACTGTCACATGGGATGTTTACATTCATTATAGACCCCAGATCTCTCCATAAAGAGGACCTGTCACCTCCTATTACTGTCACATGGGGTGTTTACACTCATTATAGACCCCAGATCTCTCCATAAAGAGGACCTGTCACCGTCTATTACTGTCACATGGGATGTTTACACTCATTATAGACCCCAGATCTCTCCATAAAGAGGACCTGTCACCTCCTATTACTGTCACATGGGATGTTTACATTCATTATAGACCCCAGATCTCTCCATAAAGAGGACCTGTCACCACCTATTACTGTCACATGGGATGTTTACATTCATTATAGACTCCAGATCTCTCCATAAAGAGGACCTGTCACCTCCTATTACTGTCACATGGGATGTTTACATTCATTATAGACCCCAGATCTCTCCATAAAGAGGACCTGTCACCTCTTATTACTGTCACATGGGATGTTTACATTCATTATAGACCCCAGATCTCTCCATAAAGAGGACCTGTCACCATCTATTACTGTCACATGGGATGTTTACATTCATTATAGACCCCAGATCTCTCCATAAAGAGGACCTGTCACCTCCTATTACTGTCACATGGGATGTTTACATTCATTATAGACCCCAGATCTCTCCATAAAGAGGACCTGTCACCCCCTATTACTGTCACATGGGATGTTTACATTCATTATAGACCCCAGATCTCTCCATAAAGAGGACCTGTCACCTCCTATTACTGTCACATGGGATGTTTACATTATAGACCCCAGATCTCTCCATAAAGAGGACCTGTCACCATCTATTACTGTCACATGGGATGTTTACATTCATTATAGACCCCAGATCTCTCCATAAAGAGGACCTGTCACCTCCTATTACTGTCACATGGGATGTTTACATTCATTATAGACCCCAGATCTCTCCATAAAGAGGACCTGTCACCCCCTATTACTGTCACATGGGATGTTTACATTCATTATAGACCCCAGATCTCTCCATAAAGAGGACTGTCACCTCCTATTACTGTCACATGGGATGTTTACATTCATTGTAAACCCCTGATCTCTCCATAAAGAGGACCTGTCACCATCTATTACTGTCACATGGGATGTTTACATTCATTATAGACTCCAGATCTCTCCATAAAGAGGACCTGTCACCACCTATTACTGTCACATGGGATGTTTACATTCATTATAGACCCCAGATCTCTCCATAAAGAGGACCTGTCACCTCCTATTACTGTCACATGGGATGTTTACATTCATTATAGACCCCAGATCTCTCCATAAAGAGAACCTGTCACCTCCTATTACTGTCACATGGGATGTTTACATTCATTATAGACCCCAGATCTCTCCATAAAGAGGACCTGTCACCTCCTATTACTGTCACATGGGATGTTTACATTCAATATAGACCCCCGATCTCTCCATAAAGAGCACCTGTCACCTCTTATTACTGTCACATGGGATGTTTACATTCATTATAGACCCCAGATCTCTCCATAAAGAGGACCCGTCACCGTCCATTACTGTCACATGGGATGTTTACATTCATTATAGACCCCAGATCTCTCCATAAAGAGGACCCGTCACCTCCTATTACTGTCACTAGGGATGTTTACATTCATTATAGACCCCAGATCTCTCCATAAAGAGGACCCGTCACCGTCTATTACTGTCACATGGGATGTTTACATTCATTATAGACCCCAGATCTCTCCATAAAGAGAACCTGTCACCGTCTATTACTGTCACATGGGATGTTTACATTCATTATAGACCCCAGATCTCTCCATAAAGAGAACCTGTCACCGTCTATTACTGTCACATGGGATGTTTACATTCATTATAGACCCCAGATCTCTCCATAAAGAGGACCTGTCACCTCCTATTACTGTCACAAGGGATGTTTACATTCATTATAGACCCCAGATCTCTCCATAAAGAGGACCTGTCACCTCCTATTACTGTCACATGGGATGTTTACATTCATTATAGACCCCAGATCTCTCCATAAAGAGAACCTGTCACCGTCTATTACTGTCACATGGGATGTTTACATTCATTATAGACCCCAGATCTCTCCATAAAGAGGACCTGTCACCTCCTATTACTGTCACAAGGGATGTTTACATTCATTATAGACCCCAGATCTCTCCATAAAGAGGACCTGTCACCTCCTATTACTGTCACATGGGATGTTTACATTCATTATAGACCCCAGATCTCTCCATAAAGAGGACCTGTCACCTCCTATTACTGTCACATGGGATGTTTACATTCATTATAGACCCCAGATCTCTCCATAAAGAGGACCTGTCACCTCCTATTACTGTCACATGGGATGTTTACATTCATTATAGACCCCAGATCTCTCCATAAAGAGGACCTGTCACCACCTATTATTGTCACATGGGATGTTTACATTCATTATAGACCCCAGATCTCTCCATAAAGAGAACCTGTCACCACTTATTACTGTCACATGCGATGTTTACATTCCTTGTGACAGCAATAAAAGTGATCAGATTTTTCTTTTTTAAAAAGACAGTGTTAAATAAAGTAAAAAAATAAAATAAATATCCCCGCATTCTCAAACAATTCATACCTATGTCACGCCTGCAAATGTAAATGGTGTTCAAAATCACACATGTGAGGTATCGCTGCGATCGTTAGAGTGAGAGAAATAATTCTCATAAGAAGACCTCCTCTGTAACTCTAAACTGATAACCATTAAAATGTTTTAAACATCACCTATAGAGATTTTTCAGTACCGTAGTTTGTCGCCATTCCACGAGCGGGCGCAATTTAAAAGCGTAACATGTTGGGTATCTATTTACTCGGCATAACATCATCTTTCACAATATGCAAAAAAAAAAATTGGGCTAACTTTACTGTTTCAGTGAAGTGTATTTTTTCCAAACAAAATGGGTTTGAAAGACACAAAATATTGCAACGACCGCCATGTTATTCTCTAGGGTCTTTGCTAAAAAAATGATATATAATGTTTGGGGGTTCTAAGTAATTTTCTAGCAAACAAAAAAAATTATTTTAACTTGTAAACAACAAGGGTCAGATATAGGCTTGGTCCAGAAGTGGTTAATTAAAAATACTCAATCTGTATACCTCACCTGGCACTTTATAGAATATTATTATTGATGAATGCACATGTTTACACCCTTACATGTATATATGGATGCGTTTCCTTTTTTGAACTTATAGCACTTTTTTCTCATCAGTGTATGAGCTCTATATGATTCTGATTATTTGAATGCAGATACTCATCATTTAATGACCATTCGGACTTATGACCAGCTCTCCCCCCTCTAACGTCATCATTGTATTGTACAGTACAGAATTTTCCTGTTTGTTTTGTACTTATGCAAATTAAAACAATGTCATTGAGCTGCAGTTTTATGTTTAGACCTTTTTTTCACAATACAATACAGTACAGTAGTTAAGAATGTTTAAAATATTGATTACTTGTGATTCCTCATTTAACAACCAATTAGTTTAATGACCTGGTCGTTAAGGCTCTGTTTCCACTAGTGCGACTTTTCATGCGACTTGGGACTAAAAAGTCGCATGACAAATTGTTTCCCATGATTTCCAATGAGTACCGTTCATATCTGTGCGACTTCAAGTCGCAGCGACTTTAAAGTAGTTCCTGCACTACTTTGGTCCCACTTTGATGCGACTTGAGGTCCATAGATACAGGCATTGCTTCAAATCGCGGTAAAAAGTCACGGTAAAATCGCGGTAAAAATCACGGCAAAATCGCGCGACTTTGGGGACGCAATAGTGGAAACATAGCCTAAGTGAGCAGTGCCTGTATATGCTTGTTTGAGTATATTCACAGAGCAACACCATTTTTTTTGATGGTTATGTTTTAGTATTGGGATGTACAATACAATGAGTGCAGCTGTTTATTAATCATTCATCACTGATTTTATATCACAACACATAGTGCAGATTATTTTCTTTGTTTAGTAGTATTTATTTATTTCAGGTACTTATATAGCGCCGTCAATTTACGCAGCGCTTTACATATATATTATACATTCACATCAGTCCCTACCCTCAAGGAGCTTACAATCTAAGGTCCCTAACTCACATTCATACCTATACTAGGGCCAATTTAGACAGAATCCAATTAACCTACCAGCATGTCTTTGGAGTGTGGGAGGAAACCCATGCAGGCACAGGGAGAACATGCAAACTCCAAGCGGGTAGTGTCGTGGTCGGGATTCGAACCAGCGACCCTTCTTACTGCTAGGCGAGAGTGCTACCCACTGCACCACTGTGCCGCCCCCGATAGTAAATAGTAAATAGTAGTATTTGTATATTGGTGGTATAAAGACTTGAGTCTAATAATGAGAAAATATAAAACAACAGTAGAAACATTTGCAAATTTTCATAAAATATTACAGTAAAAATGAAGATAAACCGTTATATTTTCTCTTTGTTGGGTTATACAGAGAGAGCAAAGATGATAAAACAAAACTTACTCATCACAATAAGAAAAGGTTCTAGATGAGCCAGACGCATCAAAAGGGGCTACGCTCAAATCTAACTGATGCCTGCTCCTCATGTGAGCAGAAATTAATCCTCCGATAATGAAATCTCCCTCCTGGTAATATTTATACTCAAACATTGGCTTTACCATATTCATTCTACAACCAGGCGCTGAGCTCCGGGTCAGTACTACTCCATAGTAGGTGATGGGAAGGAGGAGTATCAGCAGGTAACAGACACAGAACACCAGAGAACATTTCATGTCACACAGCAGATCTTCTCAGTCACCGGCAGCTCTGCTCAGGAGGAGACGCAATCACCAGAGATTTATACACATCAACTGCGACCGATTTACACTACAGAACAAAGAACGGAATAATAGTAACTTCAGTCTGAAAATATAAAATATGTATTATAAAGTGTAACTGAGCTAATAAAGTTGGTTTATTCTTTTATTTCATATTCAGCACACTTTTAGTCATTCAGAATTATATTTCTTTATTTCCAGGATATACTTCCTAAAAAAAATATATATTTTTCTGATAAAATTATATTTTTACATTGCAGGACAGAAAGTGAAATTCCAATAGGAAAGAATGAGTCAGGGCGTGGCCTGACTGAAGATCCAAATGGCTACTTAGACCCGGAGCTCCGGCCAACAGAGGGATTGTCTTCTACTCCAACCGAGACCCAGCCAGGCATACATATGTGGAAATCATCTCGCAGCAGCTAGGGGGGCCAGGGCATGCAGCTTAGCCACCAAAATCCAGAGATCTTCCCCACCCAGCCCTCTAACATGGTGGCATCACTGGCAACTTCCACATATACACAGAGCCAGCATACACCTGTGCCAGCTAGAGGCTCACCTCCTTCATCGTTCCCTGCCTCCAAGCACTCTCCTAGCCTGAGCGACCTGCACAGCGTGGCGGCTGACATAAAGGACTCCCTATCTCAGCAGCTATTGTGGACCTCCGCCATGACATACAAAGCATAGGGGACATGAAGTTTTTTTGATGACCACACACCAGGAAGCTCACATACATAAGCTCTTTACTGTCCTGGATGCTCATATCCTGCAACTGCGGGATCTTCATAGACATCTAGAAGACCTAGATAACCGTGGGCATCGCAACAAGATCAACTGTCAAGCTGTCATGGCCATCTTCAGTAATCTTTTAGACAGACTGTGCTGCTTGACCGGCTTTCGCTTCAAAGAAGATCTCCTCAGGAAAGCACGTAATCAGATCCAACTCTCTTATGAGAATGCTGACATCAAGATCTACCAGGCTTTGTCCCATATGACTCTGCAACACTGAAAAGATCTCTGACCCCTGCTGGATATTCTACAGACTTGAGGAATCCATTACACATGGAAATTCCTCTTCAGCCTTTCTGCCTCTGTAGCAGGCTGCACGGCCCTCTTGAGAGTCCAGGTGGAGCTTTCCCATTTCTGCAAATGCCTGGATATTCCTCTAAATCAGGTTCCATAATGATACAGCGAATACCACTTGGTCCCATTCACAAGATCTCTTCATCTTGATGACCAGGTGGATGTGCAATTCCCGAAACAACAATGCTGTAGGTCTTCTCACCCCAGCTCACCACCCCCAGATCCACACAGAGTATACCAGGGTCACAGTCCTACTGCTTCTCCAGTCCACCGGTGACCAAGAAAGGATTCTTAAGACTCCCGAATACAGGAAGAATCTGAGAACAGATAGGTCTGTCTAACCCTGGGCCACAAGTTTTCTGCTATACTGCTAACCCCTCTTTTATTTTTTGATGATTTTAATGAATTATTTGATGAAGTCAAGTTTCTTATACTCCCTCAGCCTCTATTTCCCTTACTGTTGCATCTCATAGATGTATTCTGTTGCAGGAGGGCTTTTTACTGGGCATTAAATCTATTTACTGTTGCTATAACTTTATCTTTTTGCCTACTTGACAGATTCCTAGATTACCCACTTGCCTACTGGGTACTTTTACTCCCTTCCTAAACAAAGTTGGGCCCTCCAGGGCCAGGCTGGAGTCACTTGATCACCACGTGGTAGGCCGCAGCGCTCTCTCTCAGCAGCAGATAAGTGCTCACACCATCAGACCCAGGGAAGAGAGAGCGCGGGGCGGATCTGCCAGGCCTTTTGTAGTCCCTCCCAGAGGTCCGTTCATGCTGCAGTATGATCTATGGGATGTGTAGTCCAAGGGTAATATCACAACATGCGAATAGCTAATCCAAAAGACTGCTAATCTCACAATCCTTCCCATTTGGCTCACTGATATAATGACAATTACTAGGGGAACACTGGAATAGATGGAGAATACAGGGGGTTGTCTGCATAGTAAAGTAACAGTAATCCACTGTTGCTACATCCTCCCCCCACTTGAAAGTCTTTGGACCCCGAAGACAGAACACAACCTGTGAAATCACTTTATTGTACCACAAGAAAAGTAACAGTTATTTTACAAACCAAAAGCTGCAACACTCAACAATTGACCTAGAAAAGGGTTTTCTAACAATAAACTATAAACATTATCAGGCAGGGGCATATCATTTTGGTGGCAGGCCAGTGGTAAATTAGTGGCCCACCCAGTAGTGTCAGGAGGGGGATCAAGGTCATTCTCTATCAAAGGTTCGAAAAGGAGGCAAGTGCTTGACTAGAACGTTAAGGAGTAGTAATAAGTTCCCCAAAGGTATCAAAAGTCAGTCTTTTAGGAGGGCAGATCTTCTGTCTCAACCTAGAATAGATACTTTCCAATGGCTCCGGCTCACGATTTGTTCCCAAAAACTACATATGGGTTCTGGCTCAGGTTCTGGCTCCTCCAGGGTTTCAGGAACATTATCACTTTCTATTTCATTATTAGGAGGAGCAGGAGTTTCCACAGCATCTGACGCCTCTAAACGGTCATTTGACTCCATCTTAACTTCCTCACGCTCCCTTGCAGGGATGTGCACAGGCACTTCAACTTCAGACAGCAGAAGTTTGGTCTTTCTCCAGGGGGACGTTTCATTACTGTTTTCTCAAGGAGCTTGAGAAACGGTAGGGTTGTCCTCAGATGAGGGAACCCATAGCCAATCAAGGGTCAGTTCTTCCTCATCACTCTTCTCCTCTTGAGGTATGGGTTCACGAGCCTGAAAAATCCTCGATCTTAGCATAGGAGACTGATTGTTGGTTTCTAGTTTCTGAGCAAGGAGGTGGGAGCACTCGAATAGCTTCAGATATAGGCAGCAAATGGTTTCAAAGCCAAGTTTTTAGGTGTCCAATCTTTCCTTCAGGGCGGATTTGATATACGGGAAGCCCAGGTAAGTGTTTGCAGATAATATAGGGCTGTGGGAGCCATCCATCAGCCAGTTTATGCTTTCCCGCCACCCCTAGGTTGTTCAACAGTACCCGATATCCAGGTTGCAGGTCTTGAACCCTTAATAAAAGATCAAGGTTTTTCTTGTTTCTCTGTCCCTGGTGGTAGATGCTTCCTTCGCTTTCTCATAAGCAGTATTTTAGTTTTTTCAAAGTGTGTCGACGTACCCTCGGTGAGAGGCTTGAGATGTGTGATCTAATGACGTTCCAAAAGACAGATCCACCCGAAAAGCGAGCTTCCCTTCCAAACATCAGTCAGTAATGGGAGTGCCCAGTACAGTAGAGTCATTCGCTGTGCTATTGTAAACATGAGCCACTGCAGGGTGTTTCTTCTGCAAAAGGAAGGGTTCCTAGAATGTTCAACAGAGTACCGTTAAAATGCTCAGGTTGTGGGTCCCCTTGGGGATGGTAAGGAGTGGTTCTTGATTTTTGAAAATTCTAACATTCACACAATCTTTGGATTAGCTTGCTCTCAAAGTCCTGACCTTGATCCAAATGTAGAAGCTGAGGCAGCCCATAATGCATGAAGAACTTCTCCACTAGGGTCTTTGCTACAGTACTAGCTTGCTGGTCCCTGGTTGGGAAAGACTGAGCATAACGAGTAAAGTGATCTGTCACAGCCAAACATTACTCCACCCACTCAGGTCAGGTTCCAAACACAAGAAATCAATGCACACCAATTCTATTGGTCCCTGACTCTGTAGATGGCCCATTGGGGCTGCCCTGCCTGGCAAAGTCTTTCTTTGAATGCACCGAATGCAAGAGTGACAGTAGCTTTCTACTTCAGCCCTCATGGATGGCCAATTAAAGTGGTCCCTAACCAGCTTCAGGGTTCTATCTGGACCTAAATGGCCATGGACATCATGGAGAGCAGCCAAAACTACTAGTCGATGTTTCTCAGGGAGGAATAGTTGGCGAACACCCTCTGGTTCCTCAGATGGGCCTTTTCAGTATATAACTCCGTCTTCCAACCGCATTCGTTCCCATTCTTTATGTACTCATTTAGCTCCCTCAATGAAACTATTTAACAGCATCTGAGGATCCGGAACTGACAAGGACTTCTTTATAAGGTTGCCCATTGGGTCTTCACGTTGATCTCTTCTCACATCCTCTCTAGTCAGTTGAGGCAGTTCTTGACTACGCACTTGCGTAAAATCACAGTAGTATCTTGGTACTCCAGCGTGGGTGACCCCAATAGCTTGTTGCCCCCTTATGCCTATTCTCTACTCCTTGGCATACCACGAGTACTCCCTCTAGAGGCAAATGAACCCAGCTCTTCTGACCAGTATCAGTGGCATAAGGTTATCAGCCTCTCAGTTTCCCACCACTGGCCGGTATTTTTTGAACTGAATTGAAACTCAGACAAGGCGACCAACCACCGAAGTCCAGTGGCAACTGCAGTCTGGCAGTAGACAGCAAATAAGTCAGAGAAATATTATCCATTTTCACCATGAATGTGGCTCCATATAGATAGTCTCGTAGCTTGTGTGTTACAGCACACTTAAGAGCCAGGAACTCCAACTTGTGCACCGGATAATTCTTCTCAGGGGAGTGAGGCTTCCACTCACATAGGCCACTGGGCAAAGCTTTCCTTCCGATTCCTGATATAACATTCCCCCTAGCCCATCTCTGCTAGCATCCACATGTAGTTCGTAAGATTTGGAGGGATCAGCATTGGCCAACATGGGCGCTTCAATAAGGCTCCCCTTCAAACATTAAAAATGTCAGGACTGTGATCAGCCCTTCCTTCTCTGAGCTGGCTGCTCAGCTGTAGGCTAATTTCCAGCTCTTATCTCTCCGCAGTTACTCAGCTGTTGATGATATCCTGCTCATCAGTCCTGCCTACTTAAGCTGTCCACTCCATAGGAGCTCTGCCTTTGCATTGGTCAACATCACAGAAACTGAGATGCTCTCCTGTGATCCTGTTCAAGACTTGCTTTGCTGACATCCCTTCTGGCTCCAGATCCTGTTTGCTGTTCCACTACATTGATCCCTGACTTCTGGCTTGACTATCCGTTCCGGCTACTGAACTTTGGCTATGTTTTGACTATGTTTGTACTTTTTACTTTATTATTAAACAATTCTGGTTTAACTGTACTTCTGTTTCGGTCTGATTTCATGGTTTCTGACACAAAAGCCTTTTCACACTTCATTGTCCATTGCTCTCGAATAGACTCACAAGGCTTCCTTGAACCTCTGGTATGGGTCTTCTTCAAGTCCTCATCTGTCTGCTTTTGCAATAACTCATTTAGAGGTTTTGCAATCTGTGCAAAATGATTTACAAACCTTCTATAGTAGGAGCAGAACCCCAAAACTACCTCAATTCAGTGACAGTGCTTAGTCAAGGCCAGGAGGTAGCAGCTTCAAACTTCTGAGGGTCTGTGGCTACTCCCTCAGCTGAGACTACAGATCTGAGATAGGTGACTGAAGTCTGATAGAATTGACACTTCTCTACAACTTCAGCCCTTCAGTGTGTAATCATTGAAAGACTTTCTCCAATCGAGCTTCATGCTCATCCAACGTTTTTCCAAAAACGATGATGTCATCCAAGTATACAAGCACCTCTATTAAATTCATGTCACCCACTGTGTTCTCCATCAATCTCTGAAAGGTGGCGGGGGCCCCTGTTAACCCCTGTGGCATGTGGTTGAATTCAAATAATCCTAAAGGGCTGATAAAGGCTGTCTGCTCTCTGTCCTCTGGATGCATTGGTATCTGATAGTATCCACTCATCAGACCCAGAACACTGAACCATTTAGCTCCTGACAGGCATTGCATGGCCTCTTCTATATGAGGAGTTATGTACTGATCTGGAATAGACCTACTCCAATTCAGCCAACTGTTCCCAAAGGTCTTCCAGGTCATACAGAGGGATTCATCTAGCTCTTTTTCTGAAAGGCTTGTCTTCACTCAGCCAACTTCGGTGTTGGGCACTCTTGGCACAACTCACATCGAAGGTATCTTTGGAGAACATCTTATTCCATTGAGCTAGCTGAACTTTGATTACCTCTTCCCATCTGGGAGACATATTAGGGCACTGGACAGTGGACTCCCTCCCATTTTCACTCCGGATTAAGTCATCCCCCATCACTGGGGTGGTGGCACTCAATTGCCACATCTCCCTACCCCCTCGACGGGGGCCTTATTTTCCTGCAACACACGCTGAAAAGCCTGTCTCAACAGAGGATGGATCTTCCCTACTGGAGTGCCCTCCAGAGCCAAAGGCCCGAGTAATCTCCTCACAAGATTGGTGTTGGTGCCTATCAGCAAGAAATTGTGGCCTGCCCCAGGTGGTTGAGGACAGGCAATGGCCAAAGTGTTGAATGACTCTGGCTTTCCAGCCAAAGAAGGATCAAATGTTATCTTGATAGGGATATATCCATCATATGGGCACTTCTGGGTACCTTTACCCCAGATCTCCAATTCTTCAAGCTTACACAAAGGGATGTCTTAAGTGCTTGTTATCGAAGTTCAGATACAACAAGGTCACCTGAGCTCCTGTGTCCAGGAAAGCTTGAGTATAAAATACCTTCTACCTGTAACAAAACTATTGGAGAGACCCTACCAAATTCCTTGGCAGATTTCCAGCTGGTGACTCTATAGTCTGGGCCCTCATCAGCTTCCTTGGTGGTGGTGAAGTCTGTTTAACAACTCTATCAGAAAGGTGTGCATTGATTTCCCGTGTCCGTCTTCCCTTCCCTAGGGGCCCATTTTTCTTTTTAACAGGCAAGGGAGGGGAAGGGGTAGCAGATGACTTATTTTTTCCCCTTTTCTTTGATTCCTTCCTAGGTCTGGAGCACAGTTTTCCTCCAGGACGCTCAAATAGCTCCTTCACTGAGGTCCCCTGAAGCTGAGTTGGGCCCTCCGGGCCAGGCTGGGGTCACTCAATCACCTCATGGTAGGCCACAGCCTTCTCTCTCAGCAGCAGAGAGGTGCTCACACCATCAGACCCAGGGAAGAGAGAGTGCGGGCCGATCTGCCAGGCCTTTTGTAGTCCCTCCCAGTGGTCTGTTCGTGTTGCAGAAGGATCTCTGGGATGTGTAGTCCATGGATAATATCACAACATGGGAACAGCTAATCCAAAAGACTACTAGTCCCACAATCATTCCCATTTGGCTCACTGATATGATGACAATTACTAGAGCCCAGCACTAGGGGAACACTGGAATAGATGGAGCATACAGGGGGTTGTCTGCATAGTAAAGTAACGGTAATCCACAGTTGCTACAGTACAATGTCATAACAGGTTATTTCTCTCACACGGCACAGGCATACTTGCAACTACACCCCAAAACGCATTCTGCTACTCCTCCTGAGTATGGAGATACCACATGTGACCTTTTCACAGCCTAGCTAGATAGAAAGGCCCAAAAAGCAACTATCACACTTTTGAAGGTCCTGAAGCACCAGGACAATGGAAACGCCCACAAAATGACCCCATTTTGAGAAGAAAACACCCCAAAATATATTCTATGAGGCATAATGAGTCATTTTTATCCACAAGTATTTGGAAAAATGTGGTAAGAATATAAAAACATATTTTTTTTTACACAAGTTGTCCAGTTATAAAGATATTTCCAACACATAGCATGTACATACAAAAAATTACACCCGCAAATACATTATGCTACTCCTCCTGAGTATGGTAATACCACATGTGTGAGACTTTTCCACAGCCTGGCCACATAGAGAGGCCCAACATGCAAGGAGCACCTTCAGGTGTTCTAGGGACATACAGTAAATTACACATCTAATTTCTTGACTACCTATTACACTTTTGAAGGCCCTGGAGCATCAGGACAATGGAATTATCCACAAAATGACCCCATTTTGAGAAGCAAACACCCCAACATATATTCTATGAGGCATAATGAGTCTTTTGAACGTATCATTTTTTTCCACATGTTTTTGCAAAATATGGAAAGAAAATGAAAACTTATTTTTAAGTTTTCTATTTATAAGATATTTCCAACACATAGCATGTACATGCCTAGCCACATAGAGAAGCCCAGCATACAAAAAGCAGCATCAGGTGTTCTAAGGACATAAATTAAACATCTAATTTCCTGACCAGCTATCATTTTTAAAGGCCCTTCATATTTCTAACACATAGAATGTACATACCAAGAATTATATCCCAAAATACATTCTGCTGAGCAAAGGGTAAACAAAAGATTACCTGTCGTTTTAGTAGTGCAGTTGTCCACAGAGGGGAGAATTGGTCTCAGCAGCACGCAGGGACGTGGTCAGTGACAGCAAAAGGAATCGTCTAGGCAGAAGGTTGAACTATTGTCCATAGTCAGTATAGGCAGCAGGCAGAAATACTGTCAGCACAGCCAAAGCATTGGTCCAGGCAGCAGACAGTAATGTGGTCAGCAACAGCCAAAGGAATTGTCCAGGCAGAGACATGGTCAGCACAGCCAATATATTGGTCCTTGTAGTAGGCAGAAACATGGTCCATAGTACGGGTAGCAGGCAGAGTTGTGGTCAGTTCATGCGACAGGCAGAGGCATAATGGTAGTAAGTCGGCAGCAGGCAGAAATATTAAGCTTAGGGCCTCGGTCAGGTAAGACCTGGGCACAGGTGTAGAGACTTCTCCCACCCAAATTTCTTTGAAGCCCCTGGTCTCCAAACCCTAATCTGGGAATTACAAAACTCTGAGAAAAACAGAAAAAAATATTCTGGAGCCCCTCACATATGTAAGACCCATGTGTTATCATGAATCCCACTACTACAGTAGCAGAGCAAAAGATCAGTCCTACCGCCAATCAAAAAACATGTTTGATTACCAGGCTGAGGTCAGTTCACATGAAAGGCAGAAATGTGGTGGATAAACAATCAGGAGGATGATTGAAGCACTAGGATCTCTGTAGCTAGAGCAGGAGCACCTCTAGCAGGGAATAGAAAAGTGGGTAAATTAAAAGCCATGAACCAAAAGGTGAGGGACAGGGGCAAGTCCTTACAAGATGGAGTGGTCCATTAATCCTGGGTAATACCAACATGGAGGACAAACCCCTCATCGCACACATAGGCAGCCCGCTGGAGAGTAGAAGAGACTCTGTATCTGTGAAAGAAAAAGTAGAGAAGAAAAGTGCCAATCTAAGTGTAGCAATGATACAAATGGCTTTTATTGAAGGTAATACACTCACTGGATGGTGGATAAGTATAGGCACATCAATGGTTAACAGCCATATTGGGTGCAGAGATCCGTGACTGCAGCTGGGAAGCGTGGTGTCATCACTCCCGGTGGTGACATGGTTTCCAGAGTCTTGGGATAGATGGAGGAGGCACAGAAGGAAGCTGTCATGATGTCATCTGTCGGTGTGACACAGCCTTTTAAGCCGTGTTAGGTGGGACACTGGGGACACTTTGTCTTTCGGCTGCTTCTGTGGGTGGAATCAGCATCAGAGTGAAGGTTTTCTTGGGGGGATCTTTGCTTGATGATGAGGGATGTGACAATTTCTTCTATGAATTTGGGTAAGGCAGGGGGTCTTCCTGTAGATTTGGTATAGGTGACATAAGCATTATAAACGCCTAAAGAAATATGATAAATTGTAACTTTTTATACCAGCCATATAGGGCTGTAGCATTTGATCATTGAAATCCACCGCCCTCCTCCTATGTAAAGATTATAATCTTGGATGTATACAGGCTTTTGATTCGGACCGTGTCTTCCGGGTGTCATTGTGGATGGTGGACAGGACGTAGACATTCAACGTAGGTTGAAAAAAGACACAAGTCCATCAAGTCCAACCTATGTGTGTGATTATGTGTCAGTATTACATTACATATCCCTGTATGTTGTGGTCATTCAGGTGATTATCTAATAGTTTCTTGAAGCTATCAATGCTCCCCGCTGAGACCACCACCCGTGGAAGGGAATTCCACATCCTTGCCGCTCTTACAGTAAAGAACCCTCTACATAGTTTAGGGTAAAACCTCTATTCTTCTAATTTTTATTTATCTTCTTTTTTTTTAATTCTTTCTTTGTATTATTTTTCATATTGCAAAAATTAAAAACATACAGCATCATAAGTTAACATATAATATCACATAATGCAAAGACAAGGTTATTATACTATAGTCCCTCTCCCTCCCTCCTACCCTACCTGACCCACCCCCCTAGCACACATCACACAATCTATCTATACATGTCTTCATATCTATTGTCTGTCCATATAGCTGAAGAGGAAGAAGAAATTCTCTCCATGGATAGACCAAAGATATAAAGAAGAGACCACAGAAAGAAAAAAAAAAAGGCAGAGACAAGGGCATGGTGGTGAGCAGGAGAAAACTCTCCTCAGCTCACCCCTATCCCCTCATACAGGACACCCCATCTCCTTCAGCCAAGGTCTCCACATTTTCTCGAACTTCCTGAGGTTACCTTGCCTAATATACATCACTCTCTCGCTCCAAACCATTAAATTGATAGTTTCAATCCAATTCTCCACAGTCGGAGGGGTCTGAGCCTGCCATTTCTGTGCAATTGGTTTTCTCACTTGGAACAGACATCTCAACACTGTCACGATGGTACCAGGCAGGACTCTATCTTCCTCCAAGCTCCCTAATAGGCATGTCTTGGCCTCAGGTTCTAACGAGCTCCTAAAAATGTTATTTATTCTAGCAATTATCTCCACCCAATATCTAAAAATCTTTGGATACTTCCACACCATATGGATAAGGTCTCCTGTTGCCTTACACATGGGCACTCATCATTTTGTTACCAACCAAGTTTAAACATTTTTTGGGGGGTATAGTACACTCTGTGAATTAGAAACAGGTGAGAAAGTTTCTGCGAAGGGGAAATCGAGACCAGAGCTCCTTGTTCTAAAATATTATGCCATTGTACCATAGTTATTGTCCCTACGTCTTTCTCCCACCCCTCTCTACTCTTAAGAGGTTCCACCCCATTAATAATTCTATTCCCCAGGCAAGCATACAACTTGAAGATTAAACCTTTAGTTGAGGCTGGATTCACAATTTTCAGGAGTATGGGGATCTGGGTCCACTCCATAGTTTGAGACCTGAACTGTACTTGAATGGTGTGTCTAATCTGCAGGTATTTATAAAACGCCTTATTTGATATGTTAAATTTCCGTCTTAGATCTAAAAAAGACCTCAAGAGGTTACCCTCATATAACTGGATTAAACAGCTAATACCCTGCCTTTCCCATACTCTGGGTGTCTCTATACCCCTTATTTTGGCCAAGTTTTTGTTATCCCGTAAAGGGGTATATTCTGTCAGCCCATTGTACCCCATTAGTGCCTTCGTTGTCTGCCATACTTTACTAACTAATTTTATCGATGGGCATCTGTGGATGAAAGAGTTTTCCTCTAGTGCCTCCACTCGTGTGTTGTGTGGGACCCACATTATCATCATTCTATTATATTCTATTCTATTAGAATTATTCTAAAGTTACAGCTGTAGTGCTATAACACTGGACAGCTCCCTGGACAATTCCTTGAATGATCCTGCCGTGAATCCTATTTGTCTTGAACCTTGAATATCCTGCTTTTGTCTCTCCTGATGCCGTCAGTATCTTTGATTCTATTCATCACTGACATTTGGCTTGCTACTTGACTTCTGCTTAATCCCAACCTGCAACTATTCCTTACCAATCTTTGGCTTGTTCCTTGACTATGCTTCTGCTTGATCTCTATCTGCTATATCTGCTACTGGATCCCGGCTTGCTCACTTCCTGGTTGGGTGATCCTGAGGACCACGACCTGGTGCAAAATCCATCTCCACCATCAGGAGCTCTGGTGAACACCAGTTAGTACTTAGATTCCACACCTTAGGTGAGCCTGTGTCATCTTCCAGGGTGACCTGCCTGTGCTTCTATCCTGCCGGTTCCTGTGTGGACTTCTACTGCTATAGCAACTGATCTTCCAGCCTGACCCCTTAATCATGACACTCTTCCTGTTTTTTCTGGAGGTAATACAGGCAAATGCAGACTGGTATAGAAGTTATCCAGTTAAACATTTTTGGAAAAATGGGTATGCCCACGGGTCCCAGACAATTTTTCCACTTATGCCAATGTAGGTTTGGCACTTAGAAGGCTGGAGCTGGGAATCTTTTCCTACATACACACAAAACGCATACAAACATCCCATTCTTTTTGGAAAGAATTGCACAATACTATAACTAAAGTAACCAGTTATATGCTTGATTTCACCCCAGCACAATGCTTATTGCACAATTCCTCACTTCCAAAATCTGTATATCATACGTAGGTCCTTAGCCATGCATCTTGTAAATGCAGGCAGACACTGTATTCTAAGTGTGGATTGACAACACCACCAATGCTGTTCAAATGGTTTCATTGCATTTGAAAAATGTCTGACATGGAGGAGCTGATCAACAAAGCCCGTGACACTCCCACAAATGGGCCCGCGGGCTCCACTTCCAAGAGATAGTAAACTCATCTGCACCTTAATCCATACCCACACATGAAGGTAGAATCTCCATCCCCTACCTTTCGTTAACTGACCCTTACCCTCCCCCACTCCCTTTTTTTCCCCCTCTCTGTTTTCCGCCCTCTCCCCCCCTCTCCTTCTCATCCGCTCAGGTCCCCTCTCTATCCACCCCCCTATTAACCCTGAACACTTGCACTTCTATTGACCATATGCCAACTTGTATGTCGGGGATTTACCCTATCCAAGGGACCCCACGTGTTTCTTTATTGTTCATACTCATAATGGGGTGCAAGGTGACAGTTACGGTTACTATGGCATTACTCGTTATATGGTTTATGCTGATGATGTTACCTCCATGGATTATAAGAGCAGCAAACATTGAGACTTCCTCAACAAATCTGGATAGATATAAACATAACCCAATTATTTCTGATACAGTCATATGGAGGTTATCTTCTTTTTCTACATGTAGATGTTGCTGTATCTTTTATAATCTAAATAAGACATATGTGACTTGATCTATTCTAAGTTACATACTTTATTGTTTGTTCAATAGTGTACAGTGCCTTGAAAAAGTATTCATACCCCTTGAAATTTTCCACATTTTATCATGTTACAACCAAAAACGTAAATGTATTTTATTGGGATTTTATGTGATAGACCAACACAAAGTGTCACATAATTGTGAAATGACAGGAAAATGATAAATGCTTTTATCTGAAGTTATGAATTATCCAAAATAACGAATGTCATATCTAAACGAATGGAACGTAACTAATTAATAATAATAAATAACCTATAAGTGCCCCCACCCACTCACAGATTGAGCCCAATAGGGGTGTTTGGGTGTTATGGGGGCAGACCCGGTCTCTCTGCAAGATCATCATAGAGTCCCTCTTATGTTTCAACTTACTACCCTTTGTGTCCGAACCCATTGGACCCTTTAATCAAAAGCTCTGCCTTGTTTACTAGGATATTGCTAAAGTTATCTTTATCTTAATTGTAAGTGGAATTTAACATGTAAACATGCTCTTTATTATTATACGTATGCATTGAAAAACCAATAATAATAAATAACAATAATAATAATAATAATGTATTATTATTTATTATTAATGTATTCTGTTCCATTTGTTTAGATTCGTTAACACCCCTATTGGACTCAAACTGTGAGTGGGTGGGGTCACTTATAGGTTATTTATTATTATTCATTTGTATTATTATTATTAGATACAACATTTGTTATTTTGGATAATTCGTAACTTCAGATAAATTAGTATTTGTTACATTCACTAACAGCCAAATTTGAAACAAAATTCCAATACCTATAAATTAATAGTTAGTTATTATTAGTTATTTCAGATTTTCGTTCTTTTGAATTTTTGGAATTTTCTTGCTTATTTTCAAATTTCCAAATTTCCGAATTTTCAAATTTCCGAAAAAAAAAACAAAAAACGAATGAAACGAAAACAAACCAGTTTTTTGGCAGTGCGCATGTCCAATAGAGATCCAGGAGATGCTGCAAGTAATCCAATTACTGCCCCTGGATCTCCATTTCAGATCTCTTCAGTTGAACAACATTTACAGCCTAAATATTTAGGAGACCCAGTTATTTTAGCTAGATTATCTCCCCTGCTGGAATAGGGTCTTGACAAACCACCTACATAAAAAGGACAAGGCGGGAAACCTTTATGTGTGCGTATCCTCATACACGTATATAAGCACCTATACGTATACCATTTTTAAAAAAAGGGGAGATCTGTACTCTATATTACTTATTTGAGCTGTTTCTATGTATGGGATATAGTAATGTCTCAAGACTATAGAGATCCTGTGAAACAATATTGGGGAAATGGTTAGTAAAGCATTATTTATAATGAGATTAAAGTTAGTTGAGGTTATGAACAACCTTCTAAGAAAGAAGGAGGGGGGGATGGAAAAGGAAGGAGGACAAGGATGGATTTGGTACTGTTAAGATTGGAATTTAAATTAAAAATAAACACAGTGATCTCAAAAAAATGTTGCAGCAAAGGGGAGGTGGGGGCGGGGGTTGGGAGCGCGGAGCACCACCTTCCTGAAATGAGTTTGCCATCACCCTGAAATTTGTTTTTGGAGGTTGGGATTTCTGTGGCAATATATGAGAGGAGGAGACTGTGCTTGTGTACTGGTGGGCAGTAGGGATAAGCTTCGTGTTCGAGTCGAACATCGTCTGTTCGCCCGTTAGCCGAATTGCGAACGATATGGGCCGTTCGCGCCAAATTCGTGTGCCGCGTCACGGCCCATAATTCACCGCGGCATCGCAGTGCATTGCTGGCTGATGATTGGCCAAGCATGCACTATGACCCGCATGCTTGGCCAATCACAGTGCCGTCTGAACAGAGAGCCATAATTGGCCAAAGCCAAGGAGGCTTTGGCCAATTATGGCTCAGGGGATTTAGTACACGCCCCACACTATATAGGGCCGCCTGCACGGCGGCCCTGTGTAGTGTGTTCCGGCGTTCATAGATAGAGAGAGAGAGAGACAGTGTCATTTGATTTGAGTTAGATAGATTAGGCAGAACAGTCAGTGAGTTAGCTGCACTTACAGTGTATTGTGTATATATATACATCCCAGGTGTTGTATATATATATATATATACACTGTATTCAGTTCAGCTAGATCCGTTCCTGTTATCTTCCTACTGACAGGCAGGCTTGTCTTGTTACAGTATTTACAGCTACCTGAAGAAAATTACTGGTGTTCTTTTGATCCTATTAGTACCACAGTCAGGCAGCTAAACTATTTACAGTTAGTGCAGTGCGTCCTGCTCACAGTGTTCAGCTAAAGCTACCTGTAGAAGGTTGGTGGTGTTCTCATACTACAGGCAGGCAGTTGATCTTACTAGCTGCAGTATCAGTACATATATATATATATATATATATATCCCAGCTTAGTGCAGCTACAGGCCATTAGTATGTCTGGAAGGCCAAGAAGGAGAGGCAGACAGTCACAAGCCAATAAGAGAGGGCAAGCAGGCTCTGTGTCTAGTGCTGGTCGTGGAGACGGTGCATCCTCATCAGCACGTGGCCATGGGACACGCTTGGCCTTTTTTTCGGCAGCTGGCCGTGTTGAGCCGCAACATGCGGAAGACTTGGTCGAGTGGATGACCAAGCCGTCCTCATCCTCCTCATCCTCTCTCACCCATGCCCAGGGTACTTTGTCTGGCAAAGCAGCGGCCTCTTCCCTTGGCTCAATGTCATCAGTCACTCCTTCCCTAGCCCCACCATGTCCTCCTGAGGAGTCCCTCGAACTGTTTGACCACAGTGTTGGGTACATGCTCCAGGAGGATGCCCAGCGTTTGGAAGGCTCTGATGATGATACTGAGCTCTATGAAGGCAGTAACGTGAGCACGGACAGAGGGGGTGCCCAAGAAGGACAGCAATCTGGCAGTCATGCTCCCCCTGCTGCAGCATACTGCCAGGTTTGCTCCAGTGATGAGGAGGGAGGGGATGATGAGATCACTGACTCAACGTGGGTGCCTGATAGGAGAGAGGAGGAGGAGGAGGAGGAGGATGAGGAGGAGGCGGCACATCACCAACGACGCAGGATGCCCTCCAGGGTCCAGCCTAAGGGCAGAACATTGACTGCATCACACCACAAAGCTCCACATGTGCAGGGTGCTGCAGTCTCTGCGCGTTATTCAAAAAGTTCTTTGGTGTGGGCCTTTTTTGAGATGAGTGCATCAGATCGCACCGCTGCTATTTGCAACATATGTCTCAAGCGTATCTCGCGTGGCCAAAACATCTCCCGCTTGGGTACCACATGCTTGACCAGACATATGTTGACCTGCCATGCAGTTCATTGGCAAGCGTATCTAAAAGACCCACACCAAAGAACAAAGAGGACCTCTCCTTGCTCCTCATCAGCTGAGATTTCCAACCCCACTATACCTTCAGTCCTCTCTGAGACCTGCACTGAGAGGAATGAAGGTGTAGAATTAGGTGTGTCACAGCCAAGTACTTGTGGGCAATCTGCTTTTGGTACACCGACGTCAGATTGTACCAGGCAAATTTCCCTGCCCCTGCTGCTGCACCACCGAAAGAAGTTTGCTCCCAGCCATCCACATGCCCAGCGGTTGAATGCTAGCTTGGCAAAATTGCTAGCACTTCAACTGCTGCCTTTTCAGTTGGTAGACTCTGCCCCCTTCCATGAGTTTGTGGAATGTGCGGTTCCTCAGTGGCAGGTACCCAAACGCCACTTTTTCTCACGGAAGGCGATTCCGGCTCTCTACCGGCATGTGGAAGGCAATGTCCATGCCTCGCTGGACAGGGCGGTCAGAGGTAAGGTGCATATTACCGCTGACTCATGGTCCAGCAGGCATGGACAGGGATGTTACCTAAGTTTCACGGCACACTGGGTGACTCTGCTGGCAGCTGAGAAGGATGCAGGACAAGGTGCAGTAGTGTTGGAGGTTGTTCCGCCACCACGCCTCCAAAATGCTACTACTAATGATTCTAACACACCTCTCTCCCTCCACCCCTTCCTCTTCCTCCATGGCCTCTTCCTGTGCTTTGTCCTCGGAACCAGCGGTGCTCCGTAGCCGTTCAAGGGGCTACGCAATTACGCAGGCCAAAAGATGCCATGCGGTGCTTGAGCTGGTGTGCTTGGGGGACAGGAGCCATACTGGGGCAGAGGTTCTGTCAGCTCTGCAGGGGCAGGTTCAAAGGTGGTTGACCCAACGCCAACTTAAGGCAGGAATAGTGGTTTGTGACAATGGCACCAACCTCCTCTCTGCCCTCCGACAGGGACAAATGACCCATGTGCCCTGTTTGGCTCACGTCCTTAACTTGGTGGTGCAGCGGTTCTTGGGCAGGTACCCGGGCTTACAGGATGTCCTGAGGCAGGCCAGGAAAGTCTGTGTGCATTTCCGCCGGTCATATAATGCCAGTGCTCAGCTGACGGACCTCCAAAAGGAGTTTAACCTGCCCAAGAACCGCCTAATCTGTGACATGCCCACCAGGTGGAACTCAACGTTGGCAATGCTGCAGCAGCTGCACACGCAGCAGAGGGCCATCAATGAGTACCTGTACGACTATGGCACCAGGACAGGGTCAGGGGAGCTTGTTTTTTTTCCCCACGCCAGTGGGCCATGATCAGGGATGCATGCACTGTCCTGTCACCATTTGAGGAGGCCACGAGGATGGTGAGCAGTGACAGTGCATGCATCAGTGACACTGTCCCCCTTGTCCAACTGTTGGAGCACACGCTGCGTGGAATAATGGACAGGGCACTTGAGGCAGAACAGAGGCAGGAAGAGGAGGACTTCCTTAGCTCTCAAGGCCCCCTTTATCCAGACAGTGTTCCTGCATGCCCGCCGATCACACAGGAAGAGGAGGAGGAGGAAGATTGTGTCAGTATGGAGGTGGAGCCTGGCACTCAGCATCAGCAGCAGTCTTTAAGGGATCAGTCCCAAGAAACACATGGACTTGTACATGGCTGGGAGGAGGTGGCTGCGGACCATGTCGTCCTTAGTGACCCAGAGGACTCCGGACCGAATGCCTCAGCAAACCTACGCTGCATGGCCTCCCTGATCCTGCAAAGCCTGCGTAAGGATCCTCGTATTCGTGGTATCAAGGAGAAGGACTAATACTGGCTGGCAACCCTCCTTGATCCACGTTACAAGGGTAAGGTTGCGGACCTTATCTTGCCATCGCAGAGGGAGCAGAGGATGAAACATCTTCGGGAGGCCTTGCAGAAAAATCTGTGCAACGCGTTCCCAGAGACTGGGAGGTTACAAACTCCTGTTTCTGGACAATGTCTTGCTGAGGCTTCGGTCAGTCAAAGAAGGAGCGGTGGAGAAGGTGGCCATCTGACCGATGCGTTCAGACAATTTTTTGGTCCGCAGCCCCAAGGTATGATCAGTTCCAGCAACCATCGCCAGCGTCTGTTTTACATGGTGCAGGAATACCTAGGGGCAAGATCTGACTTGGACACCTTTCCCACCGAAAATCCTCTGGGTTACTGGGTCTTGAGGATGGATCACTGGCCAGAGCTTGCACAGTATGCAATTGAGCTACTGGCCTGTCCTACATCCAGCGTTCTTTCGGAACGCACATTCAGTGCTGCTGGAGGCTTTGTAACCGATCACAGGGTGCGTCTGTCCACCGACTCGGTCGATCGACTGACCTTCATAAAAATGAATCAGTCTTGGATCACCACCAGCTACCAAGCACCTGAAGCTGATGTAACCGAATAATTTTTTTTTAAATCTCAGATCCCTTCAAAGACTGCCTATGCTGATGCTGAGTGATTATCCCTGAGTAATTATCCTCTTCCTCCTCAATCATCACGGTGATAGCTTGTAAGAACATTTTTGGTTCTGGGCGCCACCACCAGTGCCTAAGGCCCAATTTTTCAGCCCCTGTTTAACAGGGGCGTGTAATTACAATTTTTGATGCAATACTTTGCAGCAGGGCTCGATTCTGCGTTACAACTAGAGTATATGTGAGGGGTTGCAGTGTTGTGGCACCAGCACCAGTGCTTAAGGCCTAATTTTTCAGCCCCTGTTCAACAGGGACATGTAATTACAATTCTTGATCTAATATTTCACAGCAGGGCCCTGTGAGGGCTTACAGTGTTGTTGGCACAACAACACCTAAGGCCCAAATTTCTGCTGAGTATATAGGGCAGGACCCTACTTGCAAACATCCAACTTACAAACGACTCCTACTTGCAAACGGAAGGAGACAACAGGAAGTGAGATGAAATCTACCCCTAGGAAGGGAAATTCTCTCCTGTAAGAGTTAATATGGGAAAAACATTTCTCCTTTCTACTTATGCTTTATCACCAGTCCTTGTTCTGCAAAAAACCCCAAATTTTCAAAAAACATTTGTCATTGGGACAGAAAGTGAGGTGAAATCTTCTGAAGAGGAGCACAGACAGCAAAACAAATGTCACAGGGGTGATAACCCTTCCCTATGTTTTCCAAAAAGCTTAAAAAAGATTTTTTGGCTGGAGCTAAACACGTTAAAAATGTACCCGTTCAAAATTACAAAGAGATTCTACTTAACAACAAACCTACAGCCTGTATACTGCTGTTCAGAGTATATAGGGCCTTTCCTTATTTTAATTTAGGTGCGGGGTTCCCCTTAATATCCATACAAGACCCAAAGGGCCTGGTAATGGACTGGGGGGTACCCATGCCGTTTGTCTCACTGATTTTCATCCATATTGCCATGACCCGACATGACATTAAACCCGCAAGCAGTTTTAAATGAGATTTTTTCCTTTAAAAATGACATTTGGTGCAGGGACTGTTCTAAACACGGGAAACACGCGTCACTTTACAGGAATACTATAGACACCCCCCAGGTACGATATTTAAAGGAATATTTCACTTTTTTTTTTTTTACTTTAAGCATCATTAAAATCACTGCTCCCGAAAAAACAGCCGTTTTTAAAAGTTTTTTTTGCATTGATCCATGTCCCCTGGGGTAGGACCCGGGTCCCCAAACCCTTTTTAGGACAATACCATGCAAATTAGCCTTTAAAATGAGCACTTTTGATTTCGAATGTTCGAGTCCCATAGACGTCAATGGGGTTCTAACGTTCATGCGAATTTTCGGTCCGTTCGCAGGTTCTGGTGGGAACCGAACCGGGGGGTGTTCGACTCATCCCTAGTGGGCAGGTAATGATTAGGGAGGTGTAGCAGAAATTGGGATAGAAGTTCAGAACATGTCCTTCCTCCAGGAGCAGTGCACTTCACACAGAAAATAGATCTAACACCCTCAGAGATAGGAGGAGCCCTGCTAGAGGAAAAACAGCCCCCCTGCTTACCAGGTTAAGCTCTGACAAGAATAAATTCAGCTCAGCCAGCTTACCTTCCAGCAGGCAGCAGCCCGTCCCACACTGCAGGCTGTATACTCCTCTCTCTCCTATCCTCCAGCTGTCGGCATCTTCTGCTCCTATGTCAACTAAGCTGTGCTGGAGAAGGGGGCGGGTACACTGTGTTCCCATTGGCTGAGAAGGCAGCGGAGAGGTGGTGAAGCTACAACCTCAGGATTTTCACATCAAAATTATGTCGTTGTCAGACATTTCAGGGACATGTGTAAAAAAAACACACATTTTTATAAACTGTCCCTGTTTTTATTGAGGCTGGGAACCCTGATGGGGACCCTAGTGGCCCTGGGCCCTCAGGCAGTGCCCGAGTGCCCGAATGGTCAGTCCACCCCTGCTATGGACTAAGAGTGGGATGCCATTAAAGTTCATGTGCGTGTAAAGGCAGGTGTCCCAAAACTTTTGGTAATATTGTGTATATATGGATGGTTTGTTCACCAAATACCTTGCTAATATTTTATTAACCATTTCATCTCTCACACCTGTACACCACCTATGGCCCAGAACAATGCTCACATTTCCCTATGAACTTTTTGCAAAATGATTTTATTTTATTGCAATTCATTGACAAACAAAGTAGCCAAATGTAAAGCCCAACTCCAGGCTAAATTTACAGACGCAGCAGAAATATCACTTCTACATGTGATACTTAACTCCTGACAAACAGGAGGCTGAATGGGTAAAAATGTTATCATTTGCATGAAAAATATGTTGGCTCATCCCTATTCTTCACTCATAAGCTTATCCCTGCCCTCCAACATCATGTGGTAGGTAATATTTCCAAAACACATAACCACACAGTCAGCAGAGACGTGGTCTAGCAAGTAATGGCAGCAATGTTATGTATCGTTCATCTCCCACTGGGTAACTCTGCTGGGAGTCGGGAAGGATGCAGGATGGGGCACTCCACCTGAGATGACTTCTGTAACAGAACCACTTCGCACTTCACTTAAGTGCTTCCACCAGTACACTGCTTCCTCCAACCTGGATCCTCAGATATCAAATATTACAGCCATTGCAACCAAGAACCAGGCAAGACTAGCTTAGTTACAAACTGAACATGGAACTCCTCATTGGACAAGAAATACAGGCTTTTATACATTTCAGAAGAACATTCGCCCTTCCTGATCATATTTCCCTAACAAGACACATGTAACCAGAAACATAAATGAACATAATCTAATTAACGAATCATTTAACCAGTCTAGGTGACTCCGAGGTATGACCTTTCAGTACAGACTTGCCATCTTTTAGCTCAGAAGACACAACACACAAAATCATAAATATACTTTAAACACAGGACACCTTCACACAATAGCAGGATCTCCCAGAATTATCAGATGGTCTGTATCCTACATTGCAGGCCATGGAATCCACATCCAAGCAATAGACATGTGCGCCGTCAATAAATTTGTTTTGTTCCGTTCCATTCCGTATTGGAATTAATTCGTATTTCGTAATTCGTGTCCAAAATTTCATACCAAATACGAATTTCCGTTAGGTTCCTTAACTTTTCGTAACTATTACGGATGTTCGTTATGATGAATTTATCATTATGAGGGGCTCCCACCATCCCTGTGCTGTGATGACTTCCTCGTTTTTAACTTTTAGGTTCGTTAACTTTTCGTAACAATTACGAATGTTCATTAGGAATTTGGAATCCGAAATTCGTAAACAAAATTTCGTACAAAATTTCGGAAGCATAGCAATTCGTATTTCGGATCCTCCCGAATGTACGAATTTTACGGAAATTCGTACAAAATTTTTGATTCGTACGAAACTAATCGCACATGTCTACCAAACAATGCTTTGATTAATCTGGGATTGCAGATGGCATGGCAACAGTCTACAAACCTCTTACAATGTCCCATCATTCTGATACAGTGGAATTCATGTATCATAGATTTCTTGAGAAATATTGTTGATAAATATTACTGTTCCATTTTAAGTAATTCAAACCAAATTCTCGGTGTCCATTAAATAGCTGTCCGTCCTTTTCTCAGTCATGCTGTGCCCCTAATAGACACAGGGTAACTTAGACATAGGTGATGCATGGGGATCTGGAACAAGGGTTTCCCAGCCTCTCCAAGGGATTGTGGATTCCATGGGCCCCCCACTCAGGTTCTCTGACAAATTGACCAGCTAAGATTGACTTCTGAAATGATTCAGTGTGAGTGTCTCTCTCTGCTAGCAAATCGTAAGTGAAAGGAAGTTGGCTGTACGTGTGTACTTAATTCTAGCTATTTTACTGCCCCTCCTCTTCGGTTACAATCGGCCAATAACATTCATCATCATTATTATTTTTATTTTACTTCCCCCACCCAATTCCAGCAGCGATCTTTTCTCTCTATGTGGAATCTTTTCTCTCTACGTGGAATCTTTTCTCTCTATGTGGAATCTTTTCTCTCTACGTGGAATCTTTTCTCTCTATGTGGAATCTTTTCTCTCTATGTGGAATCTTTTCTCTCTATGTGGAATCTTTTCTTTTCTCTCTATGTGGAATCTTTTCTCTCTATGTGGAATCTTTTCTCTCTATGTCGAATCTTTTCTCTCTATGTCGAATCTTTTCTCTCTTTGTGGAATCTTTTCTCTCTTCGTTGATTATTTTCTCTCTATGTCGAATCTTTTCTCTCTTTGTGGAATCTTTTCTCTCTTTGTTGATTATTTTCTCTCTATGTCGAATCTTTTCTCTCTTTGTGGAATCTTTTCTCTCTTCGTTGATTATTTTCTCTCTATGTGGAATCTTTTCTCTCTATGTGGAATCTTTTCTCTCTATGTAGAATCTTTTCTCTCTATGTCCAATCTTTTCTCTCTATGTGGAATCTTTTCTCTCTATGTGGAATCTTTTCTCTCTATGTGGAATCTTTTCTCTCTATGTGGAATCTTTTCTCTCTATGTCGAATCTTTTCTCTCTATGTCGAATCTTTTCTCTCTTTGTGGAATCTTTTCTCTCTTCGTTGATTATTTTCTCTCTATGTCGAATCTTTTCTCTCTATGTGGAATCTTTTCTCTCTTTGTGGAATCTTTTCTCTCTATGTGGAATCTTTTCTTTTCTCTCTATGTGGAATCTTTTCTCTCTATGTGGAATCTTTTCTCTCTATGTGGAATCTTTTCTCTCTTTGTGGAATCTTTTCTCTCTATGTGGAATCTTTTCTTTTCTCTCTATGTGGAATCTTTTCTCTCTATGTGGAATCTTTTCTCTCTATGTCGAATCTTTTCTCTCTATGTCGAATCTTTTCTCTCTATGTGGAATCTTTTCTCTCTATGTAGAATCTTTTCTCTCTATGTCCAATCTTTTCTCTCTATGTGGAATCTTTTCTCTCTATGTGGAATCTTTTCTCTCTATGTGGAATCTTTTCTCTCTATGTCGAATCTTTTCTCTCTATGTGGAATCTTTTCTCTCTTTGTGGAATCTTTTCTCTCTTCATTGATTATTTTCTCTCTATGTCGAATCTTTTCTCTCTATGTGGAATCTTTTCTCTCTTTGTGGAATCTTTTCTCTCTTCGTCGATTATTTTCTCTCTATGTCGAATCTTTTCTCTCTATGTCGAATCTTTTCTCTCTATGTGGAATCTTTTCTCTCTATGTGGAATCTTTTCTCTCTATGTCGAATCTTTTCTCTCTTTGTCGAATCTTTTCTCTCTTCGTCGATTATTTTCTCTCTATGTCGAATCTTTTCTCTCTATGTGGAATCTTTTCTCTCTATGTGGAATCTTTTCTCTCTTCGTCGATTATTTTCTCTCTATGTCGAATCTTTTCTCTCTATGTGGAATCTTTTCTCTCTATGTGGAATCTTTTCTCTCTATGTGGAATCTTTTCTCTCTTTGTGGAATCTTTTCTCTCTATGTGGAATCTTTTCTCTCTATGTGGAATCTTTTCTCTCTATGTCGATTATTTTCTCTCTATGTCCAATCTTTTTTCTCTATGTCGAATCTTTTCTCTCTTTGTGGAATCTTTTCTCTCTTCGTCGATTATTTTCTCTCTATGTGGAATCTTTTCTCTCTATGTCGAATCTTTTCTCTCTATGTCGAATCTTTTCTCTCTTTGTGGAATCTTTTCTCTCTTCGTTGATTATTTTCTCTCTATGTCGAATCTTTTCTCTCTATGTGGAATCTTTTCTCTCTATGTGGAATCTTTTCTCTCTTCGTCGATTATTTTCTCTCTATGTCGAATCTTTTCTCTCTATGTGGAATCTTTTCTCTCTATGTGGAATCTTTTCTCTCTATGTGGAATCTTTTCTCTCTTTGTGGAATCTTTTCTCTCTATGTGGAATCTTTTCTCTCTATGTGGAATCTTTTCTCTCTATGTCGATTATTTTCTCTCTATGTCCAATCTTTTTTCTCTATGTCGAATCTTTTCTCTCTTTGTGGAATCTTTTCTCTCTTCGTCGATTATTTTCTCTCTATGTGGAATCTTTTCTCTCTATGTCGAATCTTTTCTCTCTATGTCGAATCTTTTCTCTCTTTGTGGAATCTTTTCTCTCTTCGTTGATTATTTTCTCTCTATGTCGAATCTTTTCTCTCTATGTGGAATCTTTTCTCTCTATGTCGAATATTTTCTCTCTATGTCGAATCTTTTCTCTCTATGTGGAATCTTTTCTCTCTATGTGGAATCTTTTCTCTCTATGTGGAATCTTTTCTCTCTTTGTGGAATCTTTTCTCTCTATGTGGAATCTTTTCTCTCTATGTGGAATCTTTTCTCTCTATGTCGATTATTTTCTCTCTATGTCCAATCTTTTTTCTCTATGTCGAATCTTTTCTCTCTTTGTGGAATCTTTTCTCTCTTCGTCGATTATTTTCTCTCTATGTGGAATCTTTTCTCTCTATGTCGAATCTTTTCTCTCTATGTCGAATCTTTTCTCTCTTTGTGGAATCTTTTCTCTCTTCGTTGATTATTTTCTCTCTATGTCGAATCTTTTCTCTCTATGTGGAATCTTTTCTCTCTTTGTGGAATCTTTTCTCTCTATGTGGAATCTTTTCTTTTCTCTCTATGTGGAATCTTTTCTCTCTATGTGGAATCTTTTCTCTCTATGTGGAATCTTTTCTCTCTATGTCGAATCTTTTCTCTCTTTGTGGAATCTTTTCTCTCTTTGTGGAATCTTTTCTCTCTATGTCGAATCTTTTCTCTCTATGTGGAATCTTTTCTCTCTATGTCGAATCTTTTCTCTCTATGTGGAATCTTTTCTCTCTTCGTCGATTATTTTCTCTCTATGTGGAATCTTTTCTCTCTATGTGGAATCTTTTCTCTCTATGTGGAATCTTTTCTCTCTTCATCGATTATTTTCTCTCTATGTGGAATCTTTTCTCTCTCTGTGGAATCTTTTCTCTCTATGTGGAATCTTTTCTCTCTATGTGGAATCTTTTCTCTCTTCGTCGATTATTTTCTCTCTATGTGGAATCTTTTCTCTCTATGTGGAATCTTTTCTCTCTATGTGGAATCTTTTCTCTCTATGTCGAATCTTTTCTCTCTATGTGGAATCTTTTCTCTCTATGTGGAATCTTTTCTCTCTATGTGGAATCTTTTCTCTCTATGTGGAATCTTTTCTCTCTATGTCGAATCTTTTCTCTCTTTGTGGAATCTTTTCTCTCTATGTGGAATCTTTTCTTTTCTCTCTATGTGGAATCTTTTCTCTCTATGTGGAATAATTTCGGACTAATAGAGTTAAGGTTAGGCACATTCGATCACAGGTTTGATAGACACAGATTGTTATTGTCATCATCATGTCAAATCTCCTATCTATACCGAACTGTTGTCACAACGAAAACAAAAATAAAGCATTTGTTTATGTCGGATCTTTCGGTTTTTGGATTCTGCGCTTTCGTTATCGTTTGTTAAAATGATAACGAAAATACCTGAAATTCAGACGAAAATGCATTTGTACAAAAACGAATACACATGTCTACCTAACAGTGCTCATCAGTGCCACCTATCAGTGCCCATAAGTCCTGCCTCATCAGTGCCCACCAGTTCAGCCTATCAGTGTCCATCAGTGCTGCCTCATCAGCGCACATCAGTGAAGGCAAAAAATTACTTACAAAATTTACTGACAGAAAAAAAGTAAAAAACATTTTTTTTCAAAATTTTGGTCTTTTTTTTGTAAAAAATAAAAAACCCAGCAGTGATTAAATACCACCAAAAGAAAGCTCCATTTGTGTGAAGAAAATGATAAAAAATTTGTTTAGGTACAGTGTAGCACGACCGCGCAATTGTCATTTAAAATGTGACAGCGCTGAAGGCTGAAAAATGGCCTTGGCAGGAAGGGGGTGTAAGTGCCCTGTAGGCAAGTGGTTAAAAAAAAAGTCCTTAAGTGCACTGTGTTCAGGCACCGAACACAGTGCACTATGGGAAGTGCCACGTTTATGCAATCACAAGATTGCAGACGAGGTGCTTCATTGGAGGGGTTTGGAGCTGCTTTGTGGCACAATCCATCGCACCGAACAGCATCCGCCCGGCGCCCGTAGTGCATCACTACGGCCGGGTGCTTTGTTCTCAGTGTGAGAACAATGTCACTTCTGATGGGCTACAAAAAGATGGCCGCCGTGATGACTAATCCCCTTGTGTTCAGTGGAGAAGAGATGTAAGGAGGAACTCCGCTGCTGGGGGCACCTGATGTAATGAAGGACTCCGCTGCTGGAGGCACCTGATTTAAGGAGGGACACTGCTGGGGGCACCTGATGTAAGGAGGGACTCTGCTGGGGGCACCTGATGTAAGGAGGGACTCTGCTGGGGACACCTGATGTAAGGAGGGACTCTGCTGGGGGCACCTGATGCAAGAAGGGACTCTGCTGGGGGCACCTGATGTAAGGAGGGACTCTGCTGGGGGCACCTGATGTAAGGAGGGACTCTGCTGGGGGCACCTGATGTAAGGAGGGACTCTGCTGGGGGCACCTGATGTAAGGAGGGACTCTGCTGGGGGCACCTGATGCAAGGAGGGACTCTGCTGGGGGCACCTGATGCAAGGAGGGACTCTGCTGGGGGAACCTGATGTAAGGAGGGACTCTGCTGGGGGAACCTGATGTAAGGAGGGACTCTGCTGGGGGCACCTGATGCAAGGGGGCAGCACAGTGGTGTAGTGGATAGCACTCTCACCTAGCAGCAATAGGGTCACTGGTTCAAATCCTGACCACGGCACTACCTGCCTGGAGTTTGCATGTTCTCCTTGTGCCTGCGTGGGTTTTCTCCGGGCACTCCGGTTTCCTCCCACACTCTAAAGACATGCTGGTAGGTTAAAAAAGCGCCCTGAGGCGATTCAGTTCGCATAGGTAGCGCTATACAAGTCACTCATTCATTCAAGGAGGGACTCTGCTGGGGGCACCTGATGTAAGGAGGGACTCTGCTGGAGGCATCTGATGTAATGACGGACTCTGCTGGGGGCACCTGATGTAAGGAGGGACTCTGCTGGGGGCACCTGATGTAAGGAGGGACTCTGCTGGGGGCACCTGATGTAAGGACGGACTCTGCTAATGTAAGGACGGACTCTGCTGGGGACACCTGATGGCATCTGGTGGCAGGCGACCTAGCAGGTGACATGCACAGGGCTCCCACTGATTCTGCATTATGGTGAGTTGAATGATTTCATTTTATATTACAATGTAATAGTAGTAATAATGCGCTTCAATCATCCTGACTCAAATATATACAGTAAATGGGATAAACAGGTCATAATCATAACAGAGCCAGGGTCATACATGGGAGATCAAGCAGAAGGAGCTGGGAACAAGACAGGACAGGGAGATGGTACCAGAGGACGCAGAAAGCAGGTATGAAGGAATCAGGCTGCAGGGTCGGGTCCAGGAACAGGAAACAAGATGCACATGGAAAAAATACCAAGGCAGTGAGGAAAAGCATGCACAAGGTTTAAATACACTTCCTGCAATCAACATCAGGAGATGTCTAATTGCAGAAGATGATGTCAGCTTCTGACTGCTGAGAGACACCTGCTGGTGGACACTGGAACTGCAGCCTGTAGATCTGGGAGCCACAATGCCACCAGCAGGTGAATTCTTTCTAGACACTTCTACCCTTTACACCTCCAGTATATGTGTTTTCTTAGACCTTTGATCTGTGGTCCCTGAACATTTACACATTTTATGTAACTATTGGATAATCTGCTAAATGTGCCAATTCAGTGATTACCATTTATTAATACAGGAAGACTTATTGGCAGCCCATGTCTAAGCATTATGTGGTCCATGTATACAATATATATATATATAGTGACTTACAAAAGTATTTACCCCCTTGGATTTTTACCTATTTTGTTACATTACAGCCTTTAGTTCAATGTTTTTTTTTAATCTGAATTATATGTGATGATCAGAACACAATAGTCTAAGTTGGGGAAGTAAAATTATAAAAATATATACATAAAACTATTTTTCAGAAATAAAAAACTGATAATTGTCATGTGCGTATGTATTCACCCCCTTTGTTATGAAGCCCATAAAAAGCTCTGGTGCGACCAATTACCTTCAGAAGTCACATAATTAGTGAAATGATGTCCATCTGTGTGCAATCTAAGTGTCACATGATCTGTCATTACATAGACACACCTTTGTGAAAGGCCCCAGAGGCTGCAACACCTAAGAGAGAGGAACCACTAACCAAACACTGCCATGAAGACCAAGGAACTCTCCAAACAAGGAAGGGACAATGTTGTTGAGAAGTACAAGTCAGGTTTAGGTTATAAAAAAATATCCAAATCTTTGCTGATCCCTAGGAGCCCCATCAAATCTATCATAACCAAATGGAAAGAACATGGCACAACAGCAAACCTGCCAAGAAACGGCCGCACACCAAAACTCACAGACTGGGCAAGGAGGGCATTAATCAGAGAGGAGCACAGAGACCTAAGATAACCCTGGAGGAGTTCCACAGCAGAGACTGGAGTATCTGTACATAGGACCACAATAAGCCATACACTCCATAGAGTTGGGCTTTATGGCAGAGTGGTCAGAAGAAAGTCATTACTTTCAGCAAAAAACAAAATGGCACGTTTTGAGTTTGGGAAAAGGCATGTGGGAGACTCCCGAAATGTATGGAGGAAGGTGCTCTGGTCTGATAAGACTAAAATTCAACTTTTTGGCCATCAAAAAAAACGCTATGTCTGGTGCCAACCCAACACATCACATCACCCAAAGAACACCATCCCCACTGTGAAACATGGTGGTGGCAGCATCATGCCTTGGGGATGTTTTTCAGCAGTCAGGACTGGGAAACTGGTCAGAGTTGAGGGAAAGATGGATGGTGCTAAATACAGGGATATTCTTGAGCAGAACCTGTAGCACTCTGTGTGTGATTTGAGGCTAGGACGGAGGTTCACCTTCCAGCAGGACAATGACCCCAAACACACTGCTAAAGCAACACTTGAGTGGTTTAAGGGGAAACATGTAAATGTGTTGGAATGGCCTAGTCAAAACCCAGACCTCAATCCAAAAGAAAATCTGTGGTCAGACTTAAAGATTGCTGTTCACAAGTGCAAACCATCCAACTTGAAGGAGCTGGAGCAGTTTTGCAAAGAGGAATGGGCAAAAAACCTAGTGGTGAGATGTGGCAACTCATAGAGACTTATCCAAAGAGACTTGGAGCTGTGATAGCCGCAAAAGGTGGCTCTACAAAGTATTGACTTTAGGGGGGTGAATAGTTTTGCACATTGACTTTTTCTCTTATTTTGTCCTTTTTGTTGTTTGCTTCACAATAAAAAAAAAAAATCTTCAAAGTTGTTGGCATGTTCTGTAAATTAAATGATGCAAATCCTCAAACAATCCTTTATCCTCCATATATTAGGCCTTTATGCACAGGCTGCAATTTTGAATGAATGAGCAGGTGTATTACATGTGGAATTTAAAAAAAAAATGGATAGGCTGCAATTTTTAAAGAAGTGAGTAAGCCAGGCATGTCCAAAGTTCGGCCTGCGGGCCAATTGCAGCCCGTGTTCTGGTTTAATATGGCCCCCCTGGTAATTTGGATATATATGTATCTTGTGTGGCCCCCAACGAATCCCCGAGCACAGCTTTGGGGGGCCACAAAAGATATATACCGTATTTATCATTCAGTTCTGGCAGCCTCGGAGAGGACTGGGAGGGGGAGTAATGAGTGCCATCAGATTACATACAGGAGAATCTCCTGTTTACTCGGCCGCCTCTGTAATAGGAAGTCCCGTCTCCTGGGCTGCCATAGAATGACTGTTCTGTCTATCATAGGAGGCGGGACTTTGTAATAAAGAGGCCACCGATTAAACTTGAGATTCTCCTGTTTGTAATCTGTTAGCACTCGTCCCGCCCCGCTCCCTGTCCCCTCCAGGGCTGCAAATGGGCATGGATCAGGCTGCACTGATGGCAATGGTCAGGCTGCATTCATGACACTTGTGAGGCTGCATTTATGTCAATGATGAGGCTGCATTCATGGAAATGGTGAGGCTGCACTAATGACAATGGTGAGACTGCAGATGGCACTGATTAGGCTGCATTGATGGGCACTGACCCTTATTTTGCTTCACATTTGCTTCTTTATTTAAAATTTAAGTTTTTTCCTGAAACTTCCCTTTTAAAGTGAAGGTGTGTGTCATATGCCTGTGCCTTTTTATACGCCAATAAATACGGTATATCCAAATAACAAGCCCAAACTCATCCTTAGACTCTTCACCACACACAACCACAAAGGCAAGAAATTTCTTGTTGGGTAGTGTATTTGTTTGCATTTAATTTTAATGGTTCAAAGAATGTCAGGCAAAATGGTCGGCCCTCATTCATGTTCACCTCATCAAATATGGCCCTCTTTGTAAAAAGTTTGGACACCCCTGGAGTAAGCAAATTGCATCTGTAAATAAAAAAGTAATGTCATTTTTAGTAAACTGAAGATGAAAATTTTTGAGGTTGAGTGAGCATATTACATCAGGAAAATTAAAAATGATTATCTTAATTTAGAGACTGAAGAAAAATTCAGGGACTGAGGAAGATTTGTTTTACAGTTTTGCACCACAGCTATCAAACATTTTTGGATAAGCCACAATTTCTGAGGGAGAGAGCAAGCAAATTACAGGAGGAAATAAAAAATGAGTGTCTTGCTTTGAAGACTGAAGATGGTAAGGGGTTAGAGATTTGCACCATTGATATTAAGAATGTATTGGAAGGCTTTGATTTCTGAGTGACTGAATAGGCATCTTGCACCTGAAACTAAAAAAATTGATACTTTCAGTTTTAAATTAAAAACATAAACATTGAACAGAATTGCACCTCGTTTTTCAAGCTTTCATTGGATAGACTGCAATTTATGAGGGAGAGAGTAAACAGATTACATATGCAGGTAAAAAATTGGCTTCCTTTTTCACAGACTGTATAAGGAAAAAATTGACAATTTTGCTGCTAGGCGTGTAATCCTTTTTGGCCAGGCCCTCTTTTCTGAAGGAGAGAGCAAGTAGACTGCAGTGAGAACTAAGAAGTATTTTTTTTATTTTTTTTTTCCAAGAATGAATCAATGTGGAACATGTTAACAGAATTTCACCACAACTTTTAAACCTGTTTAAGCAGGATACTATATGTTGTCCATAGAATAAGCAGATTGCATCAGGTAAGTTGTCCTCTGAAACAGCAAACCCCCACAAGTGTTCAAGAGACTATACAATGAATTTAGGAAAAATGAAGTCATGTAGCATTGCAGCTTTTATGTCTAGGGAACAGAATCCACACCGGGGCAGAGACTCTGTAAGTTCCCGCGAGGCAGACCCAGAGGTGGCACTCCTCTTGTGCCAGGAAAAGTCATGTATGACAACAGCGCCAACCTGCTTTATGCCCTTCAGCAGGGAAAGTTCACACATGTGCCTTCTCTGGGTAAAATATAAAAGCAAAGTATTTGGTGCTGTAGGCGCATTTCACAAACAAAACATTCATATATATTACAAAATGTTTCTTCACAAATTATATGTCCATTATTTAAAGTATTTATTATAATTATTATTATTGATTTTGTATTAAACTGGTAAACTTTTGTATACTAATAATTTCCAGTAAAAGTAACTACTAAACTTTATAACTTTTTTTCTCTCGGCATTGCTGATACTGGAAAGCGGTTCTTTAGTAAATTATTATTAGACATCTTCTTCAGGGAAGAGTCGGAGTTTGTTTTCTATTGGATGAAAGTTTCTGTAGAATCTCTCAGGAGATGGAATCTGAATTTATTATTCTTCATCTGATCACTGAAGTCAGTTTAGAGACACATTTAGAAGTTTGTATTTCTTCTGCCTTATACAGTAATATCTTAATCTCTGTGTTGTGTTGGATTCCTCTAGAGACCCCACAAGACCGGCACATGATTACAGTGGTGGGACCGCTCCATTCACAATACAACAAAAGAAAAACAAAGAACAACAAACCTGAAAGATTCTGCCGGATTCCCCCAGGAAAAAGACGCTGAATTTACTGATCACCATCTGCTTTCCAATACAATCTGTCATTATACAAGTCTTACTATGTCTCCTTCACTTTAACTACTCATTGACCCATCTAGTTTAGGTGAATAATAATAAAATACTAATTTAAAAAAATACAATGATAATATTAAATAATACATTACATTAGAATAAAATTAACAACAATATTGGTATTATTTTCATTATTTTAAATTAATTAGCACTATGCAAATAATTGATAAATTGTACAGTGATGTGTACATTGCGGCTCTAGTTTGCTATTGGGGTTGAACTTCAAATTATTGATGCTTTTGGACATTTTTCCCCTATAAAATGCAGTATATAATGCGAATCAACATTTTACATTTTATAAAAATAAATAAATAAATAAAAGAATGTGACTGGCTTTCTGTGTAGTAAATAGTAAAAATCCTATACACTATGCTGTTGTAGAAAAAAAAAGTGTTTGTCATTAGTGTTGGGTGAATGGTTCAGCCTGAGCATGAGTTTGGGCCGAACATTGGCTGTTCGCTCCATTCAGGGATCACCCGAATTTGCAGGGTGTTCAGCAGATGTTCACCCTGCCGAATGCCCTGCAATGTGTTGCATTGCACAGTGTATTCTGCACCTTGATTGGGCAAAGCTTTGCCCAATCAGGGTGCTGTGAATAGCTGGCTCTTAAGGAGTGGGGCCGGGAAGTGCACCCTTCTCCGCTGACAGCTGAATTAAAAAAAAAATTGCTGGCAGAGTGAACAAAAAAACAGCGTGTGGTCCCCACCAGTCCATATCGGGTCCTTTGGGTCTGGTATGCATTTTAAGGGGAACCCTACACCATTTTTTTTTTAAACGGCTTGGGACCCCCCAAAATCCATACCAGACCCTTATCTGAGCACGCAGTCTGGCAGGCCAAAAAAGGGGGGGGAATGACTGAGCACCTCCCCTCCCCCACCCCAAAGCACCTTGTCCCCATGTTGATGGGGACAAGGGCCTCATCTCCACAACCATAGCCATTGGTTGTGGGGGTCTGCGGGAAGAGGGCTTATCAGAATCTGGAAGCCCCCTTTAACAAGGGGGCCCAGGTTCTGGCCCCCCATGTGAATAAGTATGGGGTACATTTACCCAAAAAAAGTGTAAAAAAAAATACAGTAGCCGGGTTTTAACAATTCCTTTATTAAAAAAATAAATAAACCAATGTCCCCAATGTAGATCCGCCACAACAAATGACGTGGAAAAAAATCCATTCCCGACAAATGCTCCTGCATTCTGCCTGTTCCGTTGTATGACAGTTTTTATATAGGGAAGGAACAGGGCCACCCAGTGATGTCACCAACCCAGCAAGCACCCTGTATCCCCTATATAAGAACTGTCACACAGTGGAGCAGGCAGACCGCGGGGGCGACCGTTGGGAGCGGACCTTTCTTTTCTGTCCTTTTTTCAGGTCGGTGGTGCATCGGATGTCGTGATTGATGATAGATCTATATCGGGGACATTTTATTTTTATTTTTTTAATAAAGGACTTGTCAAAAACCAGCTACTGTCATTATTTTTGGTGTTTTTTACACTTTTTTGGTGAATGAGTAGGAGCACAATGTACCCTATTCACATAAAAGGGCAGGATCTGGGGGACCACTTGTTAAAAGGGCCAGGTCCATGGTTATGAGAATGAGGCCCTTGTTCCCATCAACATGGAGACAAGGTGCTTTGGGGTGGGGGGGCAGAGCCCCCCTTCTCCAATGCACCCACCCTCCCATGGTGAGGTCATGTGGCCTGGTATGGTCTAGGAGGGGGGGCACTCGCTTGTCCCCTCTTTCCTGGACTGCCAGGCTGGGTGCTTGGATAAGGGTCTGGTATGGATTTCTGGGAGGGACCCCAAGCCATTTTTTTCAAATTTTTGCTTTATTTCTTTTTTTTCATATTACAACAATTGCAACCATGAGTCAGTTTAAATGTGATTTGACACGTTTTTTTTTTCTTTAGAAATCTCATATTTGCTGCAGCAGGTTTTATGCATGTTACAGATGCTCCACTTTACAGACAGACTAATGCCGTGTACACACGAGCGGACTTTTCGGCAACAAAAGTCCGAAGGTCATTCCGGCGGACTTTCAACAGACTTTTGACGGACTTCCAACGGACTTTCGGATGAACGGACTTGCCCAAACATGCTCACACCAAAGTCTGACCGTCTAGAATGCGGTGACGTACACAAGGTCCGACGAGTCTGTAAAGCGGTAGTTCAATAGCTCACGCGCCACCCTTTGGGCCCCTTCTGATAATCTTGTGTTTACCTCGTGTTAGTAGAAGTTTGGTGAGAGAAGATTTGCGCTGTTCAGACTCGTATTTTTCAGATCGTTTAACTGTTGTTCAGTTTGTGCTCGTGAGGTTTGTATCTGCGTTTCAGTGCATGTAGTCAGTTCGCATTCATTTATCTGTGTGTTGTTGTCCGCTCGTTGCTGATTTTCAGCTCGCTCTTCACATGCCTTGCTGTTCTTCAGTGCGTTCTGTTAAGTTCGTTCTGACCAGCCAACCATTTTGAAGCCATGTTGCAGGTATGTTCTCATCGTCGAGCTTGTGCTTTGTATGTGCTGGGTGCTTTAGTTCATTCTTCAGCCCAAGTCCAGTCCATGAACAGGGTGGGGAGGAGTTCATGGACCAAGAATTGGTTGCTCCAGCGTGACCAATTCTCTCACATGCCTTTTCTCTGTGAGATCCAGGAGAATAACCCTCTGGATTTCAGGAACTTTCTCAGGATGACGGACCCTGTTTTTCACCATTTGTTGGCTTTGCTGACTCCTTATATCAGCAGGCAGGATACCTGCATGAGGCAAGCCATCACTCCGGAGCAGAGGTTGGTCGCCACCTTGCGGTACTTGGTAACTAGGAGAAGCCTGCAGGACCTCAAGTTCTCAACAGGCATCTCCCCCCAGGCTCTGGGGATCTTTATCCCAGAGACCTGTTCTGCCATCATCCAGGTCCTGCAGAAGGACTATATTAAGGTAAGAATTGTATCCTTTAACATCACATTTTATTGTATTTAATGTTTGCTAATGTAATGTATTTCTTTACTCAATCCCTAATTACCATGATTGCAATATGGTGTGAATGTCCCCTTTGTCCTCATGCATGCTGTAATTTTTTAATGCTCTTTTTGTCTTGCATGCATATTTGCCTTCACTGACCTCCCCAGCATGTTATACTGGGCCCATATCCACCTAGTCTAGTCACTTAATGTATTTTGTGAGCTCCATTGTAGTGCTTTACCCTAAAATTTCTCCAAATGATCTGTGTGTCCTTAAATTGATTTAGAATCCCCCCCACAAAATGTCTCCAAATGGTCTGTGTGTCCTAAAAATTGATTTAGAACCCCCCCAAAATGGCTCCAAATGGTCTGTGTGTCCTTAAATTGATTTAGAACCCCCCCCCTAAAATGTCTCCAAATGGTCTGTGTGCCTTTAAATTGATTTAAAATTCCCTCCCCCTTAAAATCTCTCTAAATGGTCTGTGTGTCCTTAAATTGATTTAGAATCCCCCTAAAGTGTGTCCAAATGGTCTGTGTGTCCTTAAATTGATTTAAAATCCCCCCCCCCTAAAATCTCTCCAAATGGTCTGTGTGTCCTTAAATTGATTTAGAATCCCCCCTAAGATGTGTCCAAATGGTCTATGTGTCCTTAAATTGATTTAGAACCCCTCCCCAAAATGTGTCCAAATGGTCTGTGTGTCCTTAAATTGATTTAGAATCCCCTCCCCCCTAAAATCTCTCCAAATGGTCTGCGTGTCCTTAAATTGATTTAGAATCCCCTCCCCCATAAAATCTCTCCAAATGGTCTGTGTGGCTTTAAATTGATTTAAAATTCCCTCCCCCTTAAAATCTCTCTAAATGGTCTGTGTGTCCTCAAATTGATTTAGAATCCCCCTAAAGTGTGTCCAAATGGTCTGTGTGTCCTTAAATTGATTTAAAATCCCCCCCCCTAAAATCTCTCCAAATGGTCTGTGTGTCCTTAAATTGATTTAGAATCCCCCCCTAAGATGTGTCCAAATGGTCTGTGTGTCCTTAAATTGATTTAGAACCCCTCCCCCAAAAATGTGTCCAAATGGTCTGTGTGTCCTTAAATTGATTTAGAATCCCCTCCCCCCTAAAATCTCTCCAAATGGTCCGTGTGTCCTTAAATTGATTTAGAATCCCCTCCCCCATAAAATCTCTCCAAATGGTCTGTGTGCCTTTAAATTGATTTAGAAACCCCCCCTTAAATTTATCAATGGCCCATCAGAGGGGGTGAGGAATCTGATAAGTGGGCCTTATATTTTAGTCTTTAACCGCTTCCCGACCGGCGCACGACAATGTATGCTGGCAGAATGGCACGAACAGGAAAATGGGCATACCTGTACGTCCCTTTGAATTTGCTGCCGTGCCATTGCGTACTTAACCCCTACAGCACCACCTAGTGTTAACCCCTTCACTGCCAGTCACATTTACACAGTAATCAATGCAATTTTAATCCCACTGATTGCTGTATAAATGTGAATGGTCCCAAAATTGCACCAAAATTATCCGATGTGTCCACCGCAATATCACAGTCATGATAAAAATCACTGATCGCTGCCATTACTAGTAAAAAAAAAAAATATATTAATAAAAATGCCATAAAACTATCCTCTATTTTGTAGACGCTATAACTTTTGGGCAAACCAATCAATATATGCTTATTGCATTTTTTTTTTACCAAAAATATGTAGAAGAATATGTATCGGCCTAAACTGAGAAAAAAAGGTTTTTTGAAATCTTTTTGGGGATATTTATTATAGCAAAAAGCAAAAAATGTGTTTTTTTCAAAATTGTCGCTATTTTTTTGTTTATAACGCAAAAAATAAAATCCGCAGAGGTGATCAAATACCACCAAAAGAAGTATCTATTTGTGGGGAAAAAAGGAGGTCAGTTTTGTTTGGGAGCCACGTTGCACGACCGCACAATTGTCAGTTAAAGCGACGCAGTGCCGAATCACAAAAAGTGCTCTGGTCTTTGGCCAGCAAAATGGTCCAGGGCTTAAATGGTTAAATAGCTTCTGGTTCCGGCGCCACATGAGGAGGAGGTAAATAGCTCCAGCTCCCGCAGTGCTCCTTACACAACTAGCATTTAAACCCGGCTACTGCTTTGGGGAGACCCCCCTCTATCCCTGCTTCATTGTGGGCACACATGGATCGCATTGTGGAGCGATCGTATGCACAGGAGGCATCCTCCACGATACCCCCCGCGGGAGAAACAGCGGCTGACACAGCCAAGATGGCGGCCACCCCAGGCACACCAGAGATGCTGCAGATGCAGCCACAGCCTCCTTCTGCTCCAGAAATGGCAGGTACGGATCCTGCCTCCCCTGCTGGCATCGCACACTGCTGGGCCCCACATTAATAGCCACTTTGGATGCAGCAGTTCACAGAGGATTGGAGCAGCTCCATATAGAAATTCAAGCTCAGGCACAGAGAATTACTCATGTGGAAGAGAGGATATCATCCCTTGAGGATGAATTCACAGCTTCATCTGCCGCGATCGCACGCATCACTGCCACAAACAGGGACATATGGGATAAACTCGACGATCTGGAAAATCGCTCGAGAAGGAACAATTTGCGCATAATCGGATTGCCAGAGTCAGTGTCCACTTCCCAGCTTACGAATATTTGCGCAAAAACCATCCCAGAGCAACTGGGCCTCCGCATACCTTGCACTATTGAATGTGCATGGGTCACTACTCAGAAACCCACGCCAAACCTCCTCATGTTATAGTTAAATACCTAAACTATGCTGACAAGAATGCTATAATGCAAACATTTAGACGCTCGTGCTCCTTAACTCTGGATGGCGCAAAATTGATGCTCTTTGTGGATTACTCCATGGAGGTGATGAAACAACATAAAGCGTTTTCGCCGATCTGCTCAACTCTACATAACAACCAAATCCGGTTCTCCTTAGCTTACCCAGCTATCCTCCAGATCCAAACGCAGGAAGGAGAACACCTCACCTTCAACACACCTGATGAGGCAGAAAATTACTTAACCACCCGGAGCACCGAGATGGAACACAGCAACACTGCAGAGGGCCCACCATCAACATCACCATTCTCTTCAACTGCACCGCCTAAACATCAACGCAGCCCGATCAAACCTCCATATAAATGCAGCCGCATTTGGGAATCGCTGAAGGACTTCAGAAACCCACTTTCGCCACTTGTGCTTGCACAGACGGGTAATATTACCCCCCCTTATCTCTCTTTTTTTCTTTTTTTTATTATGTACTTTTATTGTTCTTTCAATTTATCATGACTGAACCCTTTGACACAGTACCTATGTCAGCCTGTTGCTTAACGTTTATTTGCTCTACAGCCTTCTACCCCAGTCGCCAATAAGGCCACATGCTGTCTGTCTAGAAGATCACTCTAGAGACCCATGCAATAATTGCAGTCACTACACCTACGTAGATTAGGCCCATGAGATGAGCCTTCACTCATCTGAGCCTACCCCAGTGTCTAAATGTGAGTTGCTCTTTCCCTGACCTTCTCCCCTCTGACTACCCTTCCCTGTTACCCTCTACCCATCTCACTCCCCCCTCTCCCATCTTTCCCTTCTTTTCCTCCCTCCCTCCACTCCCCATAGCCTACATCCTGCCCCTACATGAGGAGCTAGCGACCGTCGGGGGATATGATAGGTAGTTGAACCTCATGTGGAAAAAAGTGAAGTCCGCTATGTTTATTTTGTTTTTCCTTAACCGAAAATCTGCTTTGCTACTGTTCGTTCTCTATTGGTGTTTAGAAGATTTGAAATTCATGTTTACCTATCTAGTACCTATGTTCTCAGGAGATCTACAGCGCTTTGGTGACTCCCGAATGGTTGATACTCTACCCACAGAGAGGCTCCATTCCAAACCTCTAACCCAAAACATTGTTTATTTCCAGCCATGTCATCATCTACCGATGGGAGTCGCCTAAAGATTGTTTTGTGGAATGTTAAGGGGCTTCACCCTCCAAATAAACGCATGTCAATCCTTAGACACTTACGGTGTCTCTGGGTAGATGTGGCTCTGCTCCAGGAGACACACCTGTCCGCAGACGATTTAACACGCCTTCCAAAAATGTGGGTGGGTTCTATCTATGGCTCTCCGGCAGTAGGCCGAAAAGCGGGAGTTGCTATTCTATTACACAAAAACTTACACCACACTGTCAGAGATGTCAGGGTTGATTCGACAGGCCGCAAAATAACCCTACATTTGACCTTGGGCGACAAAGCAGTTGCTGTCACCAACATTTATGCTCCTAATTTGCCTGATGCCTCCTTCTTTCAAGATCCGGTGCAATGGGTGCTAACTGCCCCTGAGATGCTACACTTAGTGGGTAGAGACTTTAATTCTGTTATGTCCACGCTGGCAGATCGCACGTATCACCCGACACATAGACAACGTACCTATACCCCCCCCGTACCGAACTCTAATCTCCTAGCACAATCCATCGCTTCCATGCAATTCATTATGCCCCCGCATAACACTTTTTCTCGCATAGATTATTTTTTTGCCTCCCCTGCTCTAATCTCCACAATAAGTGCCCCAGACATACATGACGCCAGAATTTCAGACCACAGCCCTATTGCTGTACACATAACTTAGGCTAAACCTTCAGCTCTTCAGACTTCCGACACAAACTGTATGAAGCCTGGGAAGAATACATCTCCACAAACGGAGCTCACATTTCTGACCCAAACCTTTTTTGGGAAGCCAGCAAAGCTTTTCTACGGGTAAAACCATCTCATATACCGCCCAATTTAAAAAACGGACCAGACAACAATATAGGCAGGCCAGCAAAGCTCTACGCTTGGCTCATGAGCGGCTAACACTAAACCGTACCTCTGATAACATACAAGAATGGCAACAGGCTAAACGTATTTTTGATCTTTGGGCAGAACAACATGAAGCAGCCAAAACATCATACTCTACTTTTCATTTTCACAAGTTTGGTAACAAGGCGGGCAGGCTGCTGGCTAAATTATGTTCAGCCCCAAGACATCCTACTCATATCTCTACCCTGAGAAATGCGTCCGGCTCTCTGGTTAATGGCTTTAGAATACGCTAAAACTCACCCGACCAAGACGTTGCCATTATGTCTCTCGACGCAGAAAAAGCCTGATAACATTCGTTTCTCCTGGCTTTTCAGAGTAATGGAACAATTCACCTTTTCGGGTCAAATTATGAGATTTTTATTACAAATGTATGCCTCCCCAACGGTGTGTCTTGTCACCCCTGACTTTGTCTCTGACACAATCCCCTTAACAAAGGGAATGAGGCAGGGATGCCCCCTGTCCCCGTTGTTGTTCAACATAGCGATTGAACCCTTATCTAGAATACTCAACTCAGCTAATGGGATCAGTGGCATCACCTTAGCAGGGCCGGACTGGGAATGAAAACCAGCCCTGGAAAAAATGTCATACCAGCCCCATAGCAATTTATGGGTACAGTGGCTGCGTTTGATGGCACAGTGGCTGCGTTTGATAGGCACAGTGGCAGCGTTTAATGGGCACAGTGGTGGCAATTTATGGGTACAGTGGCTGTGTTTGATGGGTACAGTGGCTGCGTTTGATGGGTACAGTGGCTGCGTTTGATGGGCACATTGGCTGCGTTTGATGGGCACAGTGGCTGCAATTGATGGGTACAGTGGCTGCGTTTGATGGCACAGTGGCTGCGTTTGATGGGCACAGTGGCTGCAATTGATGGGTACAGTGGCTGCGTTTGATGGTACAGTGGCTGTGTTTAATGGTACAGTGGCAGCGTTTAACGGGCACAGTGGCTGCAATTGATGGGTACAGTGGCTGTGTTTGATGGGGCACAGTGGCAGCAATTTATGGGTACAGTGGCTGCATTTGATGGGCACAGTGGCAGCATTTAATGGGCACAGTGGTGGCAATTTATGGGTACAGTGGCTGCGTTTGATGGTACAGTGGCTGCGTTTGATGGTACAGTGGCAGCGTTTAATGGGTACAGTGGCTGCAATTGATGGGTACAGTGGCTGCAATTGATGGGTATAGTGGCTGCGTTTGATGGGGCACAGTGGCTGCAATTGATGGGTACAGTGTCTGCAATTGATGGGTACAGTGACTGCGTTTGATGGGGCACAGTGGCTGCAATTGATGGGTACAGTGGCTGCGTTTGATGGGCAAGGCACAGTGTTGGCAATCTATGGGCACAGTGGCAGCGTTTGATGGTATACAGCTTTTCAAAGATAATGTGGCACTTGAACAAAACATGGGAGAGAGAGAGAGAGGGGGGGAGAGAGAGGGGGGAGAGAGAGAGAGAGGGGGGAGAGAGGGGGGAGGGGGGAGAGAGAGAGAGAGAGGGGGAGAGAGAGGGAGAGAGGGGGGAGAGAGAGAGAGGGGGGAGAGAGAGAGAGATATTTTTAATACCTTAGTTCTTGTGCTGCAGCAGCTGCACGGCCGGCCATTCACTTCTATTCTCTCCTCGTGCAGATAGTGGGCGGTGCTGGCGCCGCACGGGACGAGTCATGAAGGCAAAAATGGAGCAGCACGGCGTTCTCCTGCACAGACAGGCACACAGACAGAGGCATGATGAGTGTGGTGGGCGGCACGCCGGCGCCTGAACGGAGGAGACACAGACAGCAGTGAGTGACCCAGCCATTGCATAGTGCAGCAGCGGGCGGCCGCCGCTGCTGCTCTTTAGATTGCTGACACAGGCAGTGAGCGGCCCCAGCGGTACTTTGTGCAGCCAGCCTACCGGGATATTTCCCGGTATCCCGGTAGGCCAGTCCGGCCCTGCACCTTAGGCAACCAAACTCTCCGCTCCGCCCTGTTCACGGACGACATACTCTTATTCTCTACCGATCCCATATCAGACTTTGATAGACTCAAACAACTCTTTGCGGCCTTCTGACTTTGCTGTTACTTCCGCATTCATTTTGACAAAAGTGAGGTTTTAGCACTACAGCCACGCCTAGCTACTAAATGGAGACATCTATCTCCACTTGCCCAGGCAACTCAACATATCACATACTTGGGTATTCGTTTAGGACGTGAACCATCTTCTTTATATTTACTCAACTATCCCCCCTTAAAAAACAAAATTGTGAAGGAGTTGGAAACTTGGGGGGCCCTCCCCCTCTCGCCACCTTTTTAAAATGGTGTCATTTGCGCCCCTGCTTTACCCAATGCAGACCATACCTCTTTTATTGATTGTCCTAATATTAATGATGTTAACTAGATGTTCTATTTGATTACCTATTAAGGATTTTATCCAAAAAATGATGTCTACATATCAATTGACAGTAGTGGCCAAATATGTTTGTCACCAGCTTGAAAAAATGCTGGGATCAGAATGATACTCTTTTATATGTATTAACATTGAATTTTCAAGTCATGAGCTGAAAATTGTGTCATTGATGAACCAAAAACTAAAACTATGTCCCTTTTTATACACAGGATGAGCTCAGCCAGGAGGAAGTTGTGGAAAGTGTCATCCAGGAGGAGGCCGGGGTTAGTGTCATCCAGGAGGAGGCCGGGGTCAGTGTCATCCAGGAGGAGGCTGGGGTCAGTGTCATCCAGGAGGAGGCCGGGGTTAGTGTCATCCAGGAGGAGGCTGGGGTTAGTGTCATCCAGGAGGAGGGCGGGGGTTAATGTCACATAGGAGGCCCAGTAGGAGCCTCACATAATCGCAGGTGCCTCCCCTCCGCCTTCATACACAAAGGCCCAGGAAGGGGACGGTGACAGAGGAGGCATCACTGTGCCTCAAGTGAGAAGCTACAAATTTCCTCAAAAGCCCCCCAACCTGAAGAGTCCTATGGCTGTTATTTAGCCAGCAGGTCGCTTGAAATGGAGAAGGGCCAATGCCTCCTGTGTGAAAAAACTTTTTTCTGATGTCCTTCACAAGGGGCTGAGGGGCGAGTTAACTGTCAACACCCAAATAAATGAGCAAGCCCCTCCTCCTCCTCCTGCCACAAGTCAACCACCAGAGCCACAGCCTCCAAGGAAGGCTGCAGGGCAGTGTGGAGGGAAGGGTGCAGGGCAGCGTGGAGGGAAGGGTGCAGGGCAGCGTGGAGGGAAGGGTGCAGGGCAGTGTGGAGGGAAGGCTGCAGGGAAGGGTTCAGGGCAGTGTGGAGGGAAGGGTGCAGGGCAGTGTGGAGGGAAGGCTGCAGGGAAGGGTTCAGGGCAGTGTGGAGGGAAGGCTGCAGGGAAGGGTTCAGGACAGTATGGAGGGAAGGCTGCAGGGCAGCATGGAGGGAAGGGTGCAGGGAAGGGTGCAAGGCAACGTGGAGGGAAGGGTGCAGGGCAGCATGGAGGGAGGGTTGCAGGGAAGGGTGCAGGGCAGTGTGGAGGGAAGGCTGAAGGGAAGGGTGCAGGGCAGCATGGAGGGAAGGGTGCAGGGCAGCGTGGAGGGAAGGGTGCAGGGCAGTGTGGAGAGAAGGCTGCAATGCAGTGTGGAGGGAAGGGTGCAGGGCAGCGTGGAGGGAAGGGTGCAGGGCAGCGTGGAGGGAAGGTTACAGGGTAGGGTGCAGGGCAGTGTGGAGGGAAGGCTGCAGGGAAGCATGGAGGGAAGGGTGCAGGGCAGCATGGAGGGAAGGGTGCAGGGCAGCGTGGAGGGAAGGGTGCAGGGCAGCGTGGAGGGAAGGGTGCAGGGCAGCATGGAGGGAAGGTTGCAGGGAAGGGTGCAGGGCAGTGTGGAGGGAAGGGTGCAGGGCAGCGTGGAGGGAAGGGTGCAGGGCAGCGTGGAGGGAAGGGTGCAGGGCAGTGTGGAGGGAAGGCTGCAGGGAAGGGTTCAGGGCAGTGTGGAGGGAAGGGTGCAGGGAAGAGTGCAGGGCAGTGTGGAGGGAAGGCTGCAGGGAAGTGTGGAGGGAAGGCTGCAGGGAAGGGTTCAGGACAGTGTGGAGGGAGGGCTGCAGGGAAGCGTGGAGGGAGGGGTGCAGGGCAGTGTGGAGGGAAGGGTGCAGGGCAGCGTGGAGGGAAGGGTGCAGGGCAGCGTGGAGGGAAGGGTGCAGGGCAGCGTGGAGGGAAGGTTGCAGGGCAGTGTGGAGGAAAGGCTGCAGGGAAGGGTGCAGGGCAGCATGGAGGGAAGGGTGCAGGCAGCATGGAGGGAAGGGTGCAGGGCAGCGTGGAGGGAAGGGTGCAGGGCAACGTGGAGGGAAGGGTGCAGGACAGCGTGGAGGGAAGGGTGCAGGGCAGTGTGGAGGGAAGGCTGCAGGGAAGGGTTCAGGGCAGTGTGGAGGGAAGGGTGCAGGGCAGTGTGGAGGGAAGGCTGCAGGGAAGGGTTCAGGGCAGTGTGGAGGGAAGGCTGCAGGGAAGGGTTCAGGACAGTGTGGAGGGAAGGCTGCAGGGCAGCGTGGAGGGAAGGGTGCAGGGCAACGTGGAGGGAAGGGTGCAGGGCAGCATGGAGGGAAGATTGCAGGGAAGGGTGCAGGGCAGCATGGAGGGAAGGGTGCAGGGCAGCATGGAGAGAAGGCTGCAAGGCAGCATGGAGGGAAGGGTGCAGAGCAGCGTGGAGGGAAGGGTGCAGGGCAGTTTGGAGGGAAGGGTGCAGGGCAGCGTGGAGGGAAGGGTGCAGGGCAGCGTGGAGGGAAGGTTGCAGGGCAGTGTGGAGGGAGGGGTGCAGGGCAGTGTGGAGGGAAGGGTGCAGGGCAGCGTGGAGGGAAGGGTGCAGGGCAGTGTGGAGAGAAGGCTGCAAGGCAGTGTGGAGGGAAGGGTGCAGGGCAGCGTGGAGGGAAGGGTGCAGGGCAGTGTGGAGAGAAGGCTGCAAGGCAGTGTGGAGGGAAGGGTGCTGGGCAGCGTGGAGGGAAGGGTGCAGGGCAGTGTGGAGGGAGGGGTGCAGGGCAGTGTGGAGGGAAGGGTGCAGGGCAGCGTGGAGGGAAGGGTGCAGGGCAGCATGGAGGGAAGGTTGCAGGGAAGGGTGCAGGGCAGTGTGGAGGGAAGGGTGCACGGAAGGGTGCAGGGCAGTGTGGAGGGAAGGCTGCAGGGAAGGGTTCAGGACAGTGTGGAGGGAAGGCTGCAGGGCAGCGTGGAGGGAAGGGTGCAGGGCAACATGGAGGGAAGGGTGCAGGGCAGCATGGAGGGAAGGGTGCAGGGCAGCGTGGAGAGAAGGCTGCAAGGCAGTGTGGAGGGAAGGGTGCAGGGCAGTGTGGAGGGAAGGTTGCAGGGAAGGGTTCAGGACACTGTGGAGGGAATGGCTGCAGGGCAACGTGGAGGGAAGGGTGCAGGGCAGCGTGGAGGGAAGGGTGCAGGGCAGCGTGGAGGGAAGGTTGCAGGGAAGGGTGCAGGGCAGTGTGGAGGGAAGGGTGCAGGGCAGTGTGGAGGGAAGGGTGCAGGGCAGCATGGAGGGAAGGGTGCAGGGCAGCGTGGAGGGAAGGGTGCAGGGCAGCGTGGTTGGAAGGGTGCAGGGCAGTGTGGAGGGAAGGCTGCAGGGAAGAGTTCAGGGCAGTGTGGAGGGAAGGGTGCAGGGCAGTGTGGAGGGAAGGCTGCAGGGAAGGGTTCAGGGCAGTGTGGAGGGAAGGGTTCAGGACAGTGTGGAGGGAGGGCTGCAGGGAAGGATGCAGGGAAGGCTGCAGGGCAGCGTGGAGGGAAGGGTGCAGGGCAGCGTGGAGGGAAGGGTACAGGGCAGCATGGAGGGAAGATTGCAGGGAAGGGTGCAGGGCAGTGTGGAGGGAAGGCTGCAGGGCAGCATGGAGGGAAGGGTACAGGGCAGTGTGGAGAGAAGGCTGCAAGGCAGTGTGGAGGGAAGGGTGCAGGGCAGCGTGGAGGGAAGGGTGCAGGGCAGCGTGGAGGGAAGGTTGCAGGGAAGGGTGCAGGGCAGTGTGGAGGGAAGGCTGCAGGGAAGGGTGCAGGGCAGCATGGAGGGAAGGGTGCAGGGCAGCGTGGAGGGAAGGGTGCAGGGCAGCGTGGAGGAAAGGGTGCAGGGCAGCGTGGAGGGAAGGGTGCAGGGCAGCGTGGAGGGAAGGTTGCAGGGCAGCGTGGAGGGAAAGGTGCAGGGCAGCGTGGAGGGAAGGTTGCAGGGCAGTGTGGAAGGAAGGGTGCAGGGCAGCATGGAGGGAAGGGTGCAGGGCAGCATGGAGGGAAGGGTGCAGGGCAGCATGGAGGGAAGGGTGCAGGGCAGCGTGGAGGGAAGGGTGCAGGGCAGTGTGGAGGGAAGGGTGCAGGGCAGTGTGGAGGGAAGGCTGCAGGGAAGAGTTCAGGGCAGTGTGGAGGGAAGGGTGCAGGGCAGTGTGGAGGGAAGGCTGCAGGGAAGGGTTCAGGGCAGTGTGGAGGGAAGGCTGCAGGGAAGGGTTCAGGACAGTGTGGAGGGAGGGCTGCAGGGAAGGGTGCAGGGCAGCGTGGAGGGAAGGGTGCAGGGCAGCGTGGAGGGAAGGGTACAGGGCAGCATGGAGGGAAGATTGCAGGGAAGGGTGCAGGGCAGTGTGGAGGGAAGGCTGCAGGGCAGCATGGAGGGAAGGGTACAGGGCAGTGTGGAGAGAAGGCTGCAAGGCAGTGTGGAGGGAAGGGTGCAGGGCAGCGTGGAGGGAAGGGTGCAGGGCAGCGTGGAGGGAAGGTTGCAGGGAAGGGTGCAGGGCAGTGTGGAGGGAAGGCTGCAGGGAAGGGTGTAGGGCAGCATGGAGGGAAGGGTGCAGGGCAGCATGGAGGGAAGGCTGCAGGGAAGGGAGCAGGGCAGCATGGAGGGAAGGTTGCAGGGCAGCGTGGAGGAAAGGGTGCAGGGCAGCGTGGAGGGAAGGGTGCAGGGCAGCGTGGAGGGAAGGTTGCAGGGAAGGGTGCAGGGCAGCATGGAGGGAAGGGTGCGGGGCACTGTGGAGGGAAGGCTGCAGGGAAGAGTTCAGGGCAGTGTGGAGGGAAGGGTGCAGGGCAGTGTGGAGGGAAGGCTGCAGGGAAGGGTTCAGGGCAGTGTGGAGGGAAGGCTGCAGGGAAGGGTTCAGGACAGTGTGGAGGGAGGGCTGCAGGGAAGGCTGCAGGGCAGCGTGGAGGGAAGGGTGCAGGGCAGCGTGGAGGGAAGGGTGCAGGGCAGCATGGAGGGAAGATTGCAGGGAAGGGTGCAGGGAAGTGTGGAGGGAAGGCTGCAGGGAAGGGTGCAGGGCAGCATGGAGGGAAGGGTACAGGGCAGTGTGGAGAGAAGGCTGCAAGGCAGTGTGGAGGGAAGGGTGCAGGGCAGCGTGGAGGGAAGGGTGCAGGGCAGCGTGGAGGGAAAGTTGCAGGGAAGGGTGCAGGGCAGTGTGGAGGGAAGGCTGCAGGGCAGCATGGAGGGAAGGGTGCAGGGCAGCATGGAGGGAAGGCTGCAGGGAAGGGTGCAGGGCAGCGTGGAGGGAAGGGTGCAGGGCAGCGTGGAGGGAAAGTTGCAGGGAAGGGTGCAGGGCAGTGTGGAGGGAAGGGTGCAGGGCAGCGTGGAGGGAAGGTTTCAGGGAAGGGTGCAGGGCAGTGTGGAGAGAAGGCTGCAAGGCAGTGTGAAGGGAAGGGTGCAGGGCAGCGTGGAGGGAAGGGTGCAGGGCAGCATGGAGGGAAGGCTGCAGGGAAGGGAGCAGGGCAGCATGGAGGGAAGGTTGCAGGGCAGCGTGGAGGAAAGGGTGCAGGGCAGCGTGGAGGGAAGGGTGCAGGGCAGCATGGAGGGAAGGCTGCAGGGAAGGGAGCAGGGCAGCATGGAGGGAAGGTTGCAGGGCAGCGTGGAGGGAAGGGTGCAGGGCAGCGTGGAGGGAAGGGTGCAGGGCAGCGTGGAGGGAAGGTTGCAGGGAAGGGTGCAGGGCAGTGTGCAGGGCAGCATGGAGGGAAGGGTGCGGGGCACTGTGGAGGGAAGGCTGCAGGGAAGAGTTCAGGGCAGTGTGGAGGGAAGGGTGCAGGGCAGTGTGGAGGGAAGGCTGCAGGGCAGTGTGGAGGGAAGGCTGCAGGGAAGGGTTCAGGACAGTGTGGAGGGAGGGCTGCAGGGAAGGCTGCAGGGCAGCGTGGAGGGAAGGGTGCAGGGCAGCATGGAGGGAAGATTGCAGGGAAGGGTGCAGGGCAGCATGGAGGGAAGATTGCAGGGAAGGGTGCAGGGAAGTGTGGAGGGAAGGCTGCAGGGAAGGGTGCAGGGCAGCATGGAGGGAAGGGTACAGGGCAGTGTGGAGAGAAGGCTGCAAGGCAGTGTGGAGGGAAGGGTGCAGGGCAGCGTGGAGGGAAGGGTGCAGGGCAGCGTGGAGGGAAAGTTGCAGGGAAGGGTGCAGGGCAGCGTGGAGGGAAGGCTGCAGGGCAGCATGGAGGGAAGGGTGCAGGGCAGCATGGAGGGAAGGCTGCAGGGAAGGGTGCAGGGCAGCGTGGAGGGAAAGTTGCAGGGAAGGGTGCAGGGCAGTGTGGAGGGAAGGGTGCAGGGCAGCGTGGAGGGAAGGTTTCAGGGAAGGGTGCAGGGCAGTGTGGAGAGAAGGCTGCAAGGCAGTGTGAAGGGAAGGGTGCAGGGCAGCGTGGAGGGAAGGGTGCAGGGCAGCGTGGAGGGAAGGTTGCAGGGCAGTGTGGAGGGAAGGCTGCAGGGAAGGGTGCAGGGCAGCATGGAGGGAAGGGTGCAGGGCAGCGTGGAGGGAAGGGTGCAGGGCAGCGTGGAGGGAAGGGTGCAGGGCAGCGTGGAGGGAAGGTTGCAGGGCAGTGTGGAGGGAAGGCTGCAGGGAAGGGTGCAGGGCAGCATGGAGGGAAGGGTGCAGGGAAGGGTGCAGGCAGCATGGAGGGAAGGGTGCAGGGCAGCATGGAGGGAAGGGTGCAGGGCAGCGTGGAGGGAAGGGTGCAGGGCAACGTGGAGGGAAGGGTGCAGGGAAGGGTGCAGGGCAGCGTGGAGGGAAGGGTGCAGGGAAGGGTGCAGGGCAGTGTGGAGGGAAGGCTGCAGGGAAGAGAAGAAAGTGATGACCTGGGTTCAGTCTGGTCTGAAGATGCAGGCTGTGGTACTACACCAGCCACTACCATGTCATCTTCTACTGCTTTTGATCTCTGGGATTCCTGGACCAGATTGGGCTCCCTATTATATGGACTCCTCAAGATCCCAATTTTCTTTTCCACAGACTTGATGTTTGCCCTGGGGGCCAAAAGGCTTTGCAAATTCCAAAAGTTTCTCCAGTGTTGCCTTCCTCTTTATTTTATTAACCAGAATAAAAGGCAAGTATTTTCATAAAATAAAATATCCAATGTGTTTTATTAAAATAAAAAAAAATAAAAGAAAGGTTCTTGTGGTAACTTTACACCAAAAAAAAAAAACACCAAAAACAAAATAAAAAAAATAAAAATAATATATATATATGGAGATTACTAGAAAATAATTTTGTAATAATCCTAAAAAAAATCTTGATGAAATAAAAAATAATAAAAGATGACTCCAAAAAACAAATGTGAAAACATTAGTACGGAGATCGGGCTTTTAAAAAATACCATATAATTCATGAGATCAAGAGAAATAATCCAGAGATCAGTTTGGGAGAGCTCTGTGTGAATATGAGGCAGCAAAACAACTTCATTCTTCTATCATTATAAAGAAGACAATAATGCGCTGCATTCAACGATCACAGAATTTGCAGCGTGAGGAATGTGCTACCTACAATATGAACACTAGTGTTACCAGACCCAGCGCTTCCGTCTCCTACTTGCTTCTGAGCATGCATCGTTTTTTGTCCGTGGGACCAGCATACAGACGAGTGGATTTCTCGATAGGAACTGGGTCCGGCAGAGATCCGGCGGAAAGATTTGAAACCAGATTCAATCCGACTGGCCAGTCCGGGTGAAAAGTCCGCCCGGGTGTACGCGGCATTACTATGTCTCCTTCACTTCACCTTTTCATTGACCACCTAGTTTATGTGAATATCAATGAGATACAAATAAATACATAAAATAATATTAATAAAAACATTAATAATAACACCAACAATATTAATAATATATATATTTTTGTATAACTAACATGCAAATAATTGATATGATTGTGAGGGTCAATGTGTACATTGGGGTCCAGGATCCAAATATTGCTGCTTTTACGTCATTCTCCCCTATAAGCCCTCATGTAGACACAACGTTTTTACAGCTGCTTCTAGGGGTGTCTGGAGTTTTCTATTTTCCTGCCTCTAAACTCTCATGTATATAAGCCTATGTGTTCATGCACACATACACTATATTGTCAAAAGTATTGGGACGCCTGCCTTTACATACACATGAACTTTAATGACATCCCAGTCTTAGTCCGGAGGGTTCAATATTGAGTTGGCTCCGCCCTTTGCAGCTATAACAGCTTCACCTCTTCTGTGAAGGCCGTCCACAAGGTTTAGGAGAGTGTCTATGGGAATGTTTGACCATTCTTCCAGAAGAACATTTGTGAGGTCAGGCACTGATGTTGGACAAAAAGGCCTGGCTCACAGTCTCTGCTCTAATTCACCCCAAAGGTGTTCTATTGGGTTGAGGTCAGGACTCTCTCCAGGCCAGTCAAGTTCCACCACCTCAAACTCGCTCATCCATGTCTTTATGGACCTTGCTTTGTGCACTGGTCCCAATCATTTGGTGGAGGGGGGAGATTATGGTGTGGGATGGAGGGGGGATTATGGTGGGGGGTTGTTTTTCAGGGGTTGGGTTTGGCCCCTTAGTTCCACTGAAGGGAACTCTTGAGGCGTCAGCATACCAAGACATTTTGGACAATTTCATGCTCCCAACTTTGTGGGAGGAGTTTGGGGACGTCCCCTTCCTGTTCTAACATGACTGCGCACCAGTGCACAAAGCAAGGTCCATAAAGACATGGATGAGAGAGTTCGGGGAGGAGGAACTTGACTGGCCTGCACAGAGTCCTGACCTCAACCCAATAGAACACATTTGGGCAGAATTAGAGTGGAAACTTTGAGCCAGGCCTTTTTGTCCAACATCAGTGCCTGACCTCACAAATGTTCTTCTGGAAGAATGGTCAAACATTCCCATAGACACCCTCCTAAACCTTGTGGACGGCCTTCCCAGAAGAGGTGAAGCTGTTATAGCTGCAAAGCGCGGAGCCAACTCAATATTGAACCCTCCGGACTAAGACTGGGATGTCATTAAGTTCATGTGTGTGTAAAGGCAGGCGTCCCAATACTTTTGGTAATATAGTGTAGGCTTTTAGTAGTGTTTAGTAGCAGGAGAGTTTAGCGGCAGGAAAAAAAAACACCGCCAGTGCGTCCAGGAGCATCAGAGTTTGGATAAAAAAATGCTTGTCGCTTGGAAACACATGTAAAACGCATGAAAACGCAAATTAACGCTGGGTGTGTTTAGCACTCGAGTGTTAATTTATTTCAATCGCCAGAATAATTGTCCTGAATAGTAGGGATGAGCCAAACACCCCCCGGTTCGGTTCGCACCAGAACCTGCGAACGGACCGAAAGTTCGCACGAACGTTAGAACCCCATTGACGTCTATGGGACTCGAACATTCGAAATCAAAAGTGCTCATTTTAAAGGCTAATTTGCATGTTATTGTCCTAAAAAGGGTTTGGGGACCCGGGTCCTGCCCCAGGGGACATGTATCAATGCAAAAAAAAAGGTTTAAAGACTGACGTTTTTTCGGGAGCAGTGATTTTAATGATGCTTAAAGTAAAAAAAAAAAGTGAAATATTCCTTTAAATATCGTACCTGGGGGGTGTCTATAGTATGCCTGTAAAGTGACGCGTGTTTCCCGTGTTTAGAACAGTCCCTGCACCAAATGTCATTTTTAAAGGAAAAAATCTCATTTAAAACTGCTTGCGGGTTTAATGTCATGTCGGGTCCTGGCAATATGGATGAAAATCAGTGAGACAAACGGCATGGGTACCCCCCAGTCCATTTGGGTCTTGTATGGATATTAAGGGGAACCCCGCACCCAAATTAAAATAAGGAAAGGTGTGGGGCCACCAGGCCCTATATACTCTGAACAGCAGTATACAGGCGGTGCAAACAAGACAGGGACTGTAGGTTTGTTGTTAAGTAGAATCTCTTTGTAATTTTGAACGGGTACATTTTTAACGTGTTTAGCTCCAGCCAAAAAATCTTTTTTAATCTTTTTGGAAAACATAGGGAAGGGTTATCACCCCTGTGACATTTGTTTTGCTGTCTGTGCTCCTCTTCAGAAGATTTCACCTCACTTTCTGTCCCAATGACAAATGTTTTTTGAAAATGTGTTTTTTTTATGGAACAAGGATTGGAAATCATCAGTGGAAAGGAGAAATGTTTTTCCCATATTAACTCTTACAGGAGAGAATTTCCCTTCCTAGGGGTAGATTTCATCTCACTTCCTGTTGTCTCCTTCCGTTTGTAAGTAGGAGTCGTTTGTAAGTTAGATGTTTGAAAGTAGGGTCCTGCCCTATATACTCAGCAGAAATTTGGGCCTTAGGTGTTGTTGTCGCCACAACACTGTAAGCCCTCACAGGGCCCTGCTGTGAAATATTAGATCAAGAATTGTAATTACATGCCCCTGTTGAACAGGGGCAGAAAAATTGTGCCTTAGGCACTGGTGGTGGCACCCAGAACCAAAAATGTTCTTACAAGCTATCAGCGTGATGATTGAGGAGGAAGAGGATAATTACTCAGGAATAGTCACTCAGCATCAGCATAGGCAGTCTTTGAAGGGATCTGAGATTTCAAAAAAAATGATTCGGTTACATCAGCATCAGGTGCTTGGTAGCTGGTGGTGATCCAAGACTCATTCATTTTTATGAAGGTCAGTCGATCGACCGAGTCAGTGGACAGACGCACCCTGTGATCGGTTACAAAGCCTCCAGCAGCACTGAATGTACATTCCGAAAGAATGCTGGATGCAGGACAGGCCAGTAGCTCAATTGCATACTGTGCAAGCTCTGGCCAGTGATCCATCCTTAAGACCCAGTAACCCAGAGGATTTTCGGTGGGAAAGGTGACCAAGTCTGATCTTGCCCCTAGGTATTCCTGCACCATGTAAAACGGTGTAAAAATAAAAAAATAAAAGGTAAAATAGATAATAATAAAAAAATGTAAATGTACCCTGTCCCGACGAGAGTAGCGCCCGCATATGAAAACGGTGTTCAAACCACACATGTGAGGTATCGCCACGATCGGTAGAATGAGAGCAATAATCTTCTCTGTAACTTAAAACATGCAACCTGTAGAATTTTTTAAATGTCGCCTATGGAGATTTTTAAGGGTAAAAGTTTGTCGTCATTCCACGAGCGGGCGCAATATTGAAGCGTGACATCTTGGGTATCAATTTACTCAGCGTAACATTATCTTTCACAATATAAAAAAATGGGCTAATTTTACTGTTGTCTTATATTTTTATTCAAAAAAGTGATTTTTGTTCCAAAAAAGGTGCACTTGTAAGACCACTGCGCAAATACGGTGTGAAAAAAAGTATTGCGATGACTGCCATTTTATTCTCTAGGGTGTTAGAAAAAAACAATATATAATGTTTGGGGGTTCTAAGTCATTTTCTAGCAAAAAAAAACTGTTTTAAACATGTAAACACCAAAATCTCAAAACGAGGCTGGTCCTTAAGTGGTTAAAGAAAAACAAAAATATTCCCGGCCTTAGAACTCTTTCATGCTACAGCTACTGGGATACATATTATCCTGAAATCTGTTCATTTTTAGGAGCTCCCACTTTCTCCAGGTGCAGGGGGTTGAGATGGGAGCACACTGTGACCCATTGTATACCAACCTGTACCTGAAGGGGATATGGGAGCGTCAACTCTTTTTTAGTCAGGGGTCATCCATGGACCTGTGTCACATTCATTTGTGGCACCGGTACATCGATGATATACTCATGATTTGCGGTCGCATATGATTGGAATTAGATCAGTTCATATCTGAGCTCATTCAGGACTGCAATCTAAGGTTTACAATGGAATGCAGCCAGGATTCGGTCACTTTTTTGGATGCCAAGATCAGAATAGATGAAAGTGGTTGGTTGTCTCAACGTAAATCCCTGGTGAATAGCATTCCCTATGGCCAATATTTATGGCTAAGGCAAAACTGCACCATAGATGATGATTTCTATGTAGCACCCTCTAGAAATGTAGATGCTAGGATTTTTTGTTGGAAAAGTAAGGATAATTTAGGCAGGCCAGGCTGGCAGCCATGCCTGTTTTTTTTGTGTAATCTGGGTGGGGAGTGGCCCAGTATAGAGCTGGTGACTCATAGGAAGCGTCACTGAGACCTCCCTCTTCTTTCCAGAGCTTACTAGAAAGTTCTGGAAAGAGAGGAGGAGAGGTGGAGCTGCCTGGGGTGTTTTAGGGAGCCTTGACCAATGGATTGGCAGGGGGCAGGCCTCCTTAACCACATGCAGACCGGGCCATAGCCGAAAGATGGCTACAGCGCAGTCAGCTTATTCTGGGAGGGCGTCCATGGACGTCCTCTCAGAATCTTGCTCCCGCACACCCCCCTGGGGCGCGCACCCGGGAATGTCCATGAGCGCTGGGTACTCTCAGATCATGGTAAATGGCCTCTGACAGCAGCTGCTTACCACATGATCGCTCAGTCAAATGATGGAGCGATCACTTGTAAACAAACCGGCGTCATGTCCGGTTCCTCTCTCCCCTCCCCGTACCTATTGGTACAGTGCGATGGGACAGATTGGGTGCAGCAGGTGCTGTGGGCTGGATGTGTAATGCCCACTCCAGCCATCCATCCCATCCATACTCAGAAATACTCTCCCATCCATACTCAGAAATACTCTCCCATCCATGCTCAGAAATACTCATCCATCCATCCCATCCATGCTCAGAAATACTCATCCATCCATCCTCAGCAATACTCATCCATCCATGCATCCATCCATGCTCAGCAATACTCATCCATCCATGCTCAGCAATACTCATCCATCCATGCATCCATCCATGCTCAGCTATACTCATCCATCCATCCATGCCCAGCAATACTCATCCATCCATCCATACTCAGCAATAGGGATGAGCCGAACACCCCCCGGTTCAGTTCGCACCAGAACCTGCGAATGGAGCGAAAATTTGCACGAACGTTAGAACCCCATTGACGTCTATGGGACTCGAACGTTTGAAATCAAAAGTGCTCATTTTAAAGGTTAATTTGCATGGTATTGTCCTAAAAAGGGTTTGGGGACCCGGGTCCTGCCCCAGGGGACATGTATCAATGCAAAATTTTTTTTCTAAAAAGGCCGTTTTTTCGGGAGCAGTGATTTTAATGATGCTTAAAGTTAAAAAAAGTGAAATATTCCTTTAAATATCATACCTGGGGGGTGTCTATAGTATGCCTGTAAAGTGGCGCATGTTTCCCGTGCTTAGAACAGTCCATGCACAAAATTACATTTTTAAAGGAAAAAAAGTCATTTAAAACTGCTTGCGGGTTTAATGTAATGTCGGGTCCTGGCAATATGGATGAAAATCAGTGAGACAAACGGCATGGGTACCCCCCAGTCCATTACCAGGCCCTTTGGGTCTTGTATGGATATTAAGAGGAACCCCGCACCCAAATTAAAATAAGGAAAGGTGTGAGGCCCCCAGGCCCTATATACTCTGAATAGCAGTATAAAGGCGGTGCAAACAAGACAGGGACTGTAGGTTTGTTGTTAAGTACAATCGGTTTGTAATTTTGAACGGGTACATTTTTAACGTGTTTAGCTCCAGCCAAAAAATCTATTTTAGGATTTTTGGAAAACCTAGGGAAGGGTTATCACCCCTGTGACATTTGTTTTGTTGTCTGTGCTCCTCTTCAGAAGATTTCACCTCACTTTCTGTCCCAATTACAAATGTTTTTTGAAAATTTGGGTTTTTTTGTGAAACAAGAACTGGTGATAAAGCATCAGTGGAAAGGAGAAAAGTTTTTCCCATATTAACTCTTACAGGAGAGAATTTCCCTTCCTAGGGGTAGATTTCATCTCACTTCCTGTTGTCTCCTTTTGTTTGCAAGTAGGAGTCATTTGTAAGTTGGATGTTTGAAAGTAGGGGCCTGCCCTATATACTCAGCAGAAATTTGGGACTTAGGTGTTGTTGTGGCCACAACACTGTAAGCCCTCACAGGGCCCTGCTGTGAAATATTAGATCAAGAATTCTAATTACATGCCCCTGTTGAACAGGGGCCTTAGGCACCGGTGCTGGTGCCACAACACTGCAACCCCTCACAGATACTCTAGTTGGAACGCAGGAACGAGCCCTGCTGCAAAGTATTGCATCAAAAATTGTAATTACATGCCCCTGTTGAACAGGGGCAGAAAAATTGGGCCTTTGGTGGTGGTGCTGGTGCCACAACACTGTAAGTCCTTACAGATACTCTTGGTGGATGCAGAAATGGGCCCTGCTGTGAAATATTAGATCAAGAATAGAATATCTATTACATGTCCCTGTTGAACAGGGGCTGAAAAATTGGGCCTTAGGCACTGGTGCTGGTGCCACACCACTGCAACCCCTCACAGATACTCTAGTTGGAGCGCAGGAACGAGCCCTGCTGCAAAGTATTGCATCAAAAATTGTAATTACACGCCTCTGTTAAACAGGGGCTGAAAAATTGGGCCTTAGGCACTGGTGGCGGGACTGGCGGCGCCCAGAACCAAAAATGTTCTTACAAGCTATCATCATGATCATTGAGGAGGAAGAGGATAATTACTCAGTATAACAGGATAGTCACTCAGCATCAGCATAGGCAGTCTTTGAAGGGATCTGACATTTCAAAAAAATGTATTCGTTACATCAGCATCAGGTGCTTGGTAGCTGGTGGTGATCCAAGACTGATTCATTTTTATGAAGGTCAGTCGATCGACCGAGTCGGTGGACAGACGCACCCTGTGATCGGTTACAAAGCCTCCAGCAGCACTGAATGTGCGTTCTGAAAGAACGCTGGATGCAGGACAGGCCAGTAGCTCAATCGCATACTGTGCAAGCTCTGGCCAGTGATCCATCCTCAAGACCCAGTAACCCAGATGATTTTTCGGTGGGAAAGGTGTCCAAGTCTGATCTTGCCCCTAGGTATTCCTGCACCATGTAAAACAGACGCTGGCGATGGTTGCTGGAACCGATCATACCTTGGGGCTACAGACTAAAAAATTGTCTGAACGCATCGGTCAGACGGCCACCTTCTCCACCGCTCCTTCTTTGACTGACCGAAGCCTCAGCAACACGTTGTCCAGGAACAGGAGTTTGTAACCTCCCAGTCTCTGGGAACGCGTTGCACAGATCTTTCTGCAAGGCCTCCCGAAGATCTTTCATCCTCTGCTCCCTCTGCGACAGCAAGATAAGGTCCACAACCTTACCCTTGTAACGTGGATCAAGGAGGGTTGCCAGCCAGAAACAATCCCCCTCATTGACACCACGAATACGAGGAGCCTTCCGCAGGCTTTGCAGGATCAGGGAGGCCATGCAGCGTAGGTTTGCTGAGGCATTCGATCCGGAGTCCTCTGGGTCACTAAGGACAAAATGATCTGCAGCCACCTCCTCCCAGCCACGTACAAATCCATGTGTTTTGGGACTGTAAATGATCCCTTAAAGACTGCTGCTGATGCTGAGTGCCAGGCTCCACCTCCATACTGACACAATCCTCCTCTTCCTGTGTGATCGGTGGGCACGCAGGAACACTGTCTGGATAAAGGGGGCCTTGAGCCCTAAGGAAGTCTTCCTCTTCCTGCCTCTGTTCTGCCTCAAGTGCCCTGTCCATTATTCCACGCAGCATTTGCTCCAACAGGTGGACAAGGGGGACAGTGTCACTTATGCATGCACTGTCACTGCTCACCATCCCCGTGGCCTCCTCAAATGGTGACAGGACAGTGCATGCCCTGATCATGGCCCACTGGCGTGGGGAAAAAAAAACAAGCTCCCCTGACCCTGTCCTGGTGCCATAGTCGCACAGGTACTCATTGATGGCCCTCTGCTGCGTGTGCAGCCGCTGCAGCATGGCCAGTGTTGAGTTCCACCTGGTGGGCATGTCACAGATTAGGCGATTCTTGGGCAGGTTAAATTCCTTTTGGAGGTCTGCCAGCCGAGCACTGGCATTATATGACCGGCGGAAATGCACACAGACTTTCCTGGCCTGCCTCAGGACATCCTGTAAGCCTGGGTACCTGCCCAAGAACCGCTGCACCACCAAGTTAAGGACATGAGCCAAACAGGGCAGAGAGGAGGTTGGAGGGCAGAGAGGAGGTTGGTGCCATTGTCGCAAACCACCATTCCTGCCTTAAGTTGGCGTGGCGTCAACCACCTCTGAACCTGCCCCTGCAGAGCTGACAGAACCTCTGCCCCAGTGTGGCTCCTGTCCCCCAAGCACACCAGCTCAAGCACCGCATGGCATCTTTTGGCCTGCGTACTTGCGTAGCCCCTTGAACGGCTACGGAGCACCACTGGTTCTGAGGACAAAGCACAGGAAGAGGCCATGGAGGAAGAAGAAGAGGAGGGGGTGGAGGAGAGAAGTGTGTCACAATCATTAGTAGTGGCATTTTGGAGGCGTGGTGGCGGAACAACCTCCAACACTACTGCACCTTGTCCTGCATTCTTCCCAGCTGCCAGCAGAGTCACCCAATTCCCTGTGAAACTTAGGTAACGTCCCTGTCCATGCCTGCTGGACCATGAGTCAGCGGTAATATGCACCTTACCGCTGACCGCCCTGTCCAGCGAGGCCAAAACATTGCCTTCCACATGCCGGTAGAGAGCCGGAATCGTCTTCTGTGAGAAAAAGTGGCTTTTGGGTACCTGCCACTGAGGAACCACACATTCCAAAAACTCATGAAAGGGGGCAGAGTCTACCAACTGAAAAGGCAGCAGTTGAAGTGCTAGCAATTTTGCCAAGCTAGCATTCAACCACTGGGCATGTGGATGGTTGGGAGCAAACTCCCTGGGGCAGGGAAATTTGCCTGGTACAATCTGACGTCGGTGTACGGAAAGCAGAATGCCCACAAGTACTTGGCTGTGACACACCTAATTGTACACCTTCATTCCTCTCAGTGCAGGTCTCAGAGAGGACTGAAGGTATAGTGGGGTTGGAGATCTCAGCTGATGAGGAGCAAGGAGAGGTCCTCTTTGTTCTTTGGTGTGGGTCTTTTAGATACGCTTGCCAACTAACTGCATGGCAGGTCAACATATGTCTGGTCAAGCATGTGGTGCCCAAGTGGGAGATGTTTTGGCCATGCGAGATACGCTTGAGACGTATGTTGCAAATAGCAGCGGTGTGATCTGATGCACTCATCTCAAAAAAGGCCCACACCTAAGAACTTTTGGAGTAACGCGCAGAGACAGCAGCGCCCTGCACATGCGGAGCTTTGCGGTGTGATGCAGTCAGTGTGCTGCCCTTAGGCTGGCCCCTGAAGGGCATCCTGCCTCGTTGGTTATGTGCCTCCTCCTCCTCTCAGGCACCAACGTTGAGTCAGTGACCTCATCATCCCCTCCCTCCTCATCACTGGAGAAAACCTGGCAGTATGCTGCAGCAGGGGGAGCATGACTGCCAGATTGCTGTCCATCTTGGGCACCCCCTCTGTCCGTGCTCACGTTACTGCCTTCATCTAGCTCAGTATCATCATCAGAGCCTTCTAAATGCTGGGCATCCTCCTGGAGCATGTGCCCAACACTGTGGTCAAACAGTTCGAGGGACTCCTCAGGAGGACATGGTGGGGCTAGGGAAGGAGTCACTGATGCCATTGAGCCGAGGGAAAAGGCCGTGTTGGCAGCTGCTTTGCCAGACAAAGTACCCTGAGCATGGGTGAGAGAGGATGAGGAGGATGAGGACGGCTTTGTCATCCACTCGGCCAAGTCTTCTGTATGTTGCGGCTCAACATGGCCAGCTGCCGAATAAAAAAGGCAAAGCGTGTCTCACGGCCACGTGCTGATGAGGATGCACCATCTCCACCACCAGCACTGTTGCCTCTAGACACAGAGCCTGCTTGCCCTCTCTTATTGGCTTGTGACTGTCTGCCTCTCCTTGTTGGCCTTCCAGACATACTAATGGCTTGCAGTGAGATGTAGCTGCACTAAGCTGGGATATATATTTATATATACTGATACTGCAGCTAGCAAAATCAACTGCCTGCCTGTAGTATGAGAACACCAACAATCTTCTACAGGTAGCTTTCGATGAACACTGTACAGTGGTCGCAATACACTAACTTGTAGCTTTAGCTGACCACTGTGCAGAGGACGCACTACACCAATGTTAAATGATGTAGCTGCCTGCAGTAGTGATAGGATCAGGAAAACACCACCAACCTTCTACAGGTAGCTTTAGCTGAACACTGTGAAGAGGACGCACTACACTAACGTTAAAATAATGTAGCTGCCTGCGGTAGTGATAAGATCAGAAAAACACCACCAACCTTTTAACAGGTATCTTTAGCTGAACACTGTGCAGAGGAGGCACTATACTAACGTGTAAATAATGTAGCTGCCTGCGGTAGTGATAGGATCAGGAAAACACCACCAACCTTCTACAGGTAGCTTTAGCTGAACACTGTGAAGAGGACCCACTACACTAATGTTAAAATAATGTAGCTGCCTGCGGTAGTGATAGGATCAGGAAAACACCACTAACTTGTAGCTTTAGCTGAACACTGTTCAGAGGACGCACTACACCAACTTGTAGCTTTAGCTGAACACTGTGCAGAGATCGACACTACACTAACTTGTAGCTTTAGCTAAACACTGTGCAGAGGTCACACTAAACTAACTTGTAGCGTCGAATTGCGAACGATATGGGCCGTTCGCGCCAAATTCGTGTGGCGCGTCACGGCCCATAATTCACTGCGGCGTCGCAGTGCATTGCTGGCTGTTGATTGGCCAAGCATGCACTATGACCCGCATGCTTGGCCAATCACAGCGCCGTCGGTAGAGAGAGCTGTAATTGGCCAAAGCCAGGGTGGCTTTGACCAATTATGGCTCAGGGGGTTTAGAACACGCCCCACACTATATAAGGCCACCTGCATGGCGGCCCTGTGTAGTGTGTTCCGGCGTGCTTAGAGAAAAAGAGAAACAGTGTCATTTCATTTGAGTTAGATTAGGCAGAACAGTCAGTCAGTTAGCTGCACTTACAGTGTATTGTGTATATATATGCATCCCAGGTGTTGTGTATATATATATATACACTGTATTCAGTTTAGCTAGATCCGTTCCTGTTATCTTCTTACTGACCGGCAGGCTTGTCTTGTTACAGTATTTACAGCTACCTGATGAAAATTACTGGTGTTCTTTTGATCCTATTAGTACCACAGTCAGGCAGCTAGACTATTTACAGTTAGTGCAGTGCGTCCTGCTCACAGTGTTCAGCAAAAGCTAAGTAGGGATGAGCTGAACACCCCTGTTCGGTTCGCACCAGAACAAGCGAACAGGATAAAAGTTTGTTCGAACACGCGAACACCGTTAAAGTCTATGGGACATGAACATGAATAATCAAAAGTGCTTATTTTAAAGGCTTATATGCAAGTTATTGTCATAAAAAGTGTTTGGGGACCTGGGTCCTGCCGCAGGGGACATGGATCAATGCAAAAAAACCTTTAAAAACGGTCTTTTTTTCGGGAGCAGTGATTTTAATAATGCTTAAAGTCAAACAATAAAAGTGTAATATCCCTTTAAATTTCGTAGCTGGGGGGTGTCTATAGTATACCTGTAAAGGGGCGCATGTTTCCCGTGTTTAGAACAGTCTGACAGCAAAATGACAGTGGACGCACTATTAACCCCCAGTATTGGTGTCAGCGGACACACTATTAAGCCCCAGCATTGGTGTCAGCGGACGCACTATTAACCCCGGCATTGGTGTCAGCGGACGCACTATTAAGCCCCAGCATTGGTGTCAGCGGACGCACTATTAACTCCCAGCATTGGTGTCAGCGGACGCTCTATTAACTCCCAGCATTGGTGTCAGCGGACGCTCTATTAACTCCCATTATTGGTGCCAGTGGACGCACTATTAACCCCCAGCAATGGTGTCAGCAGACGCACTATTAAATCCCAGCATTGGTGTCAGCGGACGCACTATTAACCCCGGCATTGGTGTCAGCGGACGCACTATTAACTCCCATTATTGGTGCCAGTGGACGCACTATTAACCCCCAGCAATGGTGTCAGCAGACGCACTATTAAATCCCAGCATTGGTGTCAGCGGACGCACTATTAACCGCGGCATTGGTGTCAGTGGACGCACTATTAAATCCCAGCATTGGTGTCAGCGGACGCACTATTAACTCCCAGCATTGGTGTCAGCGGACGCACTATTAACCCCCAGCATTGGTGTCAGCGGACGCTCTATTAACTCCCAGCATTGGTGTCAGCGGACGCAATATTAACCCCCAGCATTAGTGTCAGCGGACGCACTATTAACCCCGGCATTGGTGTCAGCGGACGCACTATTAACCCCCAGCATTGGTGTCAGTGGACGCACTATTAACCCCCAGCATTGGTGTCAGCGGACACACTATTAACCCCCAGCATTGGTGTCAGCGGACGCACTATTAACCCCCAGCATTGGTGTCAGCGGACGCTCTATTAACCCCCAGCATTGGTGTCAGCGGACGCACTATTAACCCCCAGCATTGGTGTCAGCGGACGCACTATTAACCCCCAGCATTGGTGTCAGCGGACGCTCTATTAGCCCCCAGCATTGGTGTCAGCGGACGCTCTATTAACCCCCCAGCATTGGTGTCAGCGGACGCACTATTAACCCCCAGCATTAAAGTCAGCGGACGCACTATTAACCCCCAGCATTGGTGTCAGCGGACGCACTATTAACTCCCAGCATTAGTGTCAGCGGACGCACTATTAACCCCCAGCATTGGTGTCAGCGGACGCACTATTAACTCCCAGCATTAGTGTCAGCGGACGCACTATTAACCCCCAGCATTGGTGTCAGCGGACGCACTATTAACACCCAGCATTGGTGTCAGCGGACGCACTATTAACCCCCAGCATTGGTGTCAGCGGACGCACTATTAACCCCCAGCATTGGTGTCAGCGGACGCACTATTAACTCCCAGCATTGGTGTCAGCGGACGCACTATTAACTCCCAGCATTGGTGTCAGCGGACGCTCTATTAACTCCCAGCATTGGTGTCAGCGGACGCTCTATTAACTCCCAGCATTGGTGTCAGCGGACGCACTATTAACTCCCAGCATTGGTGTCAGCGGACGCACTATTAACTCCCAGCATTGGTGTCAGCGGACGCACTATTAACTCCCAGCATTGGTGTCAGCAGACGCACTATTAACCCCCAGCATTAGTGTCAGCGGACGCACTATTAACTCCCAGCATTGGTGTCAGCGGACGCTCTATTAACTCCCAGCATTAGTGTCAGCGGACGCACTATTAACCCCCAGCATTGGTGTCAGCGGACGCACTATTAACCCCCAGCATTGGTGTCAGCGGACGCTCTATTAACCCCCAGCATTAGTGTCAGAGGACGCTCTATTAACTCCCAGCATTAGTGTCAGCGGACGCACTATTAACCCCCCGCATTGGTGTCAGCGGACGCACTATTAACCCCCAGCATTAGAGTAAGCGGACGCACTATTAACCCCCAGCATTGGTGTCAGCGGACGCACTATTAACCCCCAGCATTAGTGTCAGCGGACGCACTATTAACCCCCAGCATTGGTGTCAGCGGACGCACTATTAACCCCCAGCATTAGTGTCAGCGGACGCACTATTAACCCCCCGCATTGGTGTCAGCGGACGCACTATTAACTCCCAGCATTGGTGTCAGCGGACGCTCTATTAACTCCCAGCATTAGTGTCAGCGGACGCACTATTAACCCCCAGCATTGGTGTCAGCGGACGCACTATTAACCCCCAGCATTGGTGTCAGCGGACGCACTATTAACCCCCAGCATTGGTGTCAGCGGACGTTCTATTAACCCCCAGCATTGGTGTCAGCGGACGCTCTATTAACCCCCAGCATTGGTGTCAGCGGACGCTCTATTAACTCCCAGCATTAGTGTCAGCGGACGCACTATTAACCCCCCGCATTGGTGTCAGCGGACGCACTATTAACCCCCCGCATTGGTGTCAGCGGACGCACTATTAACCCCCAGCATTAGTGTCAGCGGACGCACTATTAACCCCCAGCATTGGTGTCAGCGGACGCTCTATTAACCCCCAGCATTAGTGTCAGCGGACACTCTATTAACCCCCAGCATTGGTGTCAGCGGACGCACTATTAACCCCCAGCATTGGTGTCAGCGGACGCACTATTAACCCCCAGCATTGGTGTCAGCGGACGTTCTATTAACCCCCAGCATTGGTGTCAGCGGACGCTCTATTAACCCCCAGCATTGGTGTCAGCGGACGCTCTATTAACTCCCAGCATTAGTGTCAGCGGACGCACTATTAACCCCCCGCATTGGTGTCAGCGGACGCACTATTAACCCCCCGCATTGGTGTCAGCGGACGCACTATTAACCCCCAGCATTAGTGTCAGCGGACGCACTATTAACCCCCAGCATTGGTGTCAGCGGACGCTCTATTAACCCCCAGCATTAGTGTCAGCGGACACTCTATTAACCCCCAGCATTGGTGTCAGCGGACGCACTATTAACCCCCAGCATTGGTGTCAGCGGACGCACTATTAACCCCCCGCATTAGTGTCAGCGGACGCACTATTAACCCCCAGCATTGGTGTCAGCGGACACTCTATTAACCCCCAGCATTGGTGTCAGCGGACACTCTATTAACCCCCAGCATTGGTGTCAGCGGACACTCTATTAACCCCCAGCATTGGTGTCAGCGGACGCACTATTAACCCCCAGCATTAGTGTCAGCGGACGCACTATTAACCCCCCGCATTGGTGTCAGCGGACGCACTATTAACCCCCAGCATTAGTGTCAGCGGACGCACTATTAACCCCCAGCATTGGTGTCAGCGGACGCACTATTAACCCCCAGCATTAGTGTCAGCGGACGCACTATTAACCCCCAGCATTGGTGTCAGCGGACGCTCTATTAACTCCCAGCATTGGTGTCAGCGGACGCACTATTAACCCCCAGCATTAGTGTCAGCGGACGCACTATTAACTCCCAGCATTGGTGTCAGCGGACGCACTATTAACTCCCACCATTGGTGTCAGCGGACGCACTATTAACCCCCAGCATTAGTGTCAGCGGACGCACTATTAACTCCCAGCATTGGTGTCAGCGGACGCACTATTAACCCCCAGCATTAGTGTCAGCGGACGCACTATTAACCCCCAGCATTGGTGTCAGCGGACGCTCTATTAACTCCCAGCATTGGTGTCAGCGGACGCACTATTAACCCCCCGCATTGGTGTCAGCGGACGCACTATTAACCCCCAGCATTAGAGTAAGCGGACGCACTATTAACCCCCAGCATTGGTGTCAGCGGACGCACTATTAACCCCCAGCATTAGTGTCAGCGGACGCACTATTAACCCCCAGCATTGGTGTCAGCGGACGCACTATTAACCCCCAGCATTAGTGTCAGCGGACGCACTATTAACCCCCCGCATTGGTGTCAGCGGACGCACTATTAACTCCCAGCATTGGTGTCAGCGGACGCTCTATTAACTCCCAGCATTAGTGTCAGCGGACGCACTATTAACCCCCAGCATTGGTGTCAGCGGACGCACTATTAACCCCCAGCATTGGTGTCAGCGGACGCACTATTAACCCCCAGCATTGGTGTCAGCGGACGTTCTATTAACCCCCAGCATTGGTGTCAGCGGACGCTCTATTAACCCCCAGCATTGGTGTCAGCGGACGCTCTATTAACTCCCAGCATTAGTGTCAGCGGACGCACTATTAACCCCCCGCATTGGTGTCAGCGGACGCACTATTAACCCCCCGCATTGGTGTCAGCGGACGCACTATTAACCCCCAGCATTAGTGTCAGCGGACGCACTATTAACCCCCAGCATTGGTGTCAGCGGACGCACTATTAACCCCCAGCATTAGTGTCAGCGGACGCACTATTAACCCCCCGCATTGGTGTCAGCGGACGCACTATTAACCCCCAGCATTAGTGTCAGCGGACGCACTATTAACCCCCAGCATTGGTGTCAGCGGACGCACTATTAACCCCCAGCATTAGTGTCAGCGGACGCACTATTAACCCCCAGCATTGGTGTCAGCGGACGCTCTATTAACTCCCAGCATTGGTGTCAGCGGACGCACTATTAACCCCCAGCATTAGTGTCAGCGGACGCACTATTAACTCCCAGCATTGGTGTCAGCGGACGCACTATTAACTCCCAGCATTGGTGTCAGCGGACGCACTATTAACCCCCAGCATTAGTGTCAGCGGACGCACTATTAACTCCCAGCATTGGTGTCAGCGGACGCACTATTAACTCCCAGCATTGGTGTCAGCGGACGCACTATTAACTCCCAGCATTGGTGTCAGCGGACGCACTATTAACCCTGGCATTGGTGTCAGCGGACGCACTATTAACCCCCAGCATTAGTGTCAGCGGACGCACTATTAACCCTGGCATTGGTGTCAGCAGACGCACTATTAACTCCCAGCATTGGTGTCAGCGGACGCAGTATTAACTCCCAGCATTTGTGTCAGCGGACGCACTATTAACCCCCAGCATTGGTGTCAGCGGACGCACTATTAACCCCCAGCATTAGTGTCAGCGGACGCACTATTAACCCCCAGCATTGGTGTCAGCGGACGCACTATTAACCCCCAGCATTAGTGTCAGCGGACGCACTATTAACCCCCCGCATTGGTGTCAGCGGACGCACTATTAACTCCCAGCATTGGTGTCAGCGGACGCTCTATTAACTCCCAGCATTAGTGTCAGCGGACGCACTATTAACCCCCAGCATTGGTGTCAGCGGACGCACTATTAACCCCCAGCATTGGTGTCAGCGGACGCACTATTAACCCCCAGCATTGGTGTCAGCGGACGTTCTATTAACCCCCAGCATTGGTGTCAGCGGACGCTCTATTAACCCCCAGCATTGGTGTCAGCGGACGCTCTATTAACTCCCAGCATTAGTGTCAGCGGACGCACTATTAACCCCCCGCATTGGTGTCAGCGGACGCACTATTAACCCCCCGCATTGGTGTCAGCGGACGCACTATTAACCCCCAGCATTAGTGTCAGCGGACGCACTATTAACCCCCAGCATTGGTGTCAGCGGACGCACTATTAACCCCCAGCATTAGTGTCAGCGGACGCACTATTAACCCCCCGCATTGGTGTCAGCGGACGCACTATTAACCCCCAGCATTAGTGTCAGCGGACGCACTATTAACCCCCAGCATTGGTGTCAGCGGACGCACTATTAACCCCCAGCATTAGTGTCAGCGGACGCACTATTAACCCCCAGCATTGGTGTCAGCGGACGCTCTATTAACTCCCAGCATTGGTGTCAGCGGACGCACTATTAACCCCCAGCATTAGTGTCAGCGGACGCACTATTAACTCCCAGCATTGGTGTCAGCGGACGCACTATTAACTCCCAGCATTGGTGTCAGCGGACGCACTATTAACTCCCAGCATTGGTGTCAGCGGACGCACTATTAACCCCCAGCATTAGTGTCAGCGGACGCACTATTAACTCCCAGCATTGGTGTCAGCGGACGCACTATTAACTCCCAGCATTGGTGTCAGCGGACGCACTATTAACTCCCAGCATTGGTGTCAGCGGACGCACTATTAACCCTGGCATTGGTGTCAGCGGACGCACTATTAACCCCCAGCATTAGTGTCAGCGGACGCACTATTAACCCTGGCATTGGTGTCAGCGGACGCACTATTAACTCCCAGCATTGGTGTCAGCGGACGCAGTATTAACTCCCAGCATTTGTGTCAGCGGACGCACTATTAACCCCCAGCATTGGTGTCAGCGGACGCACTATTAACCCCCAGCATTGGTGTCAGCGGACGCACTATTAACCCCCAGCATTGGTGTCAGCGGACGCACTATTAACTCCCAGCATTGGTGTCAGCGGACGCACTATTAACTCCCAGCATTGGTGTCAGCGGACGCACTATTAACCCCCAGAATTTGTGTCAGCGGACGCACTATTAACTCCCAGCATTAGTGTCAGCGGACGCACTATTAACTCCCAGCATTGGTGTCAGCGGACGCACTATTAACCCCCAGCATTGGTGTCAGCGGACGCACTATTAACCCCCCGCATTGGTGTCAGCGGACGCACTATTAACTCCCAGCATTGGTGTCAGCGGACGCACTATTAACTCCCAGCATTGGTGTCAGCGGACGCACTATTAACCCCCAGAATTTGTGTCAGCGGACGCACTATTAACTCCCAGCATTAGTGTCAGCGGACGCACTATTAACTCCCAGCATTGGTGTCAGCGGACGCACTATTAACCCCCAGCATTGGTGTCAGCGGACGCACTATTAACCCCCAGCATTAGTGTCAGCGGACGCACTATTAACCCCCAGCATTGGTGTCAGCGGACGCACTATTAACCCCCAGCATTAGTGTCAGCGGACGCACTATTAACCCCCCGCATTGGTGTCAGCGGACGCACTATTAACTCCCAGCATTGGTGTCAGCGGACGCTCTATTAACTCCCAGCATTAGTGTCAGCGGACGCACTATTAACCCCCAGCATTGGTGTCAGCGGACGCACTATTAACCCCCAGCATTGGTGTCAGCGGACGTTCTATTAACCCCCAGCATTGGTGTCAGCGGACGCTCTATTAACCCCCAGCATTGGTGTCAGCGGACGCTCTATTAGCCCCCAGCATTAGTGTCAGAGGACGCTCTATTAACTCCCAGCATTAGTGTCAGCGGACGCACTATTAACCCCCCGCATTGGTGTCAGCGGACGCACTATTAACCCCCCGCATTGGTGTCAGCGGACGCACTATTAACCCCCAGCATTAGTGTCAGCGGACGCACTATTAACCCCCAGCATTGGTGTCAGCGGACGCACTATTAACCCCCAGCATTAGTGTCAGCGGACGCACTATTAACCCCCCGCATTGGTGTCAGCGGACGCACTATTAACCCCCAGCATTAGTGTCAGCGGACGCACTATTAACCCCCAGCATTGGTGTCAGCGGACGCACTATTAACCCCCAGCATTAGTGTCAGCGGACGCACTATTAACCCCCAGCATTGGTGTCAGCGGACGCTCTATTAACTCCCAGCATTGGTGTCAGCGGACGCACTATTAACCCCCAGCATTAGTGTCAGCGGACGCACTATTAACTCCCAGCATTGGTGTCAGCGGACGCACTATTAACTCCCAGCATTGGTGTCAGCGGACGCACTATTAACCCCCAGCATTAGTGTCAGCGGACGCACTATTAACTCCCAGCATTGGTGTCAGCGGACGCACTATTAACTCCCAGCATTGGTGTCAGCGGACGCACTATTAACCCCCAGCATTAGTGTCAGCGGACGCACTATTAACTCCCAGCATTGGTGTCAGCGGACGCACTATTAACTCCCAGCATTGGTGTCAGCGGACGCACTATTAACCCTGGCATTGGTGTCAGCGGACGCACTATTAACCCCCAGCATTAGTGTCAGCGGACGCACTATTAACCCTGGCATTGGTGTCAGCGGACGCACTATTAACTCCCAGCATTGGTATCAGCGGACGCAGTATTAACTCCCAGCATTTGTGTCAGCGGACGCACTATTAACCCCCAGCATTGGTGTCAGCGGACGCACTATTAACCCCCAGCATTGGTGTCAGCGGACGCACTATTAACCCTCAGCATTGGTGTCAGCGGACGCACTATTAACTCCCAGCATTGGTGTCAGCGGACGCACTATTAACCCCCAGAATTTGTGTCAGCGGACGCACTATTAACTCCCAGCATTAGTGTCAGCGGACGCACTATTAACTCCCAGCATTGGTGTCAGCGGACGCACTATTAACCCCCAGCATTGGTGTCAGCGGACGCACTATTAACCCCCAGCATTGGTGTCAGCGGACGCACTATTAACCCCCAGCATTGGTGTCAGCGGACGCACTATTAACCCCCAGCATTGGTGTCAGCGGACGCACTATTAACCCCCAGCATTGGTGTCAGCGGACGCACTATTAACCCCCAGCATTGGTGTCAGCGGACGCACTATTAACCCTCAGCATTGGTGTCAGCGGACGCACTATTAACCCCCCAGCATTGGTGTCAGCGGACGCACTATTAACCCCCAGCATTGGTGTCAGCGGACGCACTAACCCCCAGCATTGGTGTCAGCGGACGCACTATTAACCCTCAGCATTGGTGTCAGCGGACGCACTATTAACCCCCAGCATTGGTGTCAGCGGACACTCTATTAACCCCCAGCATTGGTGTCAGCGGACGCACTATTAACCCCCAGCATTGGTGTCAGCGGACGCACTATTAACCCCCAGCATTGGTGTCAGCGGACACTCTATTAACCCCCAGCATTGGTGTCAGCGGACGCACTATTAACCCCCAGCATTGGTGTCAGCAGACGCTCTATTAACCCCCAGCATTAGTGTCAGCGGACGCACTATTAACCCCCAGCATTGGTGTTAGCGGACGCTCTATTAACCCCCCGCATTGGTGTCAGCGGACGCACTATTAACCCCCAGCATTGGTGTCAGCGGACGCACTATTAACCCCCAGCATTGGTGTCAGCGGACGCTCTATTAACCCCCAGCATTGGTGTCAGCGGACGCACTATTAACCCCCAGCATTGGTGTCAGCGGACGCACTATTAACCCCCAGCATTGGTGTCAGCGGACGCTCTATTAACCCCCGACATTGGTGTCAGCGGACGCTCTATTAACCCCCAGCATTGGTGTCAGCGGACGCTCTATTAACCCCCAGCATTGGTGTCAGCGGACGCACTATTAACCCCCAGCATTGGTGTCAGCAGACGCTCTATTAACCCCCAGCATTGGTGTCAGCGGACGCACTATTAACCCCCAGCATTGGTGTCAGCGGACGCTCTATTAACCCCCGACATTGGTGTCAGCGGACGCACTATTAACTCCCAGCATTGGTGTCAGCGGACGCTCTATTAACCCCCAGCATTGGTGTCAGCGGACGTACTATTAACTCCCAGCATTGGTGTCAGCGGACGCTCTATTAACCCCCAGCTTTGGTGTCAGCGGACGCACTATTAACCCCCAGCATTGGTGTCAGCGGACGCTCTATTAACCCCCAGCATTGGTGTCAGCGGACGCTCTATTAACCCCCGACATTGGTGTCAGCGGACGCACTATTAACCCCCAGCATTGGTGTCAGCGGACGCTCTATTAACCCCCAGCATTGGTGTCAGCGGACGTACTATTAACCCCCAGCATTGGTGTCAGCGGACGCTCTATTAACCCTCAGCATTAGTGTCAGCGGACGCACTATTAACCCCCAGCATTGGTGTCAGCGGACGCTCTATTAACCCCCGACATTGGTGTCAGCGGACGCTCTATTAACCCCCAGCATTGGTGTCAGAGGACGCACTATTAACCCCCAGCATTGGTGTCAGCGGACGCACTATTAACCCTCAGCATTGGTGTCAGCGGACGCTCTATTAACCCCCAGCATTGGTGTCAGCGGACGCACTATTAACCCCCGACATTGGTGTCAGCGGACGCACTATTAACCCCGGAATTGGTGTCAGCGGACGCTCTATTAACCCCCAGCATTGGTGTCAGCGGACGCACTATTAACCCCCAGCATTGGTGTCAGCGGACGCACTATTAACTCCCAGCATTGGTGTCAGCAGACGCTCTATTAACCCCCAGCATTGGTGTCAGCGGACGCACTATTAACCCCCAGCATTGGTGTCAGCGGACGCTCTATTAACCCCCAGCATTGGTGTCAGCGGACGCTCTATTAACCCCCAGCATTGGTGTCAGCGGACGCACTATTAACCCCCCACATTGGTGTCAGCGGACGCACTATTAACCCCCCACATTGGTGTCAGCGGACGCACTATTAACCCCCAGAATTGGTGTCAGCGGACGCACTATTAACCCCCAGAATTGGTGTCAGCGGACGCACTATTAACCCCCAGAATTGGTGTCAGCGGACGCACTATTAACCCCCAGAATTGGTGTCAGCGGACGCACTATTAACCCCCAGAATTGGTGTCAGCGGACGCACTATTAACCCCCAGAATTGGTGTCAGCGGACGCACTATTAACCCCCAGCATTGGTGTCAGCGGACGCTCTATTAACCCCCAGCATTGGTGTCAGCGGACGCACTATTAACCCTCAGCATTGGTGTCAGCGGACGCACTGTTAACCCCCCACATTGGTGTCAGCGGACGCACTATTAACCCCCCACATTGGTGTCAGCGGACGCACTATTAACCCCCCAGCATTGGTGTCAGCGGACGCACTATTAACCCCCAGCATTGGTGTCAGCGGACGCACTATTAACCCCCAGCATTGGTGTCAGCGGACGCTCTATTAACCCCCAGCATTGGTGTCAGCGGACGCACTATTAACCCCCAGCATTGGTGTCAGCGGACGCACTATTAACCCCCAGCATTGGTGTCAGCGGACGCTCTATTAACCCCCAGCATTGGTGTCAGCGGACGCACTATTAACCCCCAGCATTAGAGTCAGCGGACGCTCTATTAACCCCCCGCATTGGTGTCAGCGGACGCACTATTAACCCCCAGCATTGGTGTCAGCGGACGCACTATTAACCCCCAGCATTGGTGTCAGCGGACGCACTATTAACCCCCAGCATTGGTGTCAGCGGACGCTCTATTAACCCCCAGCATTGGTGTCAGCGGACGCACTATTAACCCCCAGCATTGGTGTCAGCGGACGCACTATTAACCCCCAGCATTGGTGTCAGCGGACGCTCTATTAACCCCCAGCATTGGTGTCAGCGGACGCACTATTAACCCCCAGCATTGGTGTCAGCGGACGCTCTATTAACCCCCAGCATTGGTGTCAGCGGACGCACTATTAACCCCCAGCATTGGTGTCAGCGGACGCACTATTAACCCCCAGCATTGGTGTCAGCGGACGCATTATTAACCCCCAGCATTGGTGTCAGCGGACGCACTATTAACCCCCAGCATTGGTGTCAGCGGACGCTCTATTAACCCCCAGCATTGGTGTCAGCGGACGCACTATTAACCCCCAGCATTGGTGTCAGCGGACGTAATATTAACCCCCAGCATTGGTGTCAGCGGACGCATTATTAACCCCCAGCATTGGTGTCAGCGGACGCACTATTAACCCCCAGCATTGGTGTCAGCGGACGCTCTATTAACCCCCAGCATTGGTGTCAGCGGACGCTCTATTAACCCCCAGCATTGGTGTCAGCGGACGCATTATTAACCCCCAGCATTGGTGTCAGCGGACGCACTATTAACCCCCAGCATTGGTGTCAGCGGACGCATTATTAACCCCCAGCATTGGTGTCAGCGGACGCACTATTAACCCCCCACATTGGTGTCAGCGGACGCACTATTAACCCCCGACATTGGTGTCAGCGGACGCACTATTAACCCCGGAATTGGTGTCAGCGGACGCACTATTAACCCCCAGCATTGGTGTCAGCGGACGCACTATTAACCCCCAGCATTGGTGTCAGCGGACGCTCTATTAACCCCCAGCATTGGTGTCAGCGGACGCTCTATTAACCCCCAGCATTGGTGTCAGCGGACGCTCTATTAACCCCCAGCATTGGTGTCAGCGGACGCACTATTAACCCCCCACATTGGTGTCAGCGGACGCACTATTAACCCCCCACATTGGTGTCAGCGGACGCACTATTAACCCCCAGCATTGGTGTCAGCGGACGCACTATTAACCCCCAGAATTGGTGTCAGCGGACGCACTATTAACCCCCAGAATTGGTGTCAGCGGACGCACTATTAACCCCCAGAATTGGTGTCAGCGGACGCACTATTAACCCCCAGAATTGGTGTCAGCGGACGCACTATTAACCCCCAGAATTGGTGTCAGCGGACGCACTATTAACCCCCAGCATTGGTGTCAGCGGACGCTCTATTAACCCCCAGCATTGGTGTCAGCGGACGCACTATTAACCCTCAGCATTGGTGTCAGCGGACGCACTGTTAACCCCCCACATTGGTGTCAGCGGACGCACTATTAACCCCCCACATTGGTGTCAGCGGACGCACTATTAACCCCCCAGCATTGGTGTCAGCGGACGCACTATTAACCCCCAGCATTGGTGTCAGCGGACGCACTATTAACCCCCAGCATTGGTGTCAGCGGACGCTCTATTAACCCCCAGCATTGGTGTCAGCGGACGCACTATTAACCCCCAGCATTGGTGTCAGCGGACGCACTATTAACCCCCAGCATTGGTGTCAGCGGACGCTCTATTAACCCCCAGCATTGGTGTCAGCGGACGCACTATTAACCCCCAGCATTAGAGTCAGCGGACGCTCTATTAACCCCCCGCATTGGTGTCAGCGGACGCACTATTAACCTCCAGCATTGGTGTCAGCGGACGCACTATTAACCCCCAGCATTGGTGTCAGCGGACGCACTATTAACCCCCAGCATTGGTGTCAGCGGACGCTCTATTAACCCCCAGCATTGGTGTCAGCGGACGCACTATTAACCCCCAGCATTGGTGTCAGCGGACGCACTATTAACCCCCAGCATTGGTGTCAGCGGACGCTCTATTAACCCCCAGCATTGGTGTCAGCGGACGCACTATTAACCCCCAGCATTGGTGTCAGCGGACGCTCTATTAACCCCCAGCATTGGTGTCAGCGGACGCACTATTAACCCCCAGCATTGGTGTCAGCGGACGCACTATTAACCCCCAGCATTGGTGTCAGCGGACGCATTATTAACCCCCAGCATTGGTGTCAGCGGACGCACTATTAACCCCCAGCATTGGTGTCAGCGGACGCTCTATTAACCCCCAGCATTGGTGTCAGCGGACGCACTATTAACCCCCAGCATTGGTGTCAGCGGACGTACTATTAACCCCCAGCATTGGTGTCAGCGGACGCATTATTAACCCCCAGCATTGGTGTCAGCGGACGCACTATTAACCCCCAGCATTGGTGTCAGCGGACGCTCTATTAACCCCCAGCATTGGTGTCAGCGGACGCTCTATTAACCCCCAGCATTGGTGTCAGCGGACGCATTATTAACCCCCAGCATTGGTGTCAGCGGACGCACTATTAACCCCCAGCATTGGTGTCAGCGGACGCATTATTAACCCCCAGCATTGGTGTCAGCGGACGCACTATTAACCCCCCACATTGGTGTCAGCGGACGCACTATTAACCCCCGACATTGGTGTCAGCGGACGCACTATTAACCCCGGAATTGGTGTCAGCGGACGCACTATTAACCCCCAGCATTGGTGTCAGCGGACGCACTATTAACCCCCAGCATTGGTGTCAGCGGACGCTCTATTAACCCCCAGCATTGGTGTCAGCGGACGCACTATTAACCCTCAGCATTGGTGTCAGCGGACGCACTGTTAACCCCCCACATTGGTGTCAGCGGACGCACTATTAACCCCCCACATTGGTGTCAGCGGACGCACTATTAACCCCCCAGCATTGGTGTCAGCGGACGCACTATTAACCCCCAGCATTGGTGTCAGCGGACGCACTATTAACCCCCAGCATTGGTGTCAGCGGACGCTCTATTAACCCCCAGCATTGGTGTCAGCGGACGCACTATTAACCCCCAGCCTTGGTGTCAGCGGACGCACTATTAACCCCCAGCATTGGTGTCAGCGGACGCTCTATTAACCCCCAGCATTGGTGTCAGCGGACGCACTATTAACCCCCAGCATTAGAGTCAGCGGACGCTCTATTAACCCCCCGCATTGGTGTCAGCGGACGCACTATTAACCCCCAGCATTGGTGTCAGCGGACGCACTATTAACCCCCAGCATTGGTGTCAGCGGACGCACTATTAACCCCCAGCATTGGTGTCAGCGGACGCATTATTAACCCCCAGCATTGGTGTCAGCGGACGCACTATTAACCCCCAGCATTGGTGTCAGCGGACGCTCTATTAACCCCCAGCATTGGTGTCAGCGGACGCACTATTAACCCCCAGCATTGGTGTCAGCGGACGCTCTATTAACCCCCAGCATTGGTGTCAGCGGACGCTCTATTAACCCCCAGCATTGGTGTCAGCGGACGCATTATTAACCCCCAGCATTGGTGTCAGCGGACGCACTATTAACCCCCAGCATTGGTGTCAGCGGACGCTCTATTAACCCCCAGCATTGGTGTCAGCGGACGCATTATTAACCCCCAGCATTGGTGTCAGCGGACGCATTATTAACCCCCAGCATTGGTGTCAGCGGACGCACTATTAACCCCCAGCATTGGTGTCAGCGGACGCACTATTAACCCCCAGCATTGGTGTCAGCGGACGCACTATTAACCCTCAGCATTGGTGTCAGCGGACGCATTATTAACCCCCAGCATTGGTGTCAGCGGACGCTCTATTAACCCCCAGCATTGGTGTCAGCGGACGCATTATTAACCCCCAGCATTGGTGTCAGCAGACGCACTATTAACCCCCAGCATTGGTGTCAGCGGACGCTCTATTAACCCCCAGCATTGGTGTCAGCGGACGCACTATTAACCCCCAGCATTGGTGTCAGCGGACGCACTATTAACCCCCAGCATTGGTGTCAGCGGACGCACTATTAACTCCCAGCATTGGTGTCAGCGGACGCACTATTAACCCTCAGCATTGGTGTCAGCGGACGCACTATTAACCCCCAGCATTGGTGTCAGCGGACGCTCTATTAACCCCCAGCATTGGTGTCAGCGGACGCACTAACCCCCAGCATTGGTGTCAGCGGACGCACTATTAACCCTCAGCATTGGTGTCAGCGGACGCACTATTAACCCCCAGCATTGGTGTCAGCGGACGCACTATTAACCCCCAGCATTGGTGTCAGCGGACGCTCTATTAACCCCCAGCATTGGTGTCAGCGGACGCACTAACCCCCAGCATTGGTGTCAGCGGACGCACTATTAACCCTCAGCATTGGTGTCAGCGGACGCACTATTAACCCCCAGCATTGGTGTCAGCGGACGCTCTATTAACCCCCAGCATTGGTGTCAGCGGACGCACTATTAACCCCCAGCATTGGTGTCAGCGGACGCACTATTAACCCCCAGCATTGGTGTCAGCGGACGCTCTATTAACCCCCAGCATTGGTGTCAGCGGACGCACTATTAACCCCCAGCATTGGTGTCAGCGGACGCACTATTAACCCCCAGCATTGGTGTCAGCAGACGCTCTATTAACCCCCAGCATTAGTGTCAGCGGACGCACTATTAACCCCCAGCATTGGTGTTAGCGGACGCTCTATTAACCCCCCGCATTGGTGTCAGCGGACGCACTATTAACCCCCAGCATTGGTGTCAGCGGACGCACTATTAACCCCCAGCATTGGTGTCAGCGGACGCTCTATTAACCCCCGACATTGGTGTCAGCGGACGCTCTATTAACCCCCAGCATTGGTGTCAGCGGACGCTCTATTAACCCCCAGCATTGGTGTCAGCGGACGCACTATTAACCCCCAGCATTGGTGTCAGCAGACGCTCTATTAACCCCCAGCATTGGTGTCAGCGGACGCACTATTAACCCCCAGCATTGGTGTCAGCGGACGCTCTATTAACCCCCGGCATTGGTGTCAGCGGACGCACTATTAACTCCCAGCATTGGTGTCAGCGGACGCTCTATTAACCCCCAGCATTGGTGTCAGCGGACGCACTATTAACCCCCAGCATTGGTGTCAGCGGACGCTCTATTAACCCCCAGCATTGGTGTCAGCGGACGCTCTATTAACCCCCGACATTGGTGTCAGCGGACGCACTATTAACCCCCAGCATTGGTGTCAGCGGACGCTCTATTAACCCCCAGCATTAGTGTCAGCGGACGCACTATTAACCCCCAGCATTGGTGTCAGCGGACGCTCTATTAACCCCCGACATTGGTGTCAGCGGACGCTCTATTAACCCCCAGCATTGGTGTCAGAGGACGCACTATTAACCCCCAGCATTGGTGTCAGCGGACGCACTATTAACCCCCAGCATTGGTGTCAGCGGACGCTCTATTAACCCCCAGCATTGGTGTCAGAGGACGCACTATTAACCCCCAGCATTGGTGTCAGCGGACGCACTATTAACCCTCAGCATTGGTGTCAGCGGACGCTCTATTAACCCCCAGCATTGGTGTCAGCGGACGCACTATTAACCCCCAGCATTGGTGTCAGCGGACGCACTATTAACCCCCAGCATTGGTGTCAGCGGACGCACTATTAACCCCCGACATTGGTGTCAGCGGACGCTCTATTAACCCCCAGCATTGGTGTCAGCGGACGCTCTATTAACCCCCAGCATTGGTGTCAGCGGACGCTCTATTAACCCCCAGCATTGGTGTCAGCGGACGCACTATTAACCCCCCACATTGGTGTCAGCGGACGCACTATTAACCCCCAGCATTGGTGTCAGCGGACGCACTATTAACCCCCAGAATTGGTGTCAGCGGACGCACTATTAACCCCCAGAATTGGTGTCAGCGGACGCACTATTAACCCCCAGAATTGGTGTCAGCGGACGCACTATTAACCCCCAGAATTGGTGTCAGCGGACGCACTATTAACCCCCAGAATTGGTGTCAGCGGACGCACTATTAACCCCCAGCATTGGTGTCAGCGGACGCTCTATTAACCCCCAGCATTGGTGTCAGCGGACGCACTATTAACCCTCAGCATTGGTGTCAGCGGACGCACTATTAACCCCCCACATTGGTGTCAGCGGACGCACTATTAACCCCCCACATTGGTGTCAGCGGACGCACTATTAACCCCCCAGCATTGGTGTCAGCGGACGCACTATTAACCCCCAGCATTGGTGTCAGCGGACGCACTATTAACCCCCAGCATTGGTGTCAGCGGACGCTCTATTAACCCCCAGCATTGGTGTCAGCGGACGCACTATTAACCCCCAGCATTGGTGTCAGCGGACGCACTATTAACCCCCAGCATTGGTGTCAGCGGACGCACTATTAACCCCCCACATTGGTGTCAGCGGACGCACTATTAACCCCCCAGCATTGGTGTCAGCGGACGCACTATTAACCCCCAGCATTGGTGTCAGCGGACACACTATTAACCCCCAGCATTGGTGTCAGCGGACGCACTATTAACTCCCAACATTGGTGTCAGCGGACGCTCTATTAACTCCCAGCATTAGTGTCAGCGGACGCACTATTAACCCCCAGCATTGGTGTCAGCGGACGCACTATTAACCCCCAGCATTAGAGTCAGCGGACGCTCTATTAACCCCCCGCATTGGTGTCAGCGGACGCACTATTAACCCCCAGCATTGGTGTCAGCGGACGCACTATTAACCCCCAGCATTGGTGTCAGCGGACGCACTATTAACCCCCAGCATTGGTGTCAGCGGACGCTCTATTAACCCCCAGCATTGGTGTCAGCGGACGCTCTATTAACCCCCAGCATTGGTGTCAGCGGACGCACTATTAACCCCCAGCATTGGTGTCAGCGGACGCTCTATTAACCCCCAGCATTGGTGTCAGCGGACGCTCTATTAACTCCCAGCATTGGTGTCAGCGGACGCACTATTAACTCCCAGCATTGGTGTCAGCGGACGCACTATTAACCCCCAGCATTGGTGTCAGCGGACGCACTATTAACCCCCAGCATTGGTGTCAGCGGACGCATTATTAACCCCCAGCATTGGTGTCAGCGGACGCACTATTAACCCCCAGCATTGGTGTCAGCGGACGCTCTATTAACCCCCAGCATTGGTGTCAGCGGACGCACTATTAACCCCCAGCATTGGTGTCAGCGGACGCACTATTAACCCTCAGCATTGGTGTCAGCGGACGCACTATTAACCCCCAGCATTGGTGTCAGCGGACGCACTATTAACCCCCAGCATTGGTGTCAGCGGACGCACTATTAACCCTCAGCATTGGTGTCAGCGGACGCACTATTAACCCCCAGCATTGGTGTCAGCGGACGCATTATTAACCCCCAGCATTGGTGTCAGCGGACGCACTATTAACCCCCAGCATTGGTGTCAGCGGACGCACTATTAACCCCCAGCATTGGTGTCAGCGGACGCATTATTAACCCCCAGCATTGGTGTCAGCGGACGCTCTATTAACCCCCAGCATTGGTGTCAGCGGACGCATTATTAACCCCCAGCATTGGTGTCAGCGGACGCTCTATTAACCCCCAGCATTGGTGTCAGCGGATGCTCTATTAACCCCCAGCATTGGTGTCAGCGGACGCATTATTAACCCCCAGCATTGGTGTCAGCGGACGCATTATTAACCCCCAGCATTGGTGTCAGCGGACGCATTATTAACTCCCAGCATTGGTGTCAGCGGACGCATTATTAACCCCCAGCATTGGTGTCAGCGGACGCTCTATTAACCCCCAGCATTGGTGTCAGCGGACGCACTATTAACCCCGGCATTGGTGTCAGCGGACGCACTATTAACCCCCCAGCATTGGTGTCAGCGGACGCACTATTAACCCCCCAGCATTGGTGTCAGCGGACGCTCTATTAACCCCCAGCATTGGTGTCAGCGGACGCACTATTAACCCCCCACATTGGTGTCAGCGGACGCACTATTAACCCCCAGCATTGGTGTCAGCGGACGCACTATTAACCCCCAGCATTGGTGTCAGCGGACGCACTATTAACCCCCAGCATTAGTGTCAGCGGACGCACTATTAACCCCCCGCATTGGTGTCAGCGGACGCACTATTAACCCCCAGCATTGGTGTCAGCGGACGCACTATTAAATCCCAGCATTAGTGTCAGCGGACGCTCTATTAACTCCCAGCATTGGTGTCAGCGGACGCACTATTAACCCCCAGCATTGGTGTCAGCGGACGCACTATTAACCCCCAGCATTGGTGTCAGCGGACGCTCTATTAACCCCCAGCATTGGTGTCAGCGGACGCACTATTAACTCCCAGCATTGGTGTCAGCGGATGCACTATTAACCCCCAGAATTGGTGTCAGCGGACGCTCTATTAACTCCCAGCATTGGTGTCAGTGGACGCACTATTAACCCCCCGCATTGGTGTCAGCGGACGCACTATTAACCCCCAGCATTGGTGTCAGCGGACGCACTATTAACCCCCAGCATTGGTGTCAGCGGACGCACTATTAACTCCCAGCATTAGTGTCAGCGGACGCACTATTAACTCCGGCATTGGTGTCAGCGGACGCACTATTAACCCCCAGAATTGGTGTCAGCGGACGCACTATTAACCCCCAGCATTAGTGTCAGCGGACGCACTATTAACCCCCAGCATTGGTGTCAGCGGACGCTCTATTAACCCCCAGCATTAGTGTCAGCGGACGCACTATTAACCCCCAGCATTAGTGTCAGCGGACGCACTATTAACCCCCAGCATTGGTGTCAGCGGACGCACTATTAACCCCCAGCATTAGTGTCAGCGGACGCACTATTAACCCCCAGCATTAGTGTCAGCGGACGCACTATTAACCCCCAGCATTGGTGTCAGCGGACGCACTATTAACCCCCAGCATTAGTGTCAGCGGACGCACTATTAACCCCCAGCATTAGTGTCAGCGGACGCTCTATTAACCCCCCAGCATTGGTGTCAGCGGACGCACTATTAACCCCCAGCATTGGTGTCAGCGGACGCACTATTAACCCCCAGCATTGGTGTCAGCGGACGCACTATTAACCCCCAGCATTGGTGTCAGCGGACGCTCTATTAACCCCCCAGCATTGGTGTCAGCGGACGCACTATTAACTCCCAGCATTGGTGTCAGCGGACGCACTATTAACCCCCAGCATTAGAGTCAGCGGACGCACTATTAACCCCCAGCATTGGTGTCAGCGGACGCACTATTAACCCCCAGCATTAGAGTCAGCGGACGCACTATTAACCCCCCACATTGGTGTCAGCGGACGCACTATTAACCCCCCAGCATTGGTGTCAGCGGACGCACTATTAACTCCCAGCATTGGTGTCAGCGGACGCACTATTAACCCCCAGCATTAGAGTCAGCGGACGCACTATTAACCCCCAGCATTGGTGTCAGCGGACGCACTATTAACTCCCAGCATTGGTGTCAGCGGACGCACTATTAACCCCCAGCATTAGAGTCAGCGGACGCTCTATTAACCCCTCAGCATTGGTGTCAGCGGACGCACTATTAACTCCCAGCATTGGTGTCAGCGGACGCACTATTAACCCCCAGCATTAGAGTCAGCGGACGCACTATTAACCCCCAGCATTGGTGTCAGCGGACGCACTATTAACCCCCAGCATTAGAGTCAGCGGACGCACTATTAACCCCCAGCATTAGAGTCAGCGGACACACTATTAACCCCCAGCATTGGTGTCAGCGGACGCACTATTAACTCCCAGCATTGGTGTCAGCGGACGCACTATTAACCCCCAGCATTAGAGTCAGCGGACGCACTATTAACCCCCCGCATTGGTGTCAGCGGACGCACTATTAACCCCCCGCATTGGTGTCAGCGGACGCACTATTAACCCCCAGCATTGGTGTCAGCGGACGCTCTATTAACCCCCAGCATTGGTGTCAGAGGACGCTCTATTAACTCCCAGAATTAGTGTCAGCGGACGCACTATTAACTTAACCCCCAACATTGGTGTCAGCGGACGCACTATTAACCCCCAACATTGGTGTCAGCGGACGCACTATTAACCCCCAACATTGGTGTCAGCGGACGCACTATTAACCCCCCGGATTGGTGTCAGCGGACGCACTATTAACCCCCCGGATTGGTGTCAGCGGACGCACTATTAACCCCCCGCATTGGTGTCAGCGGACGCACTATTAACCCCCAGCATTAGTGTCAGCGGACGCACTATTAACCCCCTGCATTGGTGTCAGCGGACGCACTATTAACCCCCCGCATTGGTGTCAGCGGACGCACTATTAACCCCCAGCATTGGTGTCAGCGGACGCTCTATTAACCCCCAGCATTAGTGTCAGCGGATGCACTATTAACCCCCAGCATTGGTGTCAGCGGACGCACTATTAACCCCCAGCATTGTTATCAGCGGACGCACTATTAACCCCCAGCATTAGTGTCAGCGGATGCACTATTAACCCCCAGCATTAGTGTCAGCGGATGCACTATTAACCCCCAGCATTGGTGTCAGCGGACGCTCTATTAACCCCCAGCATTAGTGTCAGCGGACGCACTATTAACCCCCCGCATTGGTGTCAGCGGACGCACTATTAACCCTGGCATTGGTGTCAGCGGACGCACTATTAACCCCAACATTGGTGTCAGCGGACACTCTATTAACCCCCAGCATTGGTGTCAGCGGACGCACTATTAACCCCCAGAATTGGTGTCAGCGGACGCACTATTAACCCCAACATTGGTGTCAGCGGACGCACTATTAACCCTCAGCATTGGTGTCAGCGGACACTCTATTAACCCCCAGCATTGGTGTCAGCGGACGCACTATTAACTCCGGCATTGGTGTCAGCGGACGCACTATTAACCCCCAGCATTGGTGTCAGCGGACGCACTATTAACCCCCAGCATTAGTGTCAGCGGACGCACTATTAACCCCCAGCATTAGTGTCAGCGGACGCACTATTAACCCCCAGCATTGGTGTCAGCGGACGCTCTATTAACCCCCAGCATTAGTGTCAGCGGACGCACTATTAACCCCCCGCATTGGTGTCAGCGGACGCACTATTAACCCCCCGCATTGGTGTCAGCGGACGCACTATTAACCCCCCGCATTGGTGTCAGCGGACGCACTATTAACCCCCCGCATTGGTGTCAGCGGACGCACTATTAACCCCCCGCATTGGTGTCAGCGGACGCACTATTAACCCCCAGCATTAGTGTCAGCGGACGCACTATTAACCCCCAGCATTAGTGTCAGCGGACGCACTATTAACCCCCCGCATTGGTGTCAGCGGACGCACTATTAACCCCCAGCATTAGTGTCAGCGGACGCACTATTAACCCCCCGCATTGGTGTCAGCGGACGCACTATTAACCCCCCGCATTGGTGTCAGCGGACGCACTATTAACCCCCAGCATTAGTGTCAGCGGACGCACTATTAACCCCCCGCATTGGTGTCAGCGGACGCACTATTAACCCTGGCATTGGTGTCAGCGGACGCACTATTAACTCCCAGCATTGGTGTCAGCGGACGCACTATTAACCCCCCACATTGGTGTCAGCGGACGCACTATTAACCCCCAGCATTGGTGTCAGCGGATGCTCTATTAACCCCCAGCATTGGTGTCAGCGGACGCATTATTAACCCCCAGCATTGGTGTCAGCGGACGCATTATTAACCCCCAGCATTGGTGTCAGCAGACGCACTATTAACTCCCAGCATTGGTGTCAGCGGACGCACTATTAACCCCCAGCATTGGTGTCAGCGGACGCTCTATTAACCCCCAGCATTGGTGTCAGCGGACGCACTATTAACCCCGGCATTGGTGTCAGCGGACGCTCTATTAACCCCCAGCATTGGTGTCAGCGGACGCACTATTAACCCCGGCATTGGTGTCAGCGGACGCACTATTAACCCCAGCATTGGTGTCAGCGGACGCACTATTAACCCCCCAGCATTGGTGTCAGCGGACGCTCTATTAACCCCCAGCATTGGTGTCAGCGGACGCACTATTAACCCCCCACATTGGTGTCAGCGGACGCACTATTAACCCCCAGCATTGGTGTCAGCGGACGCACTATTAACCCCTAGCATTGGTGTCAGCGGACGCAGTATTAACTCCCAGCATTGGTGTCAGCGGACGCACTATTAAATCCCAGCATTGGTGTCAGCGGACGCACTATTAACCCCCCGCATTGGTGTCAGCGGACGCACTATTAACCCCCAGCATTGGTGTCAGCGGACGCACTATTAAATCCCAGCATTAGTGTCAGCGGACGCACTATTAACCCCCCGCATTAGTGTCAGCGGACGCTCTATTAACTCCCAGCATTGGTGTCAGCGGACGCACTATTAACCCCCAGCATTGGTGTCAGCGGACGCACTATTAACCCCCAGCATTGGTGTCAGCGGACGCACTATTAACTCCCAGCATTGGTGTCAGCGGACGCACTATTAACCCCCAGCATTGGTGTCAGCGGACGCACTATTAACTCCCAGCATTGGTGTCAGCGGACGCACTATTAACCCCCAGCATTGGTGTCAGCGGACGCACTATTAACTCCCAGCATTGGTGTCAGCGGATGCACTATTAACCCCCAGAATTGGTGTCAGCGGACGCTCTATTAACTCCCAGCATTGGTGTCAGTGGACGCACTATTAACCCCCCACATTGGTGTCAGCGGACACACTATTAACCCCCAGCATTGGTGTCAGCGGACGCACTATTAACCCCCAGCATTGGTGTCAGCGGACGCACTATTAACTCCCAGCATTAGTGTCAGCGGACGCACTATTAACTCCGGCATTGGTGTCAGCGGACGCACTATTAACCCCCAGTATTGGTGTCAGCGGACGCACTATTAACCCCCAGCATTAGTGTCAGCGGACGCACTATTAACCCCCAGCATTAGTGTCAGCGGACGCACTATTAACCCCCAGCATTAGTGTCAGCGGACGCACTATTAACCCCCAGCATTGGTGTCAGCGGACGCACTATTAACCCCCAGCATTAGTGTCAGCGGACGCTCTATTAACCCCCCAGCATTGGTGTCAGCGGACGCACTATTAACCCCCAGCATTGGTGTCAGCGGACGCACTATTAACCCCCAGCATTGGTGTCAGCGGACGCACTATTAACCCCCAGCATTGGTGTCAGCGGACGCTCTATTAACCCCCCAGCATTGGTGTCAGCGGACGCACTATTAACTCCCAGCATTGGTGTCAGCGGACGCACTATTAACCCCCAGCATTAGAGTCAGCGGACGCACTATTAACCCCCAGCATTGGTGTCAGCGGACGCACTATTAACCCCCAGCATTAGAGTCAGCGGACGCTCTATTAACCCCCCAGCATTGGTGTCAGCGGACGCACTATTAACTCCCAGCATTGGTGTCAGCAGACGCTCTATTAACCCCCAGCATTGGTGTCAGCGGACGCTCTATTAACCCCCAGCATTGGTGTCAGCGGACGCACTATTAACCCCCAGCATTAGAGTCAGCGGACGCACTATTAACCCCCAGCATTGGTGTCAGCGGACGCACTATTAACTCCCAGCATTGGTGTCAGAGGACGCACTATTAACCCCCAGCATTAGAGTCAGCGGACGCTCTATTAACCCCTCAGCATTGGTGTCAGCGGACGCACTATTAACCCCCCGCATTGGTGTCAGCGGATGCACTATTAACCCCCAGCATTAGTGTCAGCGGACGCTCTATTAACCCCCCAGCATTGGTGTCAGCGGACGCACTATTAACTCCCAGCATTGGTGTCAGCGGACGCACTATTAACCCCCAGCATTAGAGTCAGCGGACGCACTATTAACCCCCAGCATTGGTGTCAGCGGACGCACTATTAACCCCCAGCATTGGTGTCAGCGGACGCACTATTAACCCCCAGCATTGGTGTCAGCGGACGCACTATTAACCCCCCGCATTGGTGTCAGCGGACGCACTATTAACCCCCCGCATTGGTGTCAGCGGACGCACTATTAACCCCCAGCATTGGTGTCAGCGGACGCACTATTAACCCCCAGCATTGGTGTCAGAGGACGCTCTATTAACTCCCAGAATTAGTGTCAGCGGACGCACTATTAACCCCCAACATTGGTGTCAGCGGACGCACTATTAACCCCCCGGATTGGTGTCAGCGGACGCACTATTAACCCCCCGGATTGGTGTCAGCGGACGCACTATTAACCCCCCGCATTGGTGTCAGCGGACGCACTATTAACCCCCAGCATTGGTGTCAGCGGACGCACTATTAACCCCCCGCATTGGTGTCAGCGGACGCACTATTAACCCCCAGCATTGGTGTCAGCGGACGCTCTATTAACCCCCAGCATTAGTGTCAGCGGACGCACTATTAACCCCCAGCATTAGTGTCAGCGGATGCACTATTAACCCCCAGCATTGGTGTCAGCGGACGCACTATTAACCCCCAGCATTAGTGTCAGCGGACGCACTATTAACCCCCAGCATTAGTGTCAGCGGACGCTCTATTAACCCCCAGCATTGGTGTCAGCGGATGCACTATTAACCCCCAGCATTAGTGTCAGCGGACGCTCTATTAACTCCCAGCATTGGTGTCAGCGGACACTCTATTAACCCCCAGCATTGGTGTCAGCGGACGCACTATTAACCCTCAGCATTGGTGTCAGCGGACGCTCTATTAACCCCCAGCATTAGTGTCAGCGGACGCACTATTAACCCCCCGCATTGGTGTCAGCGGACGCACTATTAACCCTGGCATTGGTGTCAGCGGACGCTCTATTAACCCCCAGCATTGGTGTCAGCGGACGCACTATTAACCCCCAGAATTGGTGTCAGCGGACGCACTATTAACCCCCAGCATTGGTGTCAGCGGAAGCACTATTAACCCCCAGAATTGGTGTCAGCGGACGCTCTATTAACCCCCAGCATTGGTGTCAGCGGACGCACTATTAACCCTCAGCATTGGTGTCAGCGGACGCTCTATTAACCCCCAGCATTGGTGTCAGCGGACGCACTATTAACCCTCAGCATTGGTGTCAGCGGACACTCTATTAACCCCCAGCATTGGTGTCAGCGGACGCACTATTAACTCCGGCATTGGTGTCAGCGGACGCACTATTAACCCCCAGCATTGGTGTCAGCGGACGCTCTATTAACCCCCAGAATTGGTGTCAGCGGACGCACTATTAACCCCCAGCATTGGTGTCAGCGGACGCACTATTAACCCCCAGCATTGGTGTCAGCGGACGCTCTATTAACCCCCAGCATTGGTGTCAGCGGACGCACTATTAACCCCCAGCATTGGTGTCAGCGGACGCACTATTAACCCCCAGCATTGGTGTCAGCGGACGCTCTATTAACCCCCAGCATTGGTGTCAGCGGACGCACTATTAACCCCCAGCATTGGTGTCAGCGGACGCTCTATTAACTCCCAGCATTAGTGTCAGCGGACGCACTATTAACCCCCCGCATTGGTGTCAGCGGACGCACTATTAACCCCCAGCATTGGTGTCAGCGGACACTCTATTAACCCCCAGCATTGGTGTCAGCGGACGCACTATTAACCCCCAGCATTGGTGTCAGCGGACACTCTATTAACCCCCAGCATTGGTGTTAGCGGACGCACTATTAACTCCCAGCATTGGTGTCAGCGGACGCACTATTAACCCCCCAGCATTGGTGTCAGCGGACGCTCTATTAACCCCCAGCATTGGTGTCAGCGGACGCTCTATTAACTCCCAGCATTAGTGTCAGCGGACGCTCTATTAACCCCCGGCATTGGTGTCAGCGGACGCTCTATTAACTCCCAGCATTGGTGTCAGCGGACGCACTATTAACCCCCAGCATTGGTGTCAGCGGACGCACTATTAACTCCCAGCATTAGTGTCAGCGGACGCACTATTAACCCCCCGCATTGGTGTCAGCGGACGCACTATTAACCCCCCGCATTGGTGTCAGCGGACGCACTATTAACCCCCCGCATTGGTGTCAGCGGACGCACTATTAACCCCCAGCATTAGTGTCAGCGGACGCACTATTAACCCCCAGCATTAGTGTCAGCGGACGCACTATTAACCCCCAGCATTGGTGTCAGCGGACGCTCTATTAACCCCCAGCATTAGTGTCAGCGGACGCACTATTAACCCCCCGCATTGGTGTCAGCGGACGCACTATTAACCCCCCGCATTGGTGTCAGCGGACGCACTATTAACCCCCCGCATTGGTGTCAGCGGACGCACTATTAACCCCCCGCATTGGTGTCAGCGGACGCACTATTAACCCCCCGCATTGGTGTCAGCGGACGCACTATTAACCCCCAGCATTAGTGTCAGCGGACGCACTATTAACCCCCCGCATTGGTGTCAGCGGACGCACTATTAACCCCCAGCATTAGTGTCAGCGGACGCACTATTAACCCCCCGCATTGGTGTCAGCGGACGCACTATTAACTCCCAGCATTAGTGTCAGCGGACGCACTATTAACCCCCAGCATTAGTGTCAGCGGACGCACTATTAACCCCCCGCATTGGTGTCAGCGGACGCACTATTAACCCCCAGCATTAGTGTCAGCGGACGCACTATTAACCCCCCGCATTGGTGTCAGCGGACGCACTATTAACCCCCCGCATTGGTGTCAGCGGACGCACTATTAACCCCCAGCATTAGTGTCAGCGGACGCACTATTAACCCCCCGCATTGGTGTCAGCGGACGCACTATTAACCCTGGCATTGGTGTCAGCGGACGCACTATTAACTCCCAGCATTGGTGTCAGCGGACGCACTATTAACCCCCAGCATTGGTGTCAGCGGACGCTCTATTAACCCCCAGCATTGGTGTCAGCGGACGCACTATTAACCCCCGACATTGGTGTCAGCGGATGCACTATTAACCCCCAGCATTGGTGTCAGCGGACGCTCTATTAACCCTCAGCATTGGTGTCAGCGGACGCACTATTAACTCCCAGCATTGGTGTCAGCGGACGCACTATTAACTCCCAGCATTGGTGTCAGCGGACGCACTATTAACCCTCAGCATTGGTGTCAGCGGACGCTCTATTAACCCCCAGCATTGGTGTCAGCGGACGCACTATTAACCCCCGACATTGGTGTCAGCGGACGCACTATTAACCCCCAGCATTGGTGTCAGCGGACGCTCTATTAACCCTCAGCATTGGTGTCAGCGGACGCACTATTAACTCCCAGCATTGGTGTCAGCGGACGCACTATTAACTCCCAGCATTGGTGTCAGCGGACGCACTATTAACTCCCAGCATTGGTGTCAGCGGACGCACTATTAACCCCGGCATTGGTGTCAGCGGACGCTCTATTAACCCCCAGCATTGGTGTCAGCGGACGCTCTATTAACCCCCAGCATTGGTGTCAGCGGACGCTCTATTAACCCCCAGCATTGGTGTCAGCGGACGCTCTATTAACTCCCAGCATTGGTGTCAGCGGACACTCTATTAACCCCCAGCATTGGTGTCAGCGGACGCTCTATTAACTCCGGCATTGGTGTCAGCGGACGCACTATTAACCCCCAGCATTGGTGTCAGCGGACGCACTATTAACCCCCAGCATTGGTGTCAGCGGACGCACTATTAACCCCCAGCATTGGTGTCAGCGGACGCACTATTAAACCCCAGCATTGGTGTCAGCGGACGCACTATTAACTCCCAGCATTGGTGTCAGCGGACGCTCTATTAACCCCCAGCATTGGTGTCAGCGGACGCTCTATTAACCCCCAGCATTGGTGTCAGCGGACGCTCTATTAACCCCCAGCATTGGTGTCAGCGGACGCTCTATTAACTCCCAGCATTGGTGTCAGCGGACGCTCTATTAACTCCGGCATTGGTGTCAGCGGACGCACTATTAACCCCCAGCATTGGTGTCAGCGGACGCACTATTAACCCCCAGCATTGGTGTCAGCGGACGCACTATTAACCCCCAGCATTGGTGTCAGCGGACGCACTATTAACCCCCAGCATTGGTGTCAGCGGACGCACTATTAACCCCCAGCATTGGTGTCAGCGGACGCACTATTAACTCCCAGCATTGGTGTCAGCGGACGCTCTATTAACCCCCAGCATTAGTGTCAGCGGACGCACTATTAACTCCCAGCATTGGTGTCAGCGGACGCACTATTAACTCCCAGCATTGGTGTCAGCGGACGCTCTATTAACTCCCAGCATTGGTGTCAGCGGACGCACTATTAACTCCCAGCATTGGTGTCAGCGGACGCTCTATTAACCCCCAGCATTGGTGTCAGCGGACGCACTATTAACCCCCGACATTGGTGTCAGCGGACGCACTATTAACCCCCAGCATTGGTGTCAGCGGACGCTCTATTAACCCTCAGCATTGGTGTCAGCGGACGCACTATTAACTCCCAGCATTGGTGTCAGCGGACGCACTATTAACCCCCGACATTGGTGTCAGCGGACGCTCTATTAACTCCCAGCATTGGTGTCAGCGGACGCTCTATTAACTCCGGCATTGGTGTCAGCGGACGCACTATTAACCCCCAGCATTGGTGTCAGCGGACGCACTATTAACCCCCAGCATTGGTGTCAGCGGACGCTCTATTAACCCCCAGCATTGGTGTCAGCGGACGCTCTATTAACCCCCAGCATTGGTGTCAGCGGACGCTCTATTAACTCCGGCATTGGTGTCAGCGGACGCACTATTAACCCCCAGCATTGGTGTCAGCGGACGCACTATTAACCCCCAGCATTGGTGTCAGCGGACGCTCTATTAACCCCCAGCATTGGTGTCAGCGGACGCACTATTAACCCCCAGCATTGGTGTCAGCGGACGCACTATTAACCCCCAGCATTGGTGTCAGCGGACGCACTATTAACCCCCAGCATTGGTGTCAGCGGACGCACTATTAACCCCCAGCATTGGTGTCAGCGGACGCACTATTAACCCCCAGCATTGGTGTCAGCGGACGCACTATTAACCCCCAGCATTGGTGTCAGCGGACGCTCTATTAACCCCCAGCATTGGTGTCAGCGGACGCACTATTAACCCCCAGCATTGGTGTCAGCGGACGCACTATTAACTCCCAGCATTGGTGTCAGCGGACGCACTATTAACTCCCAGCATTGGTGTCAGCGGACGCTCTATTAACTCCCAGCATTGGTGTCAGCGGACGCTCTATTAACCCCCAGCATTGGTGTCAGCGGACGCACTATTAACCCCCAGCATTGGTGTCAGCGGACGCACTATTAACCCCCAGCATTGGTGTCAGCGGACGCTCTATTAACCCTCAGCATTGGTGTCAGCGGACGCACTATTAACTCCCAGCATTGGTGTCAGCGGACGCACTATTAACCCCCAGCATTGGTGTCAGCGGACGCTCTATTAACCCTCAGCATTGGTGTCAGCGGACGCACTATTAACTCCCAGCATTGGTGTCAGCGGACGCACTATTAACTCCCAGCATTGGTGTCAGCGGACGCACTATTAACCCCCAGCATTGGTGTCAGCGGACGCACTATTAACTCCCAGCATTGGTGTCAGCGGACGCTCTATTAACTCCCAGCATTGGTGTCAGCGGACGCTCTATTAACCCCCAGCATTGGTGTCAGCGGACGCACTATTAACCCCCAGCATTGGTGTCAGCGGACGCACTATTAACCCCCCGCATTGGTGTCAGCGGACACTCTATTAACCCCCAGCATTGGTGTCAGCGGACGCACTATTAACCCCCAGCATTGGTGTCAGCGGACGCTCTATTAACCCCCAGCATTGGTGTCAGCGGACGCACTATTAACCCCCAGCATTGGTGTCAGCGGACGCACTATTAACCCCCAGCATTGGTGTCAGCGGACGCACTATTAACCCCCAGCATTGGTGTCAGCGGACGCTCTATTAACTCCGGCATTGGTGTCAGCGGACGCACTATTAACCCCCCGCATTGGTGTCAGCGGACGCACTATTAACCCCCAGCATTGGTGTCAGCGGACGCACTATTAACCCCCAGCATTGGTGTCAGCGGACGCTCTATTAACCCCCAGCATTGGTGTCAGCGGACGCACTATTAACCCCCAGCATTGGTGTCAGCGGACGCTCTATTAACCCCCAGCATTGGTGTCAGCGGACGCTCTATTAACCCCCAGCATTGGTGTCAGCGGACGCACTATTAACCCCCAGCATTGGTGTCAGCGGACGCACTATTAACCCCCAGCATTGGTGTCAGCGGACGCACTATTAACCCCCAGCATTGGTGTCAGCGGACGCACTGTTAACCCCCAGCATTGGTGTCAGCGGACGCTCTATTAACCCCCAGCATTGGTGTCAGCGGACGCACTAACCCCCAGCATTGGTGTCAGCGGACGCACTATTAACCCTCAGCATTGGTGTCAGCGGACGCACTATTAACCCCCAGCATTGGTGTCAGCGGACGCTCTATTAACCCCCAGCATTGGTGTCAGCGGACGCACTATTAACCCCCAGCATTGGTGTCAGCGGACGCACTATTAACCCCCAGCATTGGTGTCAGCGGACGCTCTATTAACCCCCAGCATTGGTGTCAGCGGACGCACTATTAACCCCCAGCATTGGTGTCAGCGGACGCACTATTAACCCCCAGCATTGGTGTCAGCGGACGCACTATTAACCCCCAGCATTGGTGTCAGCAGACGCTCTATTAACCCCCAGCATTAGTGTCAGCGGACGCACTATTAACCCCCAGCATTGGTGTTAGCGGACGCTCTATTAACCCCCCGCATTGGTGTCAGCGGACGCACTATTAACCCCCAGCATTGGTGTCAGCGGACGCACTATTAACCCCCAGCATTGGTGTCAGCGGACGCTCTATTAACCCCCGACATTGGTGTCAGCGGACGCTCTATTAACCCCCAGCATTGGTGTCAGCGGACGCTCTATTAACCCCCAGCATTGGTGTCAGCGGACGCACTATTAACCCCCAGCATTGGTGTCAGCAGACGCTCTATTAACCCCCAGCATTGGTGTCAGCGGACGCACTATTAACCCCCAGCATTGGTGTCAGCGGACGCTCTATTAACCCCCGACATTGGTGTCAGCGGACGCACTATTAACTCCCAGCATTGGTGTCAGCGGACGCTCTATTAACCCCCAGCATTGGTGTCAGCGGACGCACTATTAACCCCCAGCATTGGTGTCAGCGGACGCTCTATTAACCCCCAGCATTGGTGTCAGCGGACGCTCTATTAACCCCCGACATTGGTGTCAGCGGACGCACTATTAACCCCCAGCATTGGTGTCAGCGGACGCTCTATTAACCCCCAGCATTAGTGTCAGCGGACGCACTATTAACCCCCAGCATTGGTGTCAGCGGACGCTCTATTAACCCCCGACATTGGTGTCAGCGGACGCTCTATTAACCCCCAGCATTGGTGTCAGAGGACGCACTATTAACCCCCAGCATTGGTGTCAGCGGACGCACTATTAACCCCCAGCATTGGTGTCAGCGGACGCTCTATTAACCCCCAGCATTGGTGTCAGAGGACGCACTATTAACCCCCAGCATTGGTGTCAGCGGACGCACTATTAACCCTCAGCATTGGTGTCAGCGGACGCTCTATTAACCCCCAGCATTGGTGTCAGCGGACGCACTATTAACCCCCAGCATTGGTGTCAGCGGACGCACTATTAACCCCCAGCATTGGTGTCAGCGGACGCACTATTAACCCCCGACATTGGTGTCAGCGGACGCTCTATTAACCCCCAGCATTGGTGTCAGCGGACGCTCTATTAACCCCCAGCATTGGTGTCAGCGGACGCTCTATTAACCCCCAGCATTGGTGTCAGCGGACGCACTATTAACCCCCAGCATTGGTGTCAGAGGACGCACTATTAACCCCCAGCATTGGTGTCAGCGGACGCACTATTAACCCCCAGCATTGGTGTCAGCGGACGCTCTATTAACCCCCAGCATTGGTGTCAGAGGACGCACTATTAACCCCCAGCATTGGTGTCAGCGGACGCACTATTAACCCCCAGCATTGGTGTCAGCGGACGCTCTATTAACCCCCAGCATTGGTGTCAGAGGACGCACTATTAACCCCCAGCATTGGTGTCAGCGGACGCACTATTAACCCTCAGCATTGGTGTCAGCGGACGCTCTATTAACCCCCAGCATTGGTGTCAGCGGACGCACTATTAACCCCCAGCATTGGTGTCAGCGGACGCACTATTAACCCCCAGCATTGGTGTCAGCGGACGCACTATTAACCCCCGACATTGGTGTCAGCGGACGCTCTATTAACCCCCAGCATTGGTGTCAGCGGACGCTCTATTAACCCCCAGCATTGGTGTCAGCGGACGCTCTATTAACCCCCAGCATTGGTGTCAGCGGACGCTCTATTAACCCCCCGCATTAGTGTCAGCGGACGCTCTATTAACCCCCCAGCATTGGTGTCAGCGGACGCACTATTAACCCCCCACATTGGTGTCAGCGGACGCACTATTAACCCCCAGCATTGGTGTCAGCGGACGCACTATTAACCCCCAGAATTGGTGTCAGCGGACGCACTATTAACCCCCAGAATTGGTGTCAGCGGACGCACTATTAACCCCCAGAATTGGTGTCAGCGGACGCACTATTAACCCCCAGAATTGGTGTCAGCGGACGCACTATTAACCCCCAGCATTGGTGTCAGCGGACGCACTATTAACCCCCAGCATTGGTGTCAGCGGACGCACTATTAACCCCCCACATTGGTGTCAGCGGACGCACTATTAACCCCCCAGCATTGGTGTCAGCGGACGCACTATTAACCCCCAGCATTGGTGTCAGCGGACACACTATTAACCCCCAGCATTGGTGTCAGCGGACGCACTATTAACTCCCAACATTGGTGTCAGCGGACGCTCTATTAACTCCCAGCATTAGTGTCAGCGGACGCACTATTAACCCCCAGCATTGGTGTCAGCGGACGCACTATTAACCCCCAGCATTAGAGTCAGCGGACGCTCTATTAACCCCCCGCATTGGTGTCAGCGGACGCACTATTAACCCCCAGCATTGGTGTCAGCGGACGCACTATTAACCCCCAGCATTGGTGTCAGCGGACGCACTATTAACCCCCAGCATTGGTGTCAGCGGACGCTCTATTAACCCCCAGCATTGGTGTCAGCGGACGCTCTATTAACCCCCAGCATTGGTGTCAGCGGACGCACTATTAACCCCCAGCATTGGTGTCAGCGGACGCTCTATTAACCCCCAGCATTGGTGTCAGCGGACGCTCTATTAACTCCCAGCATTGGTGTCAGCGGACGCACTATTAACTCCCAGCATTGGTGTCAGCGGACGCACTATTAACCCCCAGCATTGGTGTCAGCGGACGCACTATTAACCCCCAGCATTGGTGTCAGCGGACGCATTATTAACCCCCAGCATTGGTGTCAGCGGACGCACTATTAACCCCCAGCATTGGTGTCAGCGGACGCTCTATTAACCCCCAGCATTGGTGTCAGCGGACGCACTATTAACCCCCAGCATTGGTGTCAGCGGACGCACTATTAACCCTCAGCATTGGTGTCAGCGGACGCACTATTAACCCCCAGCATTGGTGTCAGCGGACGCACTATTAACCCCCAGCATTGGTGTCAGCGGACGCACTATTAACCCTCAGCATTGGTGTCAGCGGACGCACTATTAACCCCCAGCATTGGTGTCAGCGGACGCATTATTAACCCCCAGCATTGGTGTCAGCGGACGCATTATTAACCCCCAGCATTGGTGTCAGCGGACGCACTATTAACCCCCAGCATTGGTGTCAGCGGACGCACTATTAACCCCCAGCATTGGTGTCAGCGGACGCATTATTAACCCCCAGCATTGGTGTCAGCGGACGCTCTATTAACCCCCAGCATTGGTGTCAGCGGACGCATTATTAACCCCCAGCATTGGTGTCAGCGGACGCTCTATTAACCCCCAGCATTGGTGTCAGCGGATGCTCTATTAACCCCCAGCATTGGTGTCAGCGGACGCATTATTAACCCCCAGCATTGGTGTCAGCGGACGCATTATTAACCCCCAGCATTGGTGTCAGCAGACGCACTATTAACTCCCAGCATTGGTGTCAGCGGACGCATTATTAACCCCCAGCATTGGTGTCAGCGGACGCTCTATTAACCCCCAGCATTGGTGTCAGCGGACGCACTATTAACCCCGGCATTGGTGTCAGCGGACGCACTATTAACCCCCCAGCATTGGTGTCAGCGGACGCACTATTAACCCCCCAGCATTGGTGTCAGCGGACGCTCTATTAACCCCCAGCATTGGTGTCAGCGGACGCACTATTAACCCCCCACATTGGTGTCAGCGGACGCACTATTAACCCCCAGCATTGGTGTCAGCGGACGCACTATTAACCCCCAGCATTGGTGTCAGCGGACGCACTATTAACCCCCAGCATTAGTGTCAGCGGACGCACTATTAACCCCCCGCATTGGTGTCAGCGGACGCACTATTAACCCCCAGCATTGGTGTCAGCGGACGCACTATTAAATCCCAGCATTAGTGTCAGCGGACGCTCTATTAACTCCCAGCATTGGTGTCAGCGGACGCACTATTAACCCCCAGCATTGGTGTCAGCGGACGCACTATTAACCCCCAGCATTGGTGTCAGCGGACGCACTATTAACCCCCAGCATTGGTGTCAGCGGACGCACTATTAACTCCCAGCATTGGTGTCAGCGGATGCACTATTAACCCCCAGAATTGGTGTCAGCGGACGCTCTATTAACTCCCAGCATTGGTGTCAGCGGACGCACTATTAACCCCCCGCATTGGTGTCAGCGGACGCACTATTAACCCCCAGCATTGGTGTCAGCGGACGCACTATTAACCCCCAGCATTGGTGTCAGCGGACGCACTATTAACTCCCAGCATTAGTGTCAGCGGACGCACTATTAACTCCGGCATTGGTGTCAGCGGACGCACTATTAACCCCCAGAATTGGTGTCAGCGGACGCACTATTAACCCCCAGCATTAGTGTCAGCGGACGCACTATTAACCCCCAGCATTAGTGTCAGCGGACGCACTATTAACCCCCAGCATTAGTGTCAGCGGACGCACTATTAACCCCCAGCATTAGTGTCAGCGGACGCTCTATTAACCCCCCAGCATTGGTGTCAGCGGACGCACTATTAACCCCCAGCATTGGTGTCAGCGGACGCACTATTAACCCCCAGCATTGGTGTCAGCGGACGCACTATTAACCCCCAGCATTGGTGTCAGCGGACGCTCTATTAACCCCCCAGCATTGGTGTCAGCGGACGCACTATTAACTCCCAGCATTGGTGTCAGCGGACGCACTATTAACCCCCAGCATTAGAGTCAGCGGACGCACTATTAACCCCCAGCATTGGTGTCAGCGGACGCACTATTAACCCCCAGCATTAGAGTCAGCGGACGCACTATTAACCCCCCACATTGGTGTCAGCGGACGCACTATTAACCCCCCAGCATTGGTGTCAGCGGACGCACTATTAACTCCCAGCATTGGTGTCAGCGGACGCACTATTAACCCCCAGCATTAGAGTCAGCGGACGCACTATTAACCCCCAGCATTGGTGTCAGCGGACGCACTATTAACTCCCAGCATTGGTGTCAGCGGACGCACTATTAACCCCCAGCATTAGAGTCAGCGGACGCTCTATTAACCCCTCAGCATTGGTGTCAGCGGACGCACTATTAACTCCCAGCATTGGTGTCAGCGGACGCACTATTAACCCCCAGCATTAGAGTCAGCGGACGCACTATTAACCCCCAGCATTGGTGTCAGCGGACGCACTATTAACCCCCAGCATTAGAGTCAGCGGACGCACTATTAACCCCCAGCATTAGAGTCAGCGGACACACTATTAACCCCCAGCATTGGTGTCAGCGGACGCACTATTAACTCCCAGCATTGGTGTCAGCGGACGCACTATTAACCCCCAGCATTAGAGTCAGCGGACGCACTATTAACCCCCAGCATTGGTGTCAGCGGACGCACTATTAACTCCCAGCATTGGTGTCAGCGGACGCACTATTAACCCCCAGCATTAGAGTCAGCGGACGCTCTATTAACCCCTCAGCATTGGTGTCAGCGGACGCACTATTAACTCCCAGCATTGGTGTCAGCGGACGCACTATTAACCCCCAGCATTAGAGTCAGCAGACGCACTATTAACCCCCAGCATTGGTGTCAGCGGACGCACTATTAACCCCCAGCATTGGTGTCAGCGGACGCACTATTAACCCCCAGCATTGGTGTCAGCGGACGCACTATTAACCCCCCGCATTGGTGTCAGCGGACGCACTATTAACCCCCCGCATTGGTGTCAGCGGACGCACTATTAACCCCCAGCATTGGTGTCAGCGGACGCTCTATTAACCCCCAGCATTGGTGTCAGAGGACGCTCTATTAACTCCCAGAATTAGTGTCAGCGGACGCACTATTAACCCCCAACATTGGTGTCAGCGGACGCACTATTAACCCCCAACATTGGTGTCAGCGGACGCACTATTAACCCCCAACATTGGTGTCAGCGGACGCACTATTAACCCCCCGGATTGGTGTCAGCGGACGCACTATTAACCCCCCGGATTGGTGTCAGCGGACGCACTATTAACCCCCCGCATTGGTGTCAGCGGACGCACTATTAACCCCCAGCATTAGTGTCAGCGGACGCACTATTAACCCCCTGCATTGGTGTCAGCGGACGCACTATTAACCCCCCGCATTGGTGTCAGCGGACGCACTATTAACCCCCAGCATTGGTGTCAGCGGACGCTCTATTAACCCCCAGCATTAGTGTCAGCGGATGCACTATTAACCCCCAGCATTGGTGTCAGCGGACGCACTATTAACCCCCAGCATTGTTATCAGCGGACGCACTATTAACCCCCAGCATTAGTGTCAGCGGATGCACTATTAACCCCCAGCATTAGTGTCAGCGGATGCACTATTAACCCCCAGCATTGGTGTCAGCGGACGCACTATTAACCCTCAGCATTGGTGTCAGCGGACGCTCTATTAACCCCCAGCATTAGTGTCAGCGGACGCACTATTAACCCCCCGCATTGGTGTCAGCGGACGCACTATTAACCCTGGCATTGGTGTCAGCGGACGCACTATTAACCCCAACATTGGTGTCAGCGGACACTCTATTAACCCCCAGCATTGGTGTCAGCGGACGCACTATTAACCCTCAGCATTGGTGTCAGCGGACACTCTATTAACCCCCAGCATTGGTGTCAGCGGACGCACTATTAACCCCCAGAATTGGTGTCAGCGGACGCACTATTAACCCTCAGCATTGGTGTCAGCGGACGCACTATTAACCCCCAGCATTGGTGTCAGCGGACGCACTATTAACCCTCAGCATTGGTGTCAGCGGACACTCTATTAACCCCCAGCATTGGTGTCAGCGGACGCACTATTAACTCCGGCATTGGTGTCAGCGGACGCACTATTAACCCCCAGCATTGGTGTCAGCGGACGCACTATTAACCCCCAGCATTAGTGTCAGCGGACGCACTATTAACCCCCAGCATTAGTGTCAGCGGACGCACTATTAACCCCCAGCATTGGTGTCAGCGGACGCTCTATTAACCCCCAGCATTAGTGTCAGCGGACGCACTATTAACCCCCCGCATTGGTGTCAGCGGACGCACTATTAACCCCCCGCATTGGTGTCAGCGGACGCACTATTAACCCCCCGCATTGGTGTCAGCGGACGCACTATTAACCCCCCGCATTGGTGTCAGCGGACGCACTATTAACCCCCCGCATTGGTGTCAGCGGACGCACTATTAACCCCCAGCATTAGTGTCAGCGGACGCACTATTAACCCCCAGCATTAGTGTCAGCGGACGCACTATTAACCCCCCGCATTGGTGTCAGCGGACGCACTATTAACCCCCAGCATTAGTGTCAGCGGACGCACTATTAACCCCCCGCATTGGTGTCAGCGGACGCACTATTAACCCCCCGCATTGGTGTCAGCGGACGCACTATTAACCCCCAGCATTAGTGTCAGCGGACGCACTATTAACCCCCCGCATTGGTGTCAGCGGACGCACTATTAACCCTGGCATTGGTGTCAGCGGACGCACTATTAACTCCCAGCATTGGTGTCAGCGGACGCACTATTAACCCCCCACATTGGTGTCAGCGGACGCACTATTAACCCCCAGCATTGGTGTCAGCGGATGCTCTATTAACCCCCAGCATTGGTGTCAGCGGACGCATTATTAACCCCCAGCATTGGTGTCAGCGGACGCATTATTAACCCCCAGCATTGGTGTCAGCAGACGCACTATTAACTCCCAGCATTGGTGTCAGCGGACGCACTATTAACCCCCAGCATTGGTGTCAGCGGACGCTCTATTAACCCCCAGCATTGGTGTCAGCGGACGCACTATTAACCCCGGCATTGGTGTCAGCGGACGCTCTATTAACCCCCAGCATTGGTGTCAGCGGACGCACTATTAACCCCGGCATTGGTGTCAGCGGACGCACTATTAACCCCAGCATTGGTGTCAGCGGACGCACTATTAACCCCCCAGCATTGGTGTCAGCGGACGCTCTATTAACCCCCAGCATTGGTGTCAGCGGACGCACTATTAACCCCCCACATTGGTGTCAGCGGATGCACTATTAACCCCCAGCATTAGTGTCAGCGGACGCTCTATTAACTCCCAGCATTGGTGTCAGCGGACACTCTATTAACCCCCAGCATTGGTGTCAGCGGACGCACTATTAACCCTCAGCATTGGTGTCAGCGGACGCTCTATTAACCCCCAGCATTAGTGTCAGCGGACGCACTATTAACCCCCCGCATTGGTGTCAGCGGACGCACTATTAACCCTGGCATTGGTGTCAGCGGACGCTCTATTAACCCCCAGCATTGGTGTCAGCGGACGCACTATTAACCCCCAGAATTGGTGTCAGCGGACGCACTATTAACCCCCAGCATTGGTGTCAGCGGAAGCACTATTAACCCCCAGAATTGGTGTCAGCGGACGCTCTATTAACCCCCAGCATTGGTGTCAGCGGACGCACTATTAACCCTCAGCATTGGTGTCAGCGGACGCTCTATTAACCCCCAGCATTGGTGTCAGCGGACGCACTATTAACTCCGGCATTGGTGTCAGCGGACGCACTATTAACCCCCAGCATTGGTGTCAGCGGACGCACTATTAACCCTCAGCATTGGTGTCAGCGGACACTCTATTAACCCCCAGCATTGGTGTCAGCGGACGCACTATTAACTCCGGCATTGGTGTCAGCGGACGCACTATTAACCCCCAGCATTGGTGTCAGCGGACGCTCTATTAACCCCCAGAATTGGTGTCAGCGGACGCACTATTAACCCCCAGCATTGGTGTCAGCGGACGCACTATTAACCCCCAGCATTGGTGTCAGCGGACGCTCTATTAACCCCCAGCATTGGTGTCAGCGGACGCACTATTAACCCCCAGCATTGGTGTCAGCGGACGCTCTATTAACCCCCAGCATTGGTGTCAGCGGACGCACTATTAACCCCCAGCATTGGTGTCAGCGGACGCACTATTAACCCCCCGCATTGGTGTCAGCGGACGCACTATTAACCCCCCGCATTGGTGTCAGCGGACGCACTATTAACCCCCAGCATTAGTGTCAGCGGACGCACTATTAACCCCCAGCATTGGTGTCAGCGGACGCTCTATTAACTCCCAGCATTAGTGTCAGCGGACGCACTATTAACCCCCCGCATTGGTGTCAGCGGACGCACTATTAACCCCCAGCATTGGTGTCAGCGGACACTCTATTAACCCCCAGCATTGGTGTCAGCGGACGCACTATTAACCCCCAGCATTGGTGTCAGCGGACACTCTATTAACCCCCCAGCATTGGTGTCAGCGGACGCACTATTAACTCCCAGCATTGGTGTCAGCGGACGCACTATTAACCCCCCAGCATTGGTGTCAGCGGACGCTCTATTAACCCCCAGCATTGGTGTCAGCGGACGCTCTATTAACTCCCAGCATTAGTGTCAGCGGACGCTCTATTAACCCCCGGCATTGGTGTCAGCGGACGCTCTATTAACTCCCAGCATTGGTGTCAGCGGACGCACTATTAACTCCCAACATTGGTGTCAGCGGACGCACTATTAACTCCCAGCATTAGTGTCAGCGGACGCACTATTAACCCCCCGCATTGGTGTCAGCGGACGCACTATTAACCCCCCGCATTGGTGTCAGCGGACGCACTATTAACCCCCAGCATTAGTGTCAGCGGACGCACTATTAACCCCCAGCATTAGTGTCAGCGGACGCACTATTAACCCCCAGCATTGGTGTCAGCGGACGCTCTATTAACCCCCAGCATTAGTGTCAGCGGACGCACTATTAACCCCCCGCATTGGTGTCAGCGGACGCACTATTAACCCCCCGCATTGGTGTCAGCGGACGCACTATTAACCCCCCGCATTGGTGTCAGCGGACGCACTATTAACCCCCCGCATTGGTGTCAGCGGACGCTCTATTAACTCCCAGCATTAGTGTCAGCGGACGCACTATTAACCCCCCGCATTGGTGTCAGCGGACGCACTATTAACCCCCAGCATTAGTGTCAGCGGACGCACTATTAACCCCCCGCATTGGTGTCAGCGGACGCACTATTAACTCCCAGCATTAGTGTCAGCGGACGCACTATTAACCCCCAGCATTAGTGTCAGCGGACGCACTATTAACCCCCCGCATTGGTGTCAGCGGACGCACTATTAACCCCCAGCATTAGTGTCAGCGGACGCACTATTAACCCCCCGCATTGGTGTCAGCGGACGCACTATTAACCCCCCGCATTGGTGTCAGCGGACGCACTATTAACCCCCAGCATTAGTGTCAGCGGACGCACTATTAACCCCCCGCATTGGTGTCAGCGGACGCACTATTAACCCTGGCATTGGTGTCAGCGGACGCACTATTAACTCCCAGCATTGGTGTCAGCGGACGCACTATTAACTCCCAGCATTGGTGTCAGCGGACGCACTATTAACTCCCAGCATTGGTGTCAGCGGACGCACTATTAACCCCCAGCATTGGTGTCAGCGGACGCTCTATTAACCCCCAGCATTGGTGTCAGCGGACGCACTATTAACCCCCGACATTGGTGTCAGCGGACGCACTATTAACCCCCAGCATTGGTGTCAGCGGACGCTCTATTAACCCTCAGCATTGGTGTCAGCGGACGCACTATTAACTCCCAGCATTGGTGTCAGCGGACGCACTATTAACTCCCAGCATTGGTGTCAGCGGACGCACTATTAACCCTCAGCATTGGTGTCAGCGGACGCTCTATTAACCCCCAGCATTGGTGTCAGCGGACGCACTATTAACCCCCGACATTGGTGTCAGCGGACGCACTATTAACCCCCAGCATTGGTGTCAGCGGACGCTCTATTAACCCTCAGCATTGGTGTCAGCGGACGCACTATTAACTCCCAGCATTGGTGTCAGCGGACGCACTATTAACTCCCAGCATTGGTGTCAGCGGACGCACTATTAACTCCCAGCATTGGTGTCAGCGGACGCACTATTAACTCCCAGCATTGGTGTCAGCGGACGCACTATTAACTCCCAGCATTGGTGTCAGCGGACGCACTATTAACCCCGGCATTGGTGTCAGCGGACGCTCTATTAACCCCCAGCATTGGTGTCAGCGGACGCTCTATTAACCCCCAGCATTGGTGTCAGCGGACGCTCTATTAACCCCCAGCATTGGTGTCAGCGGACGCTCTATTAACTCCCAGCATTGGTGTCAGCGGACGCTCTATTAACTCCGGCATTGGTGTCAGCGGACGCACTATTAACCCCCAGCATTGGTGTCAGCGGACGCACTATTAACCCCCAGCATTGGTGTCAGCGGACGCACTATTAACCCCCAGCATTGGTGTCAGCGGACGCACTATTAACCCCCAGAATTGGTGTCAGCGGACGCACTATTAACCCCCAGCATTGGTGTCAGCGGACGCACTATTAACCCCCAGCATTGGTGTCAGCGGACGCACTATTAACTCCCAGCATTAGTGTCAGCGGACGCACTATTAACCCCCAGCATTAGTGTCAGCGGACGCACTATTAACCCCCCGCATTGGTGTCAGCGGACGCACTATTAACCCCCAGCATTAGTGTCAGCGGACGCACTATTAACCCCCCGCATTGGTGTCAGCGGACGCACTATTAACCCCCCGCATTGGTGTCAGCGGACGCACTATTAACCCCCAGCATTAGTGTCAGCGGACGCACTATTAACCCCCCGCATTGGTGTCAGCGGACGCACTATTAACCCTGGCATTGGTGTCAGCGGACGCACTATTAACTCCCAGCATTGGTGTCAGCGGACGCACTATTAACCCCCAGCATTGGTGTCAGCGGACGCACTATTAACCCCCAGCATTGGTGTCAGCGGACGCACTATTAACTCCCAGCATTGGTGTCAGCGGACGCTCTATTAACCCCCAGCATTGGTGTCAGCGGACGCTCTATTAACCCCCAGCATTGGTGTCAGCGGACGCTCTATTAACCCCCAGCATTGGTGTCAGCGGACGCTCTATTAACTCCCAGCATTGGTGTCAGCGGACGCTCTATTAACTCCGGCATTGGTGTCAGCGGACGCACTATTAACCCCCAGCATTGGTGTCAGCGGACGCACTATTAACCCCCAGCATTGGTGTCAGCGGACGCACTATTAACCCCCAGCATTGGTGTCAGCGGACGCACTATTAACCCCCAGCATTGGTGTCAGCGGACGCACTATTAACTCCCAGCATTGGTGTCAGCGGACGCACTATTAACTCCCAGCATTGGTGTCAGCGGACGCACTATTAACCCCCAGCATTGGTGTCAGCGGACGCACTATTAACTCCCAGCATTGGTGTCAGCGGACGCTCTATTAACTCCCAGCATTGGTGTCAGCGGACGCTCTATTAACCCCCAGCATTGGTGTCAGCGGACGCTCTATTAACCCCCAGCATTGGTGTCAGCGGACGCTCTATTAACTCCCAGCATTGGTGTCAGCGGACGCTCTATTAACTCCGGCATTGGTGTCAGCGGACGCACTATTAACCCCCAGCATTGGTGTCAGCGGACGCACTATTAACCCCCAGCATTGGTGTCAGCGGACGCTCTATTAACCCCCAGCATTGGTGTCAGCGGACGCACTATTAACCCCCAGCATTGGTGTCAGCGGACGCACTATTAACCCCCAGCATTGGTGTCAGCGGACGCACTATTAACCCCCAGCATTGGTGTCAGCGGACGCACTATTAACCCCCAGCATTGGTGTCAGCGGACGCACTATTAACCCCCAGCATTGGTGTCAGCGGACGCACTATTAACCCCCAGCATTGGTGTCAGCGGACGCACTATTAACCCCCAGCATTGGTGTCAGCGGACGCTCTATTAACCCCCAGCATTGGTGTCAGCGGACGCACTATTAACCCCCAGCATTGGTGTCAGCGGACGCACTATTAACTCCCAGCATTGGTGTCAGCGGACGCACTATTAACTCCCAGCATTGGTGTCAGCGGACGCTCTATTAACTCCCAGCATTGGTGTCAGCGGACGCTCTATTAACCCCCAGCATTGGTGTCAGCGGACGCACTATTAACCCCCAGCATTGGTGTCAGCGGACGCACTATTAACCCCCAGCATTGGTGTCAGCGGACGCTCTATTAACCCTCAGCATTGGTGTCAGCGGACGCACTATTAACTCCCAGCATTGGTGTCAGCGGACGCACTATTAACTCCCAGCATTGGTGTCAGCGGACGCACTATTAACCCCCAGCATTGGTGTCAGCGGACGCTCTATTAACCCCCAGCATTGGTGTCAGCGGACGCTCTATTAACCCCCAGCATTGGTGTCAGCGGACGCACTATTAACTCCCAGCATTGGTGTCAGCGGACGCACTATTAACTCCCAGCATTGGTGTCAGCGGACGCACTATTAACTCCCAGCATTGGTGTCAGCGGACGCTCTATTAACTCCCAGCATTGGTGTCAGCGGACGCTCTATTAACCCCCAGCATTGGTGTCAGCGGACGCACTATTAACCCCCAGCATTGGTGTCAGCGGACGCACTATTAACCCCCCGCATTGGTGTCAGCGGACACTCTATTAACCCCCAGCATTGGTGTCAGCGGACGCACTATTAACCCCCAGCATTGGTGTCAGCGGACGCTCTATTAACCCCCAGCATTGGTGTCAGCGGACGCACTATTAACCCCCAGCATTGGTGTCAGCGGACGCACTATTAACCCCCAGCATTGGTGTCAGCGGACGCACTATTAACCCCCAGCATTGGTGTCAGCGGACGCTCTATTAACTCCGGCATTGGTGTCAGCGGACGCACTATTAACCCCCAGCATTGGTGTCAGCGGACGCACTATTAACCCCCCGCATTGGTGTCAGCGGACGCACTATTAACCCCCAGCATTGGTGTCAGCGGACGCACTATTAACCCCCAGCATTGGTGTCAGCGGACGCTCTATTAACCCCCAGCATTGGTGTCAGCGGACGCACTATTAACCCCCGACATTGGTGTCAGCGGACGCACTATTAACCCCCAGCATTGGTGTCAGCGGACGCTCTATTAACTCCCAGCATTGGTGTCAGCGGACGCTCTATTAACTCCGGCATTGGTGTCAGCGGACGCACTATTAACCCCCAGCATTGGTGTCAGCGGACGCACTATTAACTCCCAGCATTGGTGTCAGCGGACGCACTATTAAATCCCAGCATTGGTGTCAGCGGACGCACTATTAACCCCCCGCATTGGTGTCAGCGGACGCACTATTAACCCCCAGCATTGGTGTCAGCGGACGCACTATTAAATCCCAGCATTAGTGTCAGCGGACGCACTATTAACCCCCCGCATTAGTGTCAGCGGACGCTCTATTAACTCCCAGCATTGGTGTCAGCGGACGCACTATTAACCCCCAGCATTGGTGTCAGCGGACGCACTATTAACCCCCAGCATTGGTGTCAGCGGACGCACTATTAACTCCCAGCATTGGTGTCAGCGGACGCACTATTAACCCCCCACATTGGTGTCAGCGGACACACTATTAACCCCCAGCATTGGTGTCAGCGGACGCACTATTAACCCCCAGAATTGGTGTCAGCGGACGCTCTATTAACTCCCAGCATTGGTGTCAGTGGACGCACTATTAACCCCCCACATTGGTGTCAGCGGACACACTATTAACCCCCAGCATTGGTGTCAGCGGACGCTCTATTAACCCCCAGAATTGGTGTCAGCGGACGCTCTATTAACTCCCAGCATTGGTGTCAGTGGACGCACTATTAACCCCCCACATTGGTGTCAGCGGACACACTATTAACCCCCAGCATTGGTGTCAGCGGACGCACTATTAACCCCCAGCATTGGTGTCAGCGGACGCACTATTAACTCCCAGCATTAGTGTCAGCGGACGCACTATTAACTCCGGCATTGGTGTCAGCGGACGCACTATTAACCCCCAGAATTGGTGTCAGCGGACGCACTATTAACCCCCAGCATTAGTGTCAGCGGACGCACTATTAACCCCCAGCATTAGTGTCAGCGGACGCACTATTAACCCCCAGCATTAGTGTCAGCGGACGCTCTATTAACCCCCCAGCATTGGTGTCAGCGGACGCACTATTAACCCCCAGCATTGGTGTCAGCGGACGCACTATTAACCCCCAGCATTAGTGTCAGCGGACGCACTATTAACCCCCAGCATTGGTGTCAGCGGACGCACTATTAACCCCAGCATTGGTGTCAGCGGACGCACTATTAACCCCCAGCATTAGTGTCAGCGGACGCACTATTAACCCCCAGCATTAGTGTCAGCGGACGCACTATTAACCCCCAGCATTGGTGTCAGCGGACGCACTATTAACCCCCAGCATTAGTGTCAGCGGACGCTCTATTAACCCCCCAGCATTGGTGTCAGCGGACGCACTATTAACCCCCAGCATTGGTGTCAGCGGACGCACTATTAACCCCCAGCATTGGTGTCAGCGGACGCACTATTAACCCCCAGCATTGGTGTCAGCGGACGCTCTATTAACCCCCCAGCATTGGTGTCAGCGGACGCACTATTAACTCCCAGCATTGGTGTCAGCGGACGCTCTATTAACCCCCCAGCATTGGTGTCAGCGGACGCACTATTAACCCCCAGCATTAGAGTCAGCGGACGCACTATTAACCCCCAGCATTGGTGTCAGCGGACGCACTATTAACCCCCAGCATTGGTGTCAGCGGACGCACTATTAACCCCCAGCATTAGAGTCAGCGGACGCACTATTAACCCCCAGCATTGGTGTCAGCGGACGCACTATTAACCCCCAGCATTGGTGTCAGCGGACGCACTATTAACTCCCAGCATTGGTGTCAGCGGACGCTCTATTAACCCCCAGCATTGGTGTCAGCGGACGCACTATTAACCCCCAGCATTAGAGTCAGCGGACGCACTATTAACCCCCAGCATTGGTGTCAGCGGACGCACTATTAACTCCCAGCATTGGTGTCAGAGGACGCACTATTAACCCCCAGCATTAGAGTCAGCGGACGCTCTATTAACCCCTCAGCATTGGTGTCAGCGGACGCACTATTAACTCCCAGCATTGGTGTCAGCGGACGCACTATTAACCCCCAGCATTAGAGTCAGCGGACGCACTATTAACCCCCAGCATTGGTGTCAGCGGACGCACTATTAACCCCCAGCATTGGTGTCAGCGGACGCACTATTAACCCCCAGCATTGGTGTCAGCGGACGCACTATTAACCCCCCGCATTGGTGTCAGCGGACGCACTATTAACCCCCCGCATTGGTGTCAGCGGACGCACTATTAACCCCCAGCATTGGTGTCAGCGGACGCACTATTAACCCCCAGCATTGGTGTCAGAGGACGCTCTATTAACTCCCAGAATTAGTGTCAGCGGACGCACTATTAACCCCCAACATTGGTGTCAGCGGACGCACTATTAACCCCCCGGATTGGTGTCAGCGGACGCACTATTAACCCCCCGGATTGGTGTCAGCGGACGCACTATTAACCCCCCGCATTGGTGTCAGCGGACGCACTATTAACCCCCAGCATTGGTGTCAGCGGACGCACTATTAACCCCCCGCATTGGTGTCAGCGGACGCACTATTAACCCCCAGCATTGGTGTCAGCGGACGCTCTATTAACCCCCAGCATTAGTGTCAGCGGACGCACTATTAACCCCCAGCATTAGTGTCAGCGGATGCACTATTAACCCCCAGCATTAGTGTCAGCGGATGCACTATTAACCCCCAGCATTGGTGTCAGCGGACGCACTATTAACCCTCAGCATTGGTGTCAGCGGACGCTCTATTAACCCCCCGCATTGGTGTCAGCGGACGCACTATTAACCCTGGCATTGGTGTCAGCGGACGCTCTATTAACCCCCAGCATTGGTGTCAGCGGACGCACTATTAACCCCCAGAATTGGTGTCAGCGGACGCACTATTAACCCCCAGCATTGGTGTCAGCGGACGCACTATTAACCCCCAGAATTGGTGTCAGCGGACGCTCTATTAACCCCCAGCATTGGTGTCAGCGGACGCACTATTAACCCTCAGCATTGGTGTCAGCGGACGCTCTATTAACCCCCAGCATTGGTGTCAGCGGACGCACTATTAACCCTCAGCATTGGTGTCAGCGGACACTCTATTAACCCCCAGCATTGGTGTCAGCGGACGCACTATTAACTCCGGCATTGGTGTCAGCGGACGCACTATTAACCCCCAGAATTGGTGTCAGCGGACGCACTATTAACCCCCAGCATTGGTGTCAGCGGACGCACTATTAACCCCCAGCATTGGTGTCAGCGGACGCTCTATTAACCCCCAGCATTGGTGTCAGCGGACGCACTATTAACCCCCAGCATTGGTGTCAGCGGACGCTCTATTAACCCCCAGCATTGGTGTCAGCGGACGCACTATTAACCCCCAGCATTGGTGTCAGCGGACGCACTATTAACCCCCCGCATTGGTGTCAGCGGACGCACTATTAACCCCCAGCATTAGTGTCAGCGGACGCACTATTAACCCCCAGCATTGGTGTCAGCGGACGCTCTATTAACTCCCAGCATTAGTGTCAGCGGACGCACTATTAACCCCCCGCATTGGTGTCAGCGGACGCACTATTAACCCCCCGCATTGGTGTCAGCAGACGCACTATTAACCCCCAGCATTAGTGTCAGCGGACGCACTATTAACCCCCCGCATTGGTGTCAGCGGACACTCTATTAACCCCCAGCATTGGTGTCAGAGGACGCACTATTAACCCCCAGCATTGGTGTTAGCGGACGCACTATTAACTCCCAGCATTGGTGTCAGCGGACGCACTATTAACCCCCCAGCATTGGTGTCAGCGGACGCTCTATTAACCCCCAGCATTGGTGTTAGCGGACGCACTATTAACTCCCAGCATTGGTGTCAGCGGACGCTCTATTAACCCCCGGCATTGGTGTCAGCGGACGCTCTATTAACTCCCAGCATTGGTGTCAGCGGACGCACTATTAACTCCCAACATTGGTGTCAGCGGACGCACTATTAACTCCCAGCATTAGTGTCAGCGGACGCACTATTAACCCCCCGCATTGGTGTCAGCGGACGCACTATTAACCCCCCGCATTGGTGTCAGCGGACGCACTATTAACCCCCAGCATTAGTGTCAGCGGACGCACTATTAACCCCCAGCATTAGTGTCAGCGGACGCACTATTAACCCCCAGCATTGGTGTCAGCGGACGCTCTATTAACCCCCAGCATTAGTGTCAGCGGACGCACTATTAACCCCCCGCATTGGTGTCAGCGGACGCACTATTAACCCCCCGCATTGGTGTCAGCGGACGCACTATTAACCCCCCGCATTGGTGTCAGCGGACGCACTATTAACCCCCCGCATTGGTGTCAGCGGACGCACTATTAACCCCCCGCATTGGTGTCAGCGGACGCACTATTAACCCCCAGCATTAGTGTCAGCGGACGCACTATTAACCCCCAGCATTAGTGTCAGCGGACGCACTATTAACCCCCAGCATTGGTGTCAGCGGACGCACTATTAACCCCCCGCATTGGTGTCAGCGGACGCACTATTAACCCCCAGCATTAGTGTCAGCGGACGCACTATTAACCCCCCGCATTGGTGTCAGCGGACGCACTATTAACCCCCCGCATTGGTGTCAGCGGACGCACTATTAACCCCCAGCATTAGTGTCAGCGGACGCACTATTAACCCCCCGCATTGGTGTCAGCGGACGCACTATTAACCCTGGCATTGGTGTCAGCGGACGCACTATTAACTCCCAGCATTGGTGTCAGCGGACGCACTATTAACTCCCAACATTGGTGTCAGCGGACGCACTATTAACTCCCCGCATTGGTGTCAGCGGACGCACTATTAACCCCCAGCATTAGTGTCAGCGGACGCACTATTAACCCCCCGCATTGGTGTCAGCGGACGCACTATTAACCCCCCGCATTGGTGTCAGCGGACGCACTATTAACCCCCAGCATTAGTGTCAGCGGACGCACTATTAACCCCCAGCATTAGTGTCAGCGGACGCACTATTAACCCCCAGCATTGGTGTCAGCGGACGCTCTATTAACCCCCAGCATTAGTGTCAGCGGACGCACTATTAACCCCCCGCATTGGTGTCAGCGGACGCACTATTAACCCCCCGCATTGGTGTCAGCGGACGCACTATTAACCCCCCGCATTGGTGTCAGCGGACGCACTATTAACCCCCCGCATTGGTGTCAGCGGACGCACTATTAACCCCCCGCATTGGTGTCAGCGGACGCACTATTAACCCCCAGCATTAGTGTCAGCGGACGCACTATTAACCCCCAGCATTAGTGTCAGCGGACGCACTATTAACCCCCAGCATTGGTGTCAGCGGACGCACTATTAACCCCCCGCATTGGTGTCAGCGGACGCACTATTAACCCCCAGCATTAGTGTCAGCGGACGCACTATTAACCCCCCGCATTGGTGTCAGCGGACGCACTATTAACCCCCCGCATTGGTGTCAGCGGACGCACTATTAACCCCCAGCATTAGTGTCAGCGGACGCACTATTAACCCCCCGCATTGGTGTCAGCGGACGCACTATTAACCCTGGCATTGGTGTCAGCGGACGCACTATTAACTCCCAGCATTGGTGTCAGCGGACGCACTATTAACTCCCAGCATTGGTGTCAGCGGACGCACTATTAACTCCCAGCATTGGTGTCAGCGGACGCACTATTAACCCCCAGCATTGGTGTCAGCGGACGCTCTATTAACCCCCAGCATTGGTGTCAGCGGACGCACTATTAACCCCCGACATTGGTGTCAGCGGACGCACTATTAACCCCCAGCATTGGTGTCAGCGGACGCTCTATTAACCCTCAGCATTGGTGTCAGCGGACGCACTATTAACTCCCAGCATTGGTGTCAGCGGACGCACTATTAACTCCCAGCATTGGTGTCAGCGGACGCACTATTAACCCTCAGCATTGGTGTCAGCGGACGCTCTATTAACCCCCAGCATTGGTGTCAGCGGACGCACTATTAACCCCCAGCATTGGTGTCAGCGGACGCTCTATTAACCCTCAGCATTGGTGTCAGCGGACGCACTATTAACTCCCAGCATTGGTGTCAGCGGACGCACTATTAACTCCCAGCATTGGTGTCAGCGGACGCACTATTAACTCCCAGCATTGGTGTCAGCGGACGCACTATTAACCCCGGCATTGGTGTCAGCGGACGCTCTATTAACCCCCAGCATTGGTGTCAGCGGACGCTCTATTAACCCCCAGCATTGGTGTCAGCGGACGCTCTATTAACCCCCAGCATTGGTGTCAGCGGACGCTCTATTAACTCCCAGCATTGGTGTCAGCGGACGCTCTATTAACTCCGGCATTGGTGTCAGCGGACGCACTATTAACCCCCAGCATTGGTGTCAGCGGACGCACTATTAACCCCCAGCATTGGTGTCAGCGGACGCACTATTAACCCCCAGCATTGGTGTCAGCGGACGCACTATTAACCCCCAGCATTGGTGTCAGCGGACGCACTATTAACTCCCAGCATTGGTGTCAGCGGACGCTCTATTAACCCCCAGCATTGGTGTCAGCGGACGCTCTATTAACCCCCAGCATTGGTGTCAGCGGACGCTCTATTAACCCCCAGCATTGGTGTCAGCGGACGCTCTATTAACTCCCAGCATTGGTGTCAGCGGACGCTCTATTAACTCCGGCATTGGTGTCAGCGGACGCACTATTAACCCCCAGCATTGGTGTCAGCGGACGCACTATTAACCCCCAGCATTGGTGTCAGCGGACGCACTATTAACCCCCAGCATTGGTGTCAGCGGACGCACTATTAACCCCCAGCATTGGTGTCAGCGGACGCACTATTAACCCCCAGCATTGGTGTCAGCGGACGCACTATTAACTCCCAGCATTGGTGTCAGCGGACGCTCTATTAACCCCCAGCATTAGTGTCAGCGGACGCACTATTAACTCCCAGCATTGGTGTCAGCGGACGCACTATTAACTCCCAGCATTGGTGTCAGCGGACGCTCTATTAACTCCCAGCATTGGTGTCAGCGGACGCACTATTAACTCCCAGCATTGGTGTCAGCGGACGCTCTATTAACCCCCAGCATTGGTGTCAGCGGACGCACTATTAACCCCCGACATTGGTGTCAGCGGACGCACTATTAACCCCCAGCATTGGTGTCAGCGGACGCTCTATTAACCCTCAGCATTGGTGTCAGCGGACGCACTATTAACTCCCAGCATTGGTGTCAGCGGACGCACTATTAACTCCCAGCATTGGTGTCAGCGGACGCACTATTAACCCCCAGCATTGGTGTCAGCGGACGCACTATTAACTCCCAGCATTGGTGTCAGCGGACGCTCTATTAACTCCCAGCATTGGTGTCAGCGGACGCTCTATTAACCCCCAGCATTGGTGTCAGCGGACGCTCTATTAACCCCCAGCATTGGTGTCAGCGGACGCTCTATTAACTCCCAGCATTGGTGTCAGCGGACGCTCTATTAACTCCGGCATTGGTGTCAGCGGACGCACTATTAACCCCCAGCATTGGTGTCAGCGGACGCACTATTAACCCCCAGCATTGGTGTCAGCGGACGCTCTATTAACCCCCAGCATTGGTGTCAGCGGACGCACTATTAACCCCCAGCATTGGTGTCAGCGGACGCACTATTAACCCCCAGCATTGGTGTCAGCGGACGCACTATTAACCCCCAGCATTGGTGTCAGCGGACGCACTATTAACCCCCAGCATTGGTGTCAGCGGACGCACTATTAACCCCCAGCATTGGTGTCAGCGGACGCACTATTAACCCCCAGCATTGGTGTCAGCGGACGCACTATTAACCCCCAGCATTGGTGTCAGCGGACGCTCTATTAACCCCCAGCATTGGTGTCAGCGGACGCACTATTAACCCCCAGCATTGGTGTCAGCGGACGCACTATTAACTCCCAGCATTGGTGTCAGCGGACGCACTATTAACTCCCAGCATTGGTGTCAGCGGACGCTCTATTAACTCCCAGCATTGGTGTCAGCGGACGCTCTATTAACCCCCAGCATTGGTGTCAGCGGACGCACTATTAACCCCCAGCATTGGTGTCAGCGGACGCACTATTAACCCCCAGCATTGGTGTCAGCGGACGCTCTATTAACCCTCAGCATTGGTGTCAGCGGACGCACTATTAACTCCCAGCATTGGTGTCAGCGGACGCACTATTAACCCCCAGCATTGGTGTCAGCGGACGCTCTATTAACCCTCAGCATTGGTGTCAGCGGACGCACTATTAACTCCCAGCATTGGTGTCAGCGGACGCACTATTAACTCCCAGCATTGGTGTCAGCGGACGCACTATTAACCCCCAGCATTGGTGTCAGCGGACGCACTATTAACTCCCAGCATTGGTGTCAGCGGACGCTCTATTAACTCCCAGCATTGGTGTCAGCGGACGCTCTATTAACCCCCAGCATTGGTGTCAGCGGACGCACTATTAACCCCCAGCATTGGTGTCAGCGGACGCACTATTAACCCCCCGCATTGGTGTCAGCGGACACTCTATTAACCCCCAGCATTGGTGTCAGCGGACGCACTATTAACCCCCAGCATTGGTGTCAGCGGACGCTCTATTAACCCCCAGCATTGGTGTCAGCGGACGCACTATTAACCCCCAGCATTGGTGTCAGCGGACGCACTATTAACCCCCAGCATTGGTGTCAGCGGACGCACTATTAACCCCCAGCATTGGTGTCAGCGGACGCTCTATTAACTCCGGCATTGGTGTCAGCGGACGCACTATTAACCCCCAGCATTGGTGTCAGCGGACGCACTATTAACCCCCCGCATTGGTGTCAGCGGACGCACTATTAACCCCCAGCATTGGTGTCAGCGGACGCACTATTAACCCCCAGCATTGGTGTCAGCGGACGCTCTATTAACCCCCAGCATTGGTGTCAGCGGACGCACTATTAACCCCCGACATTGGTGTCAGCGGACGCACTATTAACCCCCAGCATTGGTGTCAGCGGACGCACTATTAACCCCCAGCATTGGTGTCAGCGGACGCACTATTAACTCCCAGCATTGGTGTCAGCGGACGCACTATTAACCCCCAGCATTGGTGTCAGCGGACGCACTATTAACCCCCAGCATTGGTGTCAGCGGACGCTCTATTAACCCCCAGCATTGGTGTCAGCGGATGCACTATTAACCCCCGACATTGGTGTCAGCGGACGCACTATTAACCCCCAGCATTGGTGTCAGCGGACGCACTATTAACCCCCAGCATTGGTGTCAGCGGACGCACTATTAACTCCCAGCATTGGTGTCAGCGGACGCACTATTAACCCCCAGCATTGGTGTCAGCGGACGCACTATTAACCCCCAGCATTGGTGTCAGCGGACGCACTATTAACCCCCAGCATTGGTGTCAGCGGACGCACTATTAACCCCCAGCATTGGTGTCAGCGGACGCTCTATTAACTCCGGCATTGGTGTCAGCGGACGCACTATTAACCCCCAGCATTGGTGTCAGCGGACGCACTATTAACCCCCCGCATTGGTGTCAGCGGACGCACTATTAACCCCCAGCATTGGTGTCAGCGGACGCACTATTAACCCCCAGCATTGGTGTCAGCGGACGCTCTATTAACCCCCAGCATTGGTGTCAGCGGACGCACTATTAACCCCCGACATTGGTGTCAGCGGACGCACTATTAACCCCCAGCATTGGTGTCAGCGGACGCACTATTAACCCCCAGCATTGGTGTCAGCGGACGCTCTATTAACCCCCAGCATTGGTGTCAGAGGACGCACTATTAACCCCCAGCATTGGTGTCAGCGGACGCACTATTAACCCCCAGCATTGGTGTCAGCGGACGCTCTATTAACCCCCAGCATTGGTGTCAGAGGACGCACTATTAACCCCCAGCATTGGTGTCAGCGGACGCACTATTAACCCTCAGCATTGGTGTCAGCGGACGCTCTATTAACCCCCAGCATTGGTGTCAGCGGACGCACTATTAACCCCCAGCATTGGTGTCAGCGGACGCACTATTAACCCCCAGCATTGGTGTCAGCGGACGCACTATTAACCCCCGACATTGGTGTCAGCGGACGCTCTATTAACCCCCAGCATTGGTGTCAGCGGACGCTCTATTAACCCCCAGCATTGGTGTCAGCGGACGCTCTATTAACCCCCAGCATTGGTGTCAGCGGACGCACTATTAACCCCCCACATTGGTGTCAGCGGACGCACTATTAACCCCCAGCATTGGTGTCAGCGGACGCACTATTAACCCCCAGAATTGGTGTCAGCGGACGCACTATTAACCCCCAGAATTGGTGTCAGCGGACGCACTATTAACCCCCAGAATTGGTGTCAGCGGACGCACTATTAACCCCCAGAATTGGTGTCAGCGGACGCACTATTAACCCCCAGAATTGGTGTCAGCGGACGCACTATTAACCCCCAGCATTGGTGTCAGCGGACGCTCTATTAACCCCCAGCATTGGTGTCAGCGGACGCACTATTAACCCTCAGCATTGGTGTCAGCGGACGCACTATTAACCCCCCACATTGGTGTCAGCGGACGCACTATTAACCCCCCACATTGGTGTCAGCGGACGCACTATTAACCCCCCAGCATTGGTGTCAGCGGACGCACTATTAACCCCCAGCATTGGTGTCAGCGGACGCACTATTAACCCCCCACATTGGTGTCAGCGGACGCACTATTAACCCCCCACATTGGTGTCAGCGGACGCACTATTAACCCCCCAGCATTGGTGTCAGCGGACGCACTATTAACCCCCAGCATTGGTGTCAGCGGACACACTATTAACCCCCAGCATTGGTGTCAGCGGACGCACTATTAACTCCCAACATTGGTGTCAGCGGACGCTCTATTAACTCCCAGCATTAGTGTCAGCGGACGCACTATTAACCCCCAGCATTGGTGTCAGCGGACGCACTATTAACCCCCAGCATTAGAGTCAGCGGACGCTCTATTAACCCCCCGCATTGGTGTCAGCGGACGCACTATTAACCCCCAGCATTGGTGTCAGCGGACGCACTATTAACCCCCAGCATTGGTGTCAGCGGACGCACTATTAACCCCCAGCATTGGTGTCAGCGGACGCTCTATTAACCCCCAGCATTGGTGTCAGCGGACGCTCTATTAACCCCCAGCATTGGTGTCAGCGGACGCACTATTAACCCCCAGCATTGGTGTCAGCGGACGCTCTATTAACCCCCAGCATTGGTGTCAGCGGACGCTCTATTAACTCCCAGCATTGGTGTCAGCGGACGCACTATTAACTCCCAGCATTGGTGTCAGCGGACGCACTATTAACCCCCAGCATTGGTGTCAGCGGACGCACTATTAACCCCCAGCATTGGTGTCAGCGGACGCATTATTAACCCCCAGCATTGGTGTCAGCGGACGCACTATTAACCCCCAGCATTGGTGTCAGCGGACGCTCTATTAACCCCCAGCATTGGTGTCAGCGGACGCACTATTAACCCCCAGCATTGGTGTCAGCGGACGCACTATTAACCCTCAGCATTGGTGTCAGCGGACGCACTATTAACCCCCAGCATTGGTGTCAGCGGACGCACTATTAACCCCCAGCATTGGTGTCAGCGGACGCACTATTAACCCTCAGCATTGGTGTCAGCGGACGCACTATTAACCCCCAGCATTGGTGTCAGCGGACGCATTATTAACCCCCAGCATTGGTGTCAGCGGACGCATTATTAACCCCCAGCATTGGTGTCAGCGGACGCACTATTAACCCCCAGCATTGGTGTCAGCGGACGCACTATTAACCCCCAGCATTGGTGTCAGCGGACGCATTATTAACCCCCAGCATTGGTGTCAGCGGACGCATTATTAACCCCCAGCATTGGTGTCAGCGGACGCTCTATTAACCCCCAGCATTGGTGTCAGCGGACGCATTATTAACCCCCAGCATTGGTGTCAGCGGACGCTCTATTAACCCCCAGCATTGGTGTCAGCGGATGCTCTATTAACCCCCAGCATTGGTGTCAGCGGACGCATTATTAACCCCCAGCATTGGTGTCAGCGGACGCATTATTAACCCCCAGCATTGGTGTCAGCAGACGCACTATTAACTCCCAGCATTGGTGTCAGCGGACGCACTATTAACCCCCAGCATTGGTGTCAGCGGACGCACTATTAACCCCCCACATTGGTGTCAGCGGACGCTCTATTAACCCCCAGCATTGGTGTCAGCGGACGCACTATTAACCCCGGCATTGGTGTCAGCGGACGCACTATTAACCCCCCAGCATTGGTGTCAGCGGACGCACTATTAACCCCCCAGCATTGGTGTCAGCGGACGCTCTATTAACCCCCAGCATTGGTGTCAGCGGACGCACTATTAACCCCCCACATTGGTGTCAGCGGACGCACTATTAACCCCCAGCATTGGTGTCAGCGGACGCACTATTAACCCCCAGCATTGGTGTCAGCGGACGCACTATTAACCCCCAGCATTAGTGTCAGCGGACGCACTATTAACCCCCCGCATTGGTGTCAGCAGACGCACTATTAACCCCCAGCATTGGTGTCAGCGGACGCACTATTAAATCCCAGCATTAGTGTCAGCGGACGCTCTATTAACTCCCAGCATTGGTGTCAGCGGACGCACTATTAACCCCCAGCATTGGTGTCAGCGGACGCACTATTAACCCCCAGCATTGGTGTCAGCGGACGCACTATTAACCCCCAGCATTGGTGTCAGCGGACGCACTATTAACTCCCAGCATTGGTGTCAGCGGATGCACTATTAACCCCCAGAATTGGTGTCAGCGGACGCTCTATTAACTCCCAGCATTGGTGTCAGTGGACGCACTATTAACCCCCCGCATTGGTGTCAGCGGACGCACTATTAACCCCCAGCATTGGTGTCAGCGGACGCACTATTAACCCCCAGCATTGGTGTCAGCGGACGCACTATTAACTCCCAGCATTAGTGTCAGCGGACGCACTATTAACTCCGGCATTGGTGTCAGCGGACGCACTATTAACCCCCAGAATTGGTGTCAGCGGACGCACTATTAACCCCCAGCATTAGTGTCAGCGGACGCACTATTAACCCCCAGCATTAGTGTCAGCGGACGCACTATTAACCCCCAGCATTAGTGTCAGCGGACGCACTATTAACCCCCAGCATTAGTGTCAGCGGACGCTCTATTAACCCCCCAGCATTGGTGTCAGCGGACGCACTATTAACCCCCAGCATTGGAGTCAGCGGACGCACTATTAACCCCCAGCATTGGTGTCAGCGGACGCACTATTAACCCCCAGCATTGGTGTCAGCGGACGCTCTATTAACCCCCCAGCATTGGTGTCAGCGGACGCACTATTAACTCCCAGCATTGGTGTCAGCGGACGCACTATTAACCCCCAGCATTAGAGTCAGCGGACGCACTATTAACCCCCAGCATTGGTGTCAGCGGACGCACTATTAACCCCCAGCATTAGAGTCAGCGGACGCACTATTAACCCCCCACATTGGTGTCAGCGGACGCACTATTAACCCCCCAGCATTGGTGTCAGCGGACGCACTATTAACTCCCAGCATTGGTGTCAGCGGACGCACTATTAACTCCCAGCATTGGTGTCAGCGGACGCACTATTAACCCCCAGCATTAGAGTCAGCGGACGCACTATTAACCCCCAGCATTGGTGTCAGCGGACGCACTATTAACTCCCAGCATTGGTGTCAGCGGACGCACTATTAACCCCCAGCATTAGAGTCAGCGGACGCTCTATTAACCCCTCAGCATTGGTGTCAGCGGACGCACTATTAACTCCCAGCATTGGTGTCAGCGGACGCACTATTAACCCCCAGCATTAGAGTCAGCGGACGCACTATTAACCCCCAGCATTGGTGTCAGCGGACGCACTATTAACCCCCAGCATTAGAGTCAGCGGACGCACTATTAACCCCCAGCATTAGAGTCAGCGGACACACTATTAACCCCCAGCATTGGTGTCAGCGGACGCACTATTAACTCCCAGCATTGGTGTCAGCGGACGCACTATTAACCCCCAGCATTAGAGTCAGCGGACGCACTATTAACCCCCAGCATTGGTGTCAGCGGACGCACTATTAACTCCCAGCATTGGTGTCAGCGGACGCACTATTAACCCCCAGCATTAGAGTCAGCGGACGCTCTATTAACCCCTCAGCATTGGTGTCAGCGGACGCACTATTAACTCCCAGCATTGGTGTCAGCGGACGCACTATTAACTCCCAGCATTGGTGTCAGCGGACGCACTATTAACCCCCAGCATTAGTGTCAGCGGACGCACTATTAACCCCCAGCATTGGTGTCAGCGGACGCACTATTAACCCCCCGCATTGGTGTCAGCGGACGCACTATTAACCCCCAGCATTAGTGTCAGCGGACGCACTATTAACCCCCCGCATTGGTGTCAGCGGACGCACTATTAACCCCCCGCATTGGTGTCAGCGGACGCACTATTAACCCCCAGCATTAGTGTCAGCGGACGCACTATTAACCCCCCGCATTGGTGTCAGCGGACGCACTATTAACCCTGGCATTGGTGTCAGCGGACGCACTATTAACTCCCAGCATTGGTGTCAGCGGACGCACTATTAACTCCCAGCATTGGTGTCAGCGGACGCACTATTAACTCCCAGCATTGGTGTCAGCGGACGCACTATTAACCCCCAGCATTGGTGTCAGCGGACGCTCTATTAACCCCCAGCATTGGTGTCAGCGGACGCACTATTAACCCCCGACATTGGTATCAGCGGACGCACTATTAACCCCCAGCATTGGTGTCAGCGGACGCTCTATTAACCCTCAGCATTGGTGTCAGCGGACGCACTATTAACTCCCAGCATTGGTGTCAGCGGACGCACTATTAACTCCCAGCATTGGTGTCAGCGGACGCACTATTAACCCTCAGCATTGGTGTCAGCGGACGCTCTATTAACCCCCAGCATTGGTGTCAGCGGACGCACTATTAACCCCCAGCATTGGTGTCAGCGGACGCTCTATTAACCCTCAGCATTGGTGTCAGCGGACGCACTATTAACTCCCAGCATTGGTGTCAGCGGACGCACTATTAACTCCCAGCATTGGTGTCAGCGGACGCACTATTAACTCCCAGCATTGGTGTCAGCGGACGCACTATTAACCCCGGCATTGGTGTCAGCGGACGCTCTATTAACCCCCAGCATTGGTGTCAGCGGACGCTCTATTAACCCCCAGCATTGGTGTCAGCGGACGCTCTATTAACCCCCAGCATTGGTGTCAGCGGACGCTCTATTAACTCCCAGCATTGGTGTCAGCGGACGCTCTATTAACTCCGGCATTGGTGTCAGCGGACGCACTATTAACCCCCAGCATTGGTGTCAGCGGACGCACTATTAACCCCCAGCATTGGTGTCAGCGGACGCACTATTAACCCCCAGCATTGGTGTCAGCGGACGCACTATTAACCCCCAGCATTGGTGTCAGCGGACGCACTATTAACTCCCAGCATTGGTGTCAGCGGACGCTCTATTAACCCCCAGCATTGGTGTCAGCGGACGCTCTATTAACCCCCAGCATTGGTGTCAGCGGACGCTCTATTAACCCCCAGCATTGGTGTCAGCGGACGCTCTATTAACTCCCAGCATTGGTGTCAGCGGACGCTCTATTAACTCCGGCATTGGTGTCAGCGGACGCACTATTAACCCCCAGCATTGGTGTCAGCGGACGCACTATTAACCCCCAGCATTGGTGTCAGCGGACGCACTATTAACCCCCAGCATTGGTGTCAGCGGACGCACTATTAACCCCCAGCATTGGTGTCAGCGGACGCACTATTAACCCCCAGCATTGGTGTCAGCGGACGCACTATTAACTCCCAGCATTGGTGTCAGCGGACGCTCTATTAACCCCCAGCATTAGTGTCAGCGGACGCACTATTAACTCCCAGCATTGGTGTCAGCGGACGCACTATTAACTCCCAGCATTGGTGTCAGCGGACGCTCTATTAACTCCCAGCATTGGTGTCAGCGGACGCACTATTAACTCCCAGCATTGGTGTCAGCGGACGCTCTATTAACCCCCAGCATTGGTGTCAGCGGACGCACTATTAACCCCCGACATTGGTGTCAGCGGACGCACTATTAACCCCCAGCATTGGTGTCAGCGGACGCTCTATTAACCCTCAGCATTGGTGTCAGCGGACGCACTATTAACTCCCAGCATTGGTGTCAGCGGACGCACTATTAACTCCCAGCATTGGTGTCAGCGGACGCACTATTAACCCCCAGCATTGGTGTCAGCGGACGCACTATTAACTCCCAGCATTGGTGTCAGCGGACGCTCTATTAACTCCCAGCATTGGTGTCAGCGGACGCTCTATTAACCCCCAGCATTGGTGTCAGCGGACGCTCTATTAACCCCCAGCATTGGTGTCAGCGGACGCTCTATTAACTCCCAGCATTGGTGTCAGCGGACGCTCTATTAACTCCGGCATTGGTGTCAGCGGACGCACTATTAACCCCCAGCATTGGTGTCAGCGGACGCACTATTAACCCCCAGCATTGGTGTCAGCGGACGCTCTATTAACCCCCAGCATTGGTGTCAGCGGACGCACTATTAACCCCCAGCATTGGTGTCAGCGGACGCACTATTAACCCCCAGCATTGGTGTCAGCGGACGCACTATTAACCCCCAGCATTGGTGTCAGCGGACGCACTATTAACCCCCAGCATTGGTGTCAGCGGACGCACTATTAACCCCCAGCATTGGTGTCAGCGGACGCACTATTAACCCCCAGCATTGGTGTCAGCGGACGCACTATTAACCCCCAGCATTGGTGTCAGCGGACGCTCTATTAACCCCCAGCATTGGTGTCAGCGGACGCACTATTAACCCCCAGCATTGGTGTCAGCGGACGCACTATTAACTCCCAGCATTGGTGTCAGCGGACGCACTATTAACTCCCAGCATTGGTGTCAGCGGACGCTCTATTAACTCCCAGCATTGGTGTCAGCGGACGCTCTATTAACCCCCAGCATTGGTGTCAGCGGACGCACTATTAACCCCCAGCATTGGTGTCAGCGGACGCACTATTAACCCCCAGCATTGGTGTCAGCGGACGCTCTATTAACCCTCAGCATTGGTGTCAGCGGACGCACTATTAACTCCCAGCATTGGTGTCAGCGGACGCACTATTAACCCCCAGCATTGGTGTCAGCGGACGCTCTATTAACCCTCAGCATTGGTGTCAGCGGACGCACTATTAACTCCCAGCATTGGTGTCAGCGGACGCACTATTAACTCCCAGCATTGGTGTCAGCGGACGCACTATTAACCCCCAGCATTGGTGTCAGCGGACGCACTATTAACTCCCAGCATTGGTGTCAGCGGACGCTCTATTAACTCCCAGCATTGGTGTCAGCGGACGCTCTATTAACCCCCAGCATTGGTGTCAGCGGACGCACTATTAACCCCCAGCATTGGTGTCAGCGGACGCACTATTAACCCCCCGCATTGGTGTCAGCGGACACTCTATTAACCCCCAGCATTGGTGTCAGCGGACGCACTATTAACCCCCAGCATTGGTGTCAGCGGACGCTCTATTAACCCCCAGCATTGGTGTCAGCGGACGCACTATTAACCCCCAGCATTGGTGTCAGCGGACGCACTATTAACCCCCAGCATTGGTGTCAGCGGACGCACTATTAACCCCCAGCATTGGTGTCAGCGGACGCTCTATTAACTCCGGCATTGGTGTCAGCGGACGCACTATTAACCCCCAGCATTGGTGTCAGCGGACGCACTATTAACCCCCCGCATTGGTGTCAGCGGACGCACTATTAACCCCCAGCATTGGTGTCAGCGGACGCACTATTAACCCCCAGCATTGGTGTCAGCGGACGCTCTATTAACCCCCAGCATTGGTGTCAGCGGACGCACTATTAACCCCCGACATTGGTGTCAGCGGACGCACTATTAACCCCCAGCATTGGTGTCAGCGGACGCACTATTAACCCCCAGCATTGGTGTCAGCGGACGCACTATTAACTCCCAGCATTGGTGTCAGCGGACGCACTATTAACCCCCAGCATTGGTGTCAGCGGACGCACTATTAACCCCCAGCATTGGTGTCAGCGGACGCTCTATTAACCCCCAGCATTGGTGTCAGCGGATGCACTATTAACCCCCGACATTGGTGTCAGCGGACGCACTATTAACCCCCAGCATTGGTGTCAGCGGACGCACTATTAACCCCCAGCATTGGTGTCAGCGGACGCACTATTAACTCCCAGCATTGGTGTCAGCGGACGCACTATTAACCCCCAGCATTGGTGTCAGCGGACGCACTATTAACCCCCAGCATTGGTGTCAGCGGACGCACTATTAACCCCCAGCATTGGTGTCAGCGGACGCACTATTAACCCCCAGCATTGGTGTCAGCGGACGCTCTATTAACTCCGGCATTGGTGTCAGCGGACGCACTATTAACCCCCAGCATTGGTGTCAGCGGACGCACTATTAACCCCCCGCATTGGTGTCAGCGGACGCACTATTAACCCCCAGCATTGGTGTCAGCGGACGCACTATTAACCCCCAGCATTGGTGTCAGCGGACGCTCTATTAACCCCCAGCATTGGTGTCAGCGGACGCACTATTAACCCCCGACATTGGTGTCAGCGGACGCACTATTAACCCCCAGCATTGGTGTCAGCGGACGCACTATTAACCCCCAGCATTGGTGTCAGCGGACGCTCTATTAACCCCCAGCATTGGTGTCAGAGGACGCACTATTAACCCCCAGCATTGGTGTCAGCGGACGCACTATTAACCCCCAGCATTGGTGTCAGCGGACGCTCTATTAACCCCCAGCATTGGTGTCAGAGGACGCACTATTAACCCCCAGCATTGGTGTCAGCGGACGCACTATTAACCCTCAGCATTGGTGTCAGCGGACGCTCTATTAACCCCCAGCATTGGTGTCAGCGGACGCACTATTAACCCCCAGCATTGGTGTCAGCGGACGCACTATTAACCCCCAGCATTGGTGTCAGCGGACGCACTATTAACCCCCGACATTGGTGTCAGCGGACGCTCTATTAACCCCCAGCATTGGTGTCAGCGGACGCTCTATTAACCCCCAGCATTGGTGTCAGCGGACGCTCTATTAACCCCCAGCATTGGTGTCAGCGGACGCACTATTAACCCCCCACATTGGTGTCAGCGGACGCACTATTAACCCCCAGCATTGGTGTCAGCGGACGCACTATTAACCCCCAGAATTGGTGTCAGCGGACGCACTATTAACCCCCAGAATTGGTGTCAGCGGACGCACTATTAACCCCCAGAATTGGTGTCAGCGGACGCACTATTAACCCCCAGAATTGGTGTCAGCGGACGCACTATTAACCCCCAGAATTGGTGTCAGCGGACGCACTATTAACCCCCAGCATTGGTGTCAGCGGACGCTCTATTAACCCCCAGCATTGGTGTCAGCGGACGCACTATTAACCCTCAGCATTGGTGTCAGCGGACGCACTATTAACCCCCCACATTGGTGTCAGCGGACGCACTATTAACCCCCCACATTGGTGTCAGCGGACGCACTATTAACCCCCCAGCATTGGTGTCAGCGGACGCACTATTAACCCCCAGCATTGGTGTCAGCGGACGCACTATTAACCCCCAGCATTGGTGTCAGCGGACGCTCTATTAACCCCCAGCATTGGTGTCAGCGGACGCACTATTAACCCCCAGCATTGGTGTCAGCGGACGCACTATTAACCCCCAGCATTGGTGTCAGCGGACGCACTATTAACCCCCCACATTGGTGTCAGCGGACGCACTATTAACCCCCCAGCATTGGTGTCAGCGGACGCACTATTAACCCCCAGCATTGGTGTCAGCGGACACACTATTAACCCCCAGCATTGGTGTCAGCGGACGCACTATTAACTCCCAACATTGGTGTCAGCGGACGCTCTATTAACTCCCAGCATTAGTGTCAGCGGACGCACTATTAACCCCCAGCATTGGTGTCAGCGGACGCACTATTAACCCCCAGCATTAGAGTCAGCGGACGCTCTATTAACCCCCCGCATTGGTGTCAGCGGACGCACTATTAACCCCCAGCATTGGTGTCAGCGGACGCACTATTAACCCCCAGCATTGGTGTCAGCGGACGCACTATTAACCCCCAGCATTGGTGTCAGCGGACGCTCTATTAACCCCCAGCATTGGTGTCAGCGGACGCTCTATTAACCCCCAGCATTGGTGTCAGCGGACGCACTATTAACCCCCAGCATTGGTGTCAGCGGACACTCTATTAACCCCCAGCATTGGTGTCAGCGGACGCTCTATTAACTCCCAGCATTGGTGTCAGCGGACGCACTATTAACTCCCAGCATTGGTGTCAGCGGACGCACTATTAACCCCCAGCATTGGTGTCAGCGGACGCACTATTAACCCCCAGCATTGGTGTCAGCGGACGCATTATTAACCCCCAGCATTGGTGTCAGCGGACGCACTATTAACCCCCAGCATTGGTGTCAGCGGACGCTCTATTAACCCCCAGCATTGGTGTCAGCGGACGCACTATTAACCCCCAGCATTGGTGTCAGCGGACGCACTATTAACCCTCAGCATTGGTGTCAGCGGACGCACTATTAACCCCCAGCATTGGTGTCAGCGGACGCACTATTAACCCCCAGCATTGGTGTCAGCGGACGCACTATTAACCCTCAGCATTGGTGTCAGCGGACGCACTATTAACCCCCAGCATTGGTGTCAGCGGACGCATTATTAACCCCCAGCATTGGTGTCAGCGGACGCATTATTAACCCCCAGCATTGGTGTCAGCGGACGCACTATTAACCCCCAGCATTGGTGTCAGCGGACGCACTATTAACCCCCAGCATTGGTGTCAGCGGACGCATTATTAACCCCCAGCATTGGTGTCAGCGGACGCATTATTAACCCCCAGCATTGGTGTCAGCGGACGCTCTATTAACCCCCAGCATTGGTGTCAGCGGACGCATTATTAACCCCCAGCATTGGTGTCAGCGGACGCTCTATTAACCCCCAGCATTGGTGTCAGCGGATGCTCTATTAACCCCCAGCATTGGTGTCAGCGGACGCATTATTAACCCCCAGCATTGGTGTCAGCGGACGCATTATTAACCCCCAGCATTGGTGTCAGCAGACGCACTATTAACTCCCAGCATTGGTGTCAGCGGACGCACTATTAACCCCCAGCATTGGTGTCAGCGGACGCACTATTAACCCCCCACATTGGTGTCAGCGGACGCTCTATTAACCCCCAGCATTGGTGTCAGCGGACGCACTATTAACCCCGGCATTGGTGTCAGCGGACGCACTATTAACCCCCCAGCATTGGTGTCAGCGGACGCACTATTAACCCCCCAGCATTGGTGTCAGCGGACGCTCTATTAACCCCCAGCATTGGTGTCAGCGGACGCACTATTAACCCCCCACATTGGTGTCAGCGGACGCACTATTAACCCCCAGCATTGGTGTCAGCGGACGCACTATTAACCCCCAGCATTGGTGTCAGCGGACGCACTATTAACCCCCAGCATTAGTGTCAGCGGACGCACTATTAACCCCCCGCATTGGTGTCAGCAGACGCACTATTAACCCCCAGCATTGGTGTCAGCGGACGCACTATTAAATCCCAGCATTAGTGTCAGCGGACGCTCTATTAACTCCCAGCATTGGTGTCAGCGGACGCACTATTAACCCCCAGCATTGGTGTCAGCGGACGCACTATTAACCCCCAGCATTGGTGTCAGCGGACGCACTATTAACCCCCAGCATTGGTGTCAGCGGACGCACTATTAACTCCCAGCATTGGTGTCAGCGGATGCACTATTAACCCCCAGAATTGGTGTCAGCGGACGCTCTATTAACTCCCAGCATTGGTGTCAGTGGACGCACTATTAACCCCCCGCATTGGTGTCAGCGGACGCACTATTAACCCCCAGCATTGGTGTCAGCGGACGCACTATTAACCCCCAGCATTGGTGTCAGCGGACGCACTATTAACTCCCAGCATTGGTGTCAGCGGACGCTCTATTAACCCCCAGCATTGGTGTCAGCGGACGCACTATTAACTCCCAGCATTGGTGTCAGCGGATGCACTATTAACCCCCAGCATTGGTGTCAGCGGACGCACTATTAACTCCCAGCATTGGTGTCAGCAGATGCACTATTAACCCCCAGAATTGGTGTCAGCGGACGCTCTATTAACTCCCAGCATTGGTGTCAGTGGACGCACTATTAACCCCCCGCATTGGTGTCAGCGGACGCACTATTAACCCCCAGCATTGGTGTCAGCGGACGCACTATTAACCCCCAGCATTGGTGTCAGCGGACGCACTATTAACTCCCAGCATTGGTGTCAGCGGACGCACTATTAACCCCCAGCATTGGTGTCAGCGGACGCACTATTAACTCCGGCATTGGTGTCAGCGGACGCACTATTAACCCCCAGAATTGGTGTCAGCGGACGCACTATTAACCCCCAGCATTAGTGTCAGCGGACGCACTATTAACCCCCAGCATTAGTGTCAGCGGACGCACTATTAACCCCCAGCATTAGTGTCAGCGGACGCTCTATTAACCCCCCAGCATTGGTGTCAGCGGACGCACTATTAACCCCCAGCATTGGAGTCAGCGGACGCACTATTAACCCCCAGCATTGGTGTCAGCGGACGCACTATTAACCCCCAGCATTGGTGTCAGCGGACGCTCTATTAACCCCCCAGCATTGGTGTCAGCGGACGCACTATTAACTCCCAGCATTGGTGTCAGCGGACGCACTATTAACCCCCAGCATTAGAGTCAGCGGACGCACTATTAACCCCCAGCATTGGTGTCAGCGGACGCACTATTAACCCCCAGCATTAGAGTCAGCGGACGCACTATTAACCCCCCACATTGGTGTCAGCGGACGCACTATTAACCCCCCAGCATTGGTGTCAGCGGACGCACTATTAACTCCCAGCATTGGTGTCAGCGGACGCACTATTAACTCCCAGCATTGGTGTCAGCGGACGCACTATTAACCCCCAGCATTAGAGTCAGCGGACGCACTATTAACCCCCAGCATTGGTGTCAGCGGACGCACTATTAACTCCCAGCATTGGTGTCAGCGGACGCACTATTAACCCCCAGCATTAGAGTCAGCGGACGCTCTATTAACCCCTCAGCATTGGTGTCAGCGGACGCACTATTAACCCCCAGCATTGGAGTCAGCGGACGCACTATTAACCCCCAGCATTGGTGTCAGCGGACGCACTATTAACCCCCAGCATTGGTGTCAGCGGACGCTCTATTAACCCCCCAGCATTGGTGTCAGCGGACGCACTATTAACTCCCAGCATTGGTGTCAGCGGACGCACTATTAACCCCCAGCATTAGAGTCAGCGGACGCACTATTAACCCCCAGCATTGGTGTCAGCGGACGCACTATTAACCCCCAGCATTAGAGTCAGCGGACGCACTATTAACCCCCCACATTGGTGTCAGCGGACGCACTATTAACCCCCCAGCATTGGTGTCAGCGGACGCACTATTAACTCCCAGCATTGGTGTCAGCGGACGCACTATTAACTCCCAGCATTGGTGTCAGCGGACGCACTATTAACCCCCAGCATTAGAGTCAGCGGACGCACTATTAACCCCCAGCATTGGTGTCAGCGGACGCACTATTAACTCCCAGCATTGGTGTCAGCGGACGCACTATTAACCCCCAGCATTAGAGTCAGCGGACGCTCTATTAACCCCTCAGCATTGGTGTCAGCGGACGCACTATTAACTCCCAGCATTGGTGTCAGCGGACGCACTATTAACCCCCAGCATTAGAGTCAGCGGACGCACTATTAACCCCCAGCATTGGTGTCAGCGGACGCACTATTAACCCCCAGCATTAGAGTCAGCGGACGCACTATTAACCCCCAGCATTAGAGTCAGCGGACACACTATTAACCCCCAGCATTGGTGTCAGCGGACGCACTATTAACTCCCAGCATTGGTGTCAGCGGACGCACTATTAACCCCCAGCATTAGAGTCAGCGGACGCACTATTAACCCCCAGCATTGGTGTCAGCGGACGCACTATTAACTCCCAGCATTGGTGTCAGCGGACGCACTATTAACCCCCAGCATTAGAGTCAGCGGACGCTCTATTAACCCCTCAGCATTGGTGTCAGCGGACGCACTATTAACTCCCAGCATTGGTGTCAGCGGACGCACTATTAACTCCCAGCATTGGTGTCAGCGGACGCACTATTAACCCCCAGCATTAGAGTCAGCGGACGCACTATTAACTCCCAGCATTGGTGTCAGCGGACGCACTATTAACCCCCAGCATTAGAGTCAGCGGACGCACTATTAACCCCCAGCATTAGAGTCAGCGGACGCACTATTAACCCCCAGCATTGGTGTCAGCGGACGCACTATTAACTCCCAGCATTGGTGTCAGCGGACGCACTATTAACCCCCAGCATTAGAGTCAGCGGACGCACTATTAACCCCCAGCATTGGTGTCAGCGGACGCACTATTAACCCCCAGCATTGGTGTCAGCGGACGCACTATTAACCCCCAGCATTGGTGTCAGCGGACGCACTATTAACCCCCCGCATTGGTGTCAGCGGACGCACTATTAACCCCCCGCATTGGTGTCAGCGGACGCACTATTAACCCCCAGCATTGGTGTCAGCGGACGCTCTATTAACCCCCAGCATTGGTGTCAGAGGACGCTCTATTAACTCCCAGAATTAGTGTCAGCGGACGCACTATTAACTTAACCCCCAACATTGGTGTCAGCGGACGCACTATTAACCCCCAACATTGGTGTCAGCGGACGCACTATTAACCCCCAACATTGGTGTCAGCGGACGCACTATTAACCCCCCGGATTGGTGTCAGCGGACGCACTATTAACCCCCCGGATTGGTGTCAGCGGACGCACTATTAACCCCCCGCATTGGTGTCAGCGGACGCACTATTAACCCCCAGCATTAGTGTCAGCGGACGCACTATTAACCCCCTGCATTGGTGTCAGCGGACGCACTATTAACCCCCCGCATTGGTGTCAGCGGACGCACTATTAACCCCCAGCATTGGTGTCAGCGGACGCTCTATTAACCCCCAGCATTGGTGTCAGCGGATGCACTATTAACCCCCAGCATTGGTGTCAGCGGACGCACTATTAACCCCCAGCATTGTTATCAGCGGACGCACTATTAACCCCCAGCATTAGTGTCAGCGGATGCACTATTAACCCCCAGCATTAGTGTCAGCGGATGCACTATTAACCCCCAGCATTGGTGTCAGCGGACGCACTATTAACCCTCAGCATTGGTGTCAGCGGACGCTCTATTAACCCCCAGCATTAGTGTCAGCGGACGCACTATTAACCCCCCGCATTGGTGTCAGCGGACGCACTATTAACCCTGGCATTGGTGTCAGCGGACGCACTATTAACCCCAACATTGGTGTCAGCGGACGCACTATTAACCCTCAGCATTGGTGTCAGCGGACACTCTATTAACCCCCAGCATTGGTGTCAGCGGACGCACTATTAACCCCCAGAATTGGTGTCAGCGGACGCACTATTAACCCCCAGCATTGGTGTCAGCGGACGCACTATTAACCCCCAGCATTGGTGTCAGCGGACGCACTATTAACCCTCAGCATTGGTGTCAGCGGACACTCTATTAACCCCCAGCATTGGTGTCAGCGGACGCACTATTAACTCCGGCATTGGTGTCAGCGGACGCACTATTAACCCCCAGCATTGGTGTCAGCGGACGCACTATTAACCCCCAGCATTAGTGTCAGCGGACGCACTATTAACCCCCAGCATTAGTGTCAGCGGACGCACTATTAACCCCCAGCATTGGTGTCAGCGGACGCTCTATTAACCCCCAGCATTAGTGTCAGCGGACGCACTATTAACCCCCCGCATTGGTGTCAGCGGACGCACTATTAACCCCCCGCATTGGTGTCAGCGGACGCACTATTAACCCCCCGCATTGGTGTCAGCGGACGCACTATTAACCCCCCGCATTGGTGTCAGCGGACGCACTATTAACCCCCCGCATTGGTGTCAGCGGACGCACTATTAACCCCCAGCATTAGTGTCAGCGGACGCACTATTAACCCCCAGCATTAGTGTCAGCGGACGCACTATTAACCCCCCGCATTAGTGTCAGCGGACGCACTATTAACCCCCAGCATTAGTGTCAGCGGACGCACTATTAACCCCCCGCATTGGTGTCAGCGGACGCACTATTAACCCCCCGCATTGGTGTCAGCGGACGCACTATTAACCCCCAGCATTAGTGTCAGCGGACGCACTATTAACCCCCCGCATTGGTGTCAGCGGACGCACTATTAACCCTGGCATTGGTGTCAGCGGACGCACTATTAACTCCCAGCATTGGTGTCAGCGGACGCACTATTAACCCCCCACATTGGTGTCAGCGGACGCACTATTAACCCCCCACATTGGTGTCAGCGGATGCTCTATTAACCCCCAGCATTGGTGTCAGCGGACGCATTATTAACCCCCAGCATTGGTGTCAGCGGACGCATTATTAACCCCCAGCATTGGTGTCAGCAGACGCACTATTAACTCCCAGCATTGGTGTCAGCGGACGCACTATTAACCCCCAGCATTGGTGTCAGCGGACGCTCTATTAACCCCCAGCATTGGTGTCAGCGGACGCACTATTAACCCCGGCATTGGTGTCAGCGGACGCTCTATTAACCCCCAGCATTGGTGTCAGCGGACGCACTATTAACCCCGGCATTGGTGTCAGCGGACGCACTATTAACCCCAGCATTGGTGTCAGCGGACGCACTATTAACCCCCCAGCATTGGTGTCAGCGGACGCTCTATTAACCCCCAGCATTGGTGTCAGCGGACGCACTATTAACCCCCCACATTGGTGTCAGCGGACGCACTATTAACCCCCAGCATTGGTGTCAGCGGACGCACTATTAACCCCTAGCATTGGTGTCAGCGGACGCAGTATTAACTCCCAGCATTGGTGTCAGCGGACGCACTATTAAATCCCAGCATTGGTGTCAGCGGACGCACTATTAACCCCCCGCATTGGTGTCAGCGGACGCACTATTAACCCCCAGCATTGGTGTCAGCGGACGCACTATTAAATCCCAGCATTAGTGTCAGCGGACGCACTATTAACCCCCCGCATTAGTGTCAGCGGACGCTCTATTAACTCCCAGCATTGGTGTCAGCGGACGCACTATTAACCCCCAGCATTGGTGTCAGCGGACGCACTATTAACCCCCAGCATTGGTGTCAGCGGACGCACTATTAACCCCCAGCATTGGTGTCAGCGGACGCACTATTAACTCCCAGCATTGGTGTCAGCGGACGCACTATTAACCCCCAGCATTGGTGTCAGCGGACGCACTATTAACTCCCAGCATTGGTGTCAGCGGATGCACTATTAACCCCCAGAATTGGTGTCAGCGGACGCTCTATTAACTCCCAGCATTGGTGTCAGCGGACGCTCTATTAACCCCCAGCATTGGTGTCAGCGGACACACTATTAACCCCCAGCATTGGTGTCAGCGGACGCACTATTAACCCCCAGCATTGGTGTCAGCGGACGCACTATTAACCCCCCACATTGGTGTCAGCGGACACACTATTAACCCCCAGCATTGGTGTCAGCGGACGCACTATTAACCCCCAGCATTGGTGTCAGCGGACGCACTATTAACTCCCAGCATTAGTGTCAGCGGACGCACTATTAACTCCGGCATTGGTGTCAGCGGACGCACTATTAACCCCCAGTATTGGTGTCAGCGGACGCACTATTAACCCCCAGCATTAGTGTCAGCGGACGCACTATTAACCCCCAGCATTAGTGTCAGCGGACGCACTATTAACCCCCAGCATTAGTGTCAGCGGACGCACTATTAACCCCCAGCATTGGTGTCAGCGGACGCACTATTAACCCCCAGCATTAGTGTCAGCGGACGCTCTATTAACCCCCCAGCATTGGTGTCAGCGGACGCACTATTAACTCCCAGCATTGGTGTCAGCGGACGCACTATTAACCCCCAGCATTGGTGTCAGCGGACGCACTATTAACCCCCAGCATTGGTGTCAGCGGACGCTCTATTAACCCCCCAGCATTGGTGTCAGCGGACGCACTATTAACTCCCAGCATTGGTGTCAGCGGACGCACTATTAACCCCCAGCATTAGAGTCAGCGGACGCACTATTAACCCCCAGCATTGGTGTCAGCGGACGCACTATTAACCCCCAGCATTAGAGTCAGCGGACGCTCTATTAACCCCCCAGCATTGGTGTCAGCGGACGCACTATTAACTCCCAGCATTGGTGTCAGCGGACGCTCTATTAACCCCCAGCATTGGTGTCAGCGGACGCTCTATTAACCCCCAGCATTGGTGTCAGCGGACGCACTATTAACCCCCAGCATTAGAGTCAGCGGACGCACTATTAACCCCCAGCATTGGTGTCAGCGGACGCACTATTAACTCCCAGCATTGGTGTCAGAGGACGCACTATTAACCCCCAGCATTAGAGTCAGCGGACGCTCTATTAACCCCTCAGCATTGGTGTCAGCGGACGCACTATTAACCCCCCGCATTGGTGTCAGCGGATGCACTATTAACCCCCAGCATTAGTGTCAGCGGACGCTCTATTAACCCCCCAGCATTGGTGTCAGCGGACGCACTATTAACTCCCAGCATTGGTGTCAGCGGACGCACTATTAACCCCCAGCATTAGAGTCAGCGGACGCACTATTAACCCCCAGCATTGGTGTCAGCGGACGCACTATTAACCCCCAGCATTGGTGTCAGCGGACGCACTATTAACCCCCAGCATTGGTGTCAGCGGACGCACTATTAACCCCCCGCATTGGTGTCAGCGGACGCACTATTAACCCCCCGCATTGGTGTCAGCGGACGCACTATTAACCCCCAGCATTGGTGTCAGCGGACGCACTATTAACCCCCAGCATTGGTGTCAGAGGACGCTCTATTAACTCCCAGAATTAGTGTCAGCGGACGCACTATTAACCCCCAACATTGGTGTCAGCGGACGCACTATTAACCCCCCGGATTGGTGTCAGCGGACGCACTATTAACCCCCCGGATTGGTGTCAGCGGACGCACTATTAACCCCCCGCATTGGTGTCAGCGGACGCACTATTAACCCCCAGCATTGGTGTCAGCGGACGCACTATTAACCCCCCGCATTGGTGTCAGCGGACGCACTATTAACCCCCAGCATTGGTGTCAGCGGACGCTCTATTAACCCCCAGCATTAGTGTCAGCGGACGCACTATTAACCCCCAGCATTAGTGTCAGCGGATGCACTATTAACCCCCAGCATTAGTGTCAGCGGACGCTCTATTAACCCCCAGCATTGGTGTCAGCGGACGCTCTATTAACTCCCAGCATTGGTGTCAGCGGACACTCTATTAACCCCCAGCATTGGTGTCAGCGGACGCACTATTAACCCTCAGCATTGGTGTCAGCGGACGCTCTATTAACCCCCAGCATTAGTGTCAGCGGACGCACTATTAACCCCCCGCATTGGTGTCAGCGGACGCACTATTAACCCTGGCATTGGTGTCAGCGGACGCTCTATTAACCCCCAGCATTGGTGTCAGCGGACGCACTATTAACCCCCAGAATTGGTGTCAGCGGACGCACTATTAACCCCCAGCATTGGTGTCAGCGGAAGCACTATTAACCCCCAGAATTGGTGTCAGCGGACGCTCTATTAACCCCCAGCATTGGTGTCAGCGGACGCACTATTAACCCTCAGCATTGGTGTCAGCGGACGCTCTATTAACCCCCAGCATTGGTGTCAGCGGACGCACTATTAACCCTCAGCATTGGTGTCAGCGGACACTCTATTAACCCCCAGCATTGGTGTCAGCGGACGCACTATTAACTCCGGCATTGGTGTCAGCGGACGCACTATTAACCCCCAGCATTGGTGTCAGCGGACGCTCTATTAACCCCCAGAATTGGTGTCAGCGGACGCACTATTAACCCCCAGCATTGGTGTCAGCGGACGCACTATTAACCCCCAGCATTGGTGTCAGCGGACGCTCTATTAACCCCCAGCATTGGTGTCAGCGGACGCACTATTAACCCCCAGCATTGGTGTCAGCGGACGCTCTATTAACCCCCAGCATTGGTGTCAGCGGACGCACTATTAACCCCCAGCATTGGTGTCAGCGGACGCACTATTAACCCCCCGCATTGGTGTCAGCGGACGCACTATTAACCCCCCGCATTGGTGTCAGCGGACGCACTATTAACCCCCAGCATTAGTGTCAGCGGACGCACTATTAACCCTCAGCATTGGTGTCAGCGGACGCTCTATTAACTCCCAGCATTAGTGTCAGCGGACGCACTATTAACCCCCCGCATTGGTGTCAGCGGACGCACTATTAACCCCCAGCATTGGTGTCAGCGGACACTCTATTAACCCCCAGCATTGGTGTCAGCGGACGCACTATTAACCCCCAGCATTGGTGTCAGCGGACACTCTATTAACCCCCAGCATTGGTGTTAGCGGACGCACTATTAACTCCCAGCATTGGTGTCAGCGGACGCACTATTAACCCCCCAGCATTGGTGTCAGCGGACGCTCTATTAACCCCCAGCATTGGTGTCAGCGGACGCTCTATTAACTCCCAGCATTAGTGTCAGCGGACGCTCTATTAACCCCCGGCATTGGTGTCAGCGGACGCTCTATTAACTCCCAGCATTGGTGTCAGCGGACGCACTATTAACTCCCAACATTGGTGTCAGCGGACGCACTATTAACTCCCAGCATTAGTGTCAGCGGACGCACTATTAACCCCCCGCATTGGTGTCAGCGGACGCACTATTAACCCCCCGCATTGGTGTCAGCGGACGCACTATTAACCCCCAGCATTAGTGTCAGCGGACGCACTATTAACCCCCAGCATTAGTGTCAGCGGACGCACTATTAACCCCCAGCATTGGTGTCAGCGGACGCTCTATTAACCCCCAGCATTAGTGTCAGCGGACGCACTATTAACCCCCCGCATTGGTGTCAGCGGACGCACTATTAACCCCCCGCATTGGTGTCAGCGGACGCACTATTAACCCCCCGCATTGGTGTCAGCGGACGCACTATTAACCCCCAGCATTAGTGTCAGCGGACGCACTATTAACCCCCCGCATTGGTGTCAGCGGACGCACTATTAACCCCCAGCATTAGTGTCAGCGGACGCACTATTAACCCCCCGCATTGGTGTCAGCGGACGCACTATTAACTCCCAGCATTAGTGTCAGCGGACGCACTATTAACCCCCAGCATTAGTGTCAGCGGACGCACTATTAACCCCCCGCATTGGTGTCAGCGGACGCACTATTAACCCCCAGCATTAGTGTCAGCGGACGCACTATTAACCCCCCGCATTGGTGTCAGCGGACGCACTATTAACCCCCCGCATTGGTGTCAGCGGACGCACTATTAACCCCCAGCATTAGTGTCAGCGGACGCACTATTAACCCCCCGCATTGGTGTCAGCGGACGCACTATTAACCCTGGCATTGGTGTCAGCGGACGCACTATTAACTCCCAGCATTGGTGTCAGCGGACGCACTATTAACTCCCAGCATTGGTGTCAGCGGACGCACTATTAACTCCCAGCATTGGTGTCAGCGGACGCACTATTAACCCCCAGCATTGGTGTCAGCGGACGCTCTATTAACCCCCAGCATTGGTGTCAGCGGACGCACTATTAACCCCCGACATTGGTGTCAGCGGACGCACTATTAACCCCCAGCATTGGTGTCAGCGGACGCTCTATTAACCCTCAGCATTGGTGTCAGCGGACGCACTATTAACTCCCAGCATTGGTGTCAGCGGACGCACTATTAACTCCCAGCATTGGTGTCAGCGGACGCACTATTAACCCTCAGCATTGGTGTCAGCGGACGCTCTATTAACCCCCAGCATTGGTGTCAGCGGACGCACTATTAACCCCCGACATTGGTGTCAGCGGACGCACTATTAACCCCCAGCATTGGTGTCAGCGGACGCTCTATTAACCCTCAGCATTGGTGTCAGCGGACGCACTATTAACTCCCAGCATTGGTGTCAGCGGACGCACTATTAACTCCCAGCATTGGTGTCAGCGGACGCACTATTAACTCCCAGCATTGGTGTCAGCGGACGCACTATTAACCCCGGCATTGGTGTCAGCGGACGCTCTATTAACCCCCAGCATTGGTGTCAGCGGACGCTCTATTAACCCCCAGCATTGGTGTCAGCGGACGCTCTATTAACCCCCAGCATTGGTGTCAGCGGACGCTCTATTAACTCCCAGCATTGGTGTCAGCGGACGCTCTATTAACTCCGGCATTGGTGTCAGCGGACGCACTATTAACCCCCAGCATTGGTGTCAGCGGACGCACTATTAACCCCCAGCATTGGTGTCAGCGGACGCACTATTAACCCCCAGCATTGGTGTCAGCGGACGCACTATTAACCCCCAGCATTGGTGTCAGCGGACGCACTATTAACTCCCAGCATTGGTGTCAGCGGACGCTCTATTAACCCCCAGCATTGGTGTCAGCGGACGCTCTATTAACCCCCAGCATTGGTGTCAGCGGACGCTCTATTAACCCCCAGCATTGGTGTCAGCGGACGCTCTATTAACTCCCAGCATTGGTGTCAGCGGACGCTCTATTAACTCCGGCATTGGTGTCAGCGGACGCACTATTAACCCCCAGCATTGGTGTCAGCGGACGCACTATTAACCCCCAGCATTGGTGTCAGCGGACGCACTATTAACCCCCAGCATTGGTGTCAGCGGACGCACTATTAACCCCCAGCATTGGTGTCAGCGGACGCACTATTAACCCCCAGCATTGGTGTCAGCGGACGCACTATTAACTCCCAGCATTGGTGTCAGCGGACGCTCTATTAACCCCCAGCATTAGTGTCAGCGGACGCACTATTAACTCCCAGCATTGGTGTCAGCGGACGCACTATTAACTCCCAGCATTGGTGTCAGCGGACGCTCTATTAACTCCCAGCATTGGTGTCAGCGGACGCACTATTAACTCCCAGCATTGGTGTCAGCGGACGCTCTATTAACCCCCAGCATTGGTGTCAGCGGACGCACTATTAACCCCCGACATTGGTGTCAGCGGACGCACTATTAACCCCCAGCATTGGTGTCAGCGGACGCTCTATTAACCCTCAGCATTGGTGTCAGCGGACGCACTATTAACTCCCAGCATTGGTGTCAGCGGACGCACTATTAACCCCCGACATTGGTGTCAGCGGACGCTCTATTAACTCCCAGCATTGGTGTCAGCGGACGCTCTATTAACTCCGGCATTGGTGTCAGCGGACGCACTATTAACCCCCAGCATTGGTGTCAGCGGACGCACTATTAACCCCCAGCATTGGTGTCAGCGGACGCTCTATTAACCCCCAGCATTGGTGTCAGCGGACGCTCTATTAACCCCCAGCATTGGTGTCAGCGGACGCTCTATTAACTCCCAGCATTGGTGTCAGCGGACGCTCTATTAACTCCGGCATTGGTGTCAGCGGACGCACTATTAACCCCCAGCATTGGTGTCAGCGGACGCACTATTAACCCCCAGCATTGGTGTCAGCGGACGCTCTATTAACCCCCAGCATTGGTGTCAGCGGACGCACTATTAACCCCCAGCATTGGTGTCAGCGGACGCACTATTAACCCCCAGCATTGGTGTCAGCGGACGCACTATTAACCCCCAGCATTGGTGTCAGCGGACGCTCTATTAACTCCGGCATTGGTGTCAGCGGACGCACTATTAACCCCCAGCATTGGTGTCAGCGGACGCACTATTAACTCCCAGCATTGGTGTCAGCGGACGCACTATTAACTCCCAGCATTGGTGTCAGCGGACGCTCTATTAACTCCCAGCATTGGTGTCAGCGGACGCTCTATTAACCCCCAGCATTGGTGTCAGCGGACGCACTATTAACCCCCAGCATTGGTGTCAGCGGACGCACTATTAACTCCCAGCATTGGTGTCAGCGGACGCTCTATTAACTCCCAGCATTGGTGTCAGCGGACGCTCTATTAACTCCCAGCATTGGTGTCAGCGGACGCTCTATTAACCCCCAGCATTGGTGTCAGCGGACGCACTATTAACCCCCAGCATTGGTGTCAGCGGACGCACTATTAACCCCCAGCATTGGTGTCAGCGGACGCTCTATTAACCCTCAGCATTGGTGTCAGCGGACGCACTATTAACTCCCAGCATTGGTGTCAGCGGACGCACTATTAACCCCCAGCATTGGTGTCAGCGGACGCTCTATTAACCCTCAGCATTGGTGTCAGCGGACGCACTATTAACCCCCAGCATTGGTGTCAGCGGACGCACTATTAACTCCCAGCATTGGTGTCAGCGGACGCTCTATTAACTCCCAGCATTGGTGTCAGCGGACGCTCTATTAACCCCCAGCATTGGTGTCAGCGGACGCACTATTAACCCCCAGCATTGGTGTCAGCGGACGCACTATTAACCCCCCGCATTGGTGTCAGCGGACACTCTATTAACCCCCAGCATTGGTGTCAGCGGACGCACTATTAACCCCCAGCATTGGTGTCAGCGGACGCTCTATTAACCCCCAGCATTGGTGTCAGCGGACGCACTATTAACCCCCAGCATTGGTGTCAGCGGACGCACTATTAACCCCCAGCATTGGTGTCAGCGGACGCACTATTAACCCCCAGCATTGGTGTCAGCGGACGCTCTATTAACTCCGGCATTGGTGTCAGCGGACGCACTATTAACCCCCCGCATTGGTGTCAGCGGACGCACTATTAACCCCCAGCATTGGTGTCAGCGGACGCACTATTAACCCCCAGCATTGGTGTCAGCGGACGCTCTATTAACCCCCAGCATTGGTGTCAGCGGACGCACTATTAACCCCCAGCATTGGTGTCAGCGGACGCTCTATTAACCCCCAGCATTGGTGTCAGCGGACGCTCTATTAACCCCCAGCATTGGTGTCAGCGGACGCACTATTAACCCCCAGCATTGGTGTCAGCGGACGCACTATTAACCCCCAGCATTGGTGTCAGCGGACGCACTATTAACCCCCAGCATTGGTGTCAGCGGACGCACTGTTAACCCCCAGCATTGGTGTCAGCGGACGCTCTATTAACCCCCAGCATTGGTGTCAGCGGACGCACTAACCCCCAGCATTGGTGTCAGCGGACGCACTATTAACCCTCAGCATTGGTGTCAGCGGACGCACTATTAACCCCCAGCATTGGTGTCAGCGGACGCTCTATTAACCCCCAGCATTGGTGTCAGCGGACGCACTATTAACCCCCAGCATTGGTGTCAGCGGACGCACTATTAACCCCCAGCATTGGTGTCAGCGGACGCTCTATTAACCCCCAGCATTGGTGTCAGCGGACGCACTATTAACCCCCAGCATTGGTGTCAGCGGACGCACTATTAACCCCCAGCATTGGTGTCAGCGGACGCACTATTAACCCCCAGCATTGGTGTCAGCAGACGCTCTATTAACCCCCAGCATTAGTGTCAGCGGACGCACTATTAACCCCCAGCATTGGTGTTAGCGGACGCTCTATTAACCCCCCGCATTGGTGTCAGCGGACGCACTATTAACCCCCAGCATTGGTGTCAGCGGACGCACTATTAACCCCCAGCATTGGTGTCAGCGGACGCTCTATTAACCCCCGACATTGGTGTCAGCGGACGCTCTATTAACCCCCAGCATTGGTGTCAGCGGACGCTCTATTAACCCCCAGCATTGGTGTCAGCGGACGCACTATTAACCCCCAGCATTGGTGTCAGCAGACGCTCTATTAACCCCCAGCATTGGTGTCAGCGGACGCACTATTAACCCCCAGCATTGGTGTCAGCGGACGCTCTATTAACCCCCGACATTGGTGTCAGCGGACGCACTATTAACTCCCAGCATTGGTGTCAGCGGACGCTCTATTAACCCCCAGCATTGGTGTCAGCGGTCGCACTATTAACCCCCAGCATTGGTGTCAGCGGACGCTCTATTAACCCCCAGCATTGGTGTCAGCGGACGCTCTATTAACCCCCGACATTGGTGTCAGCGGACGCACTATTAACCCCCAGCATTGGTGTCAGCGGACGCACTATTAACCCCCAGCATTGGTGTCAGCGGACGCTCTATTAACCCCCAGCATTGGTGTCAGCGGACGCTCTATTAACCCCCGACATTGGTGTCAGCGGACGCTCTATTAACCCCCAGCATTGGTGTCAGAGGACGCACTATTAACCCCCAGCATTGGTGTCAGCGGACGCACTATTAACCCCCAGCATTGGTGTCAGCGGACGCTCTATTAACCCCCAGCATTGGTGTCAGAGGACGCACTATTAACCCCCAGCATTGGTGTCAGCGGACGCACTATTAACCCTCAGCATTGGTGTCAGCGGACGCTCTATTAACCCCCAGCATTGGTGTGAGCGGACGCACTATTAACCCCCAGCATTGGTGTCAGCGGACGCACTATTAACCCCCAGCATTGGTGTCAGCGGACGCACTATTAACCCCCGACATTGGTGTCAGCGGACGCTCTATTAACCCCCAGCATTGGTGTCAGCGGACGCTCTATTAACCCCCAGCATTGGTGTCAGCGGACGCTCTATTAACCCCCAGCATTGGTGTCAGCGGACGCACTATTAACCCCCCACATTGGTGTCAGCGGACGCACTATTAACCCCCAGCATTGGTGTCAGCGGACGCACTATTAACCCCCAGAATTGGTGTCAGCGGACGCACTATTAACCCCCAGAATTGGTGTCAGCGGACGCACTATTAACCCCCAGAATTGGTGTCAGCGGACGCACTATTAACCCCCAGAATTGGTGTCAGCGGACGCACTATTAACCCCCAGAATTGGTGTCAGCGGACGCACTATTAACCCCCAGCATTGGTGTCAGCGGACGCTCTATTAACCCCCAGCATTGGTGTCAGCGGACGCACTATTAACCCTCAGCATTGGTGTCAGCGGACGCACTATTAACCCCCCACATTGGTGTCAGCGGACGCACTATTAACCCCCCACATTGGTGTCAGCGGACGCACTATTAACCCCCCAGCATTGGTGTCAGCGGACGCACTATTAACCCCCAGCATTGGTGTCAGCGGACGCACTATTAACCCCCAGCATTGGTGTCAGCGGACGCTCTATTAACCCCCAGCATTGGTGTCAGCGGACGCACTATTAACCCCCAGCATTGGTGTCAGCGGACGCACTATTAACCCCCAGCATTGGTGTCAGCGGACGCACTATTAACCCCCCACATTGGTGTCAGCGGACGCACTATTAACCCCCCAGCATTGGTGTCAGCGGACGCACTATTAACCCCCAGCATTGGTGTCAGCGGACACACTATTAACCCCCAGCATTGGTGTCAGCGGACGCACTATTAACTCCCAACATTGGTGTCAGCGGACGCTCTATTAACTCCCAGCATTAGTGTCAGCGGACGCACTATTAACCCCCAGCATTGGTGTCAGCGGACGCACTATTAACCCCCAGCATTAGAGTCAGCGGACGCTCTATTAACCCCCCGCATTGGTGTCAGCGGACGCACTATTAACCCCCAGCATTGGTGTCAGCGGACGCACTATTAACCCCCAGCATTGGTGTCAGCGGACGCACTATTAACCCCCAGCATTGGTGTCAGCGGACGCTCTATTAACCCCCAGCATTGGTGTCAGCGGACGCTCTATTAACCCCCAGCATTGGTGTCAGCGGACGCACTATTAACCCCCAGCATTGGTGTCAGCGGACGCTCTATTAACCCCCAGCATTGGTGTCAGCGGACGCTCTATTAACTCCCAGCATTGGTGTCAGCGGACGCACTATTAACTCCCAGCATTGGTGTCAGCGGACGCACTATTAACCCCCAGCATTGGTGTCAGCGGACGCACTATTAACCCCCAGCATTGGTGTCAGCGGACGCATTATTAACCCCCAGCATTGGTGTCAGCGGACGCACTATTAACCCCCAGCATTGGTGTCAGCGGACGCTCTATTAACCCCCAGCATTGGTGTCAGCGGACGCACTATTAACCCCCAGCATTGGTGTCAGCGGACGCACTATTAACCCTCAGCATTGGTGTCAGCGGACGCACTATTAACCCCCAGCATTGGTGTCAGCGGACGCACTATTAACCCCCAGCATTGGTGTCAGCGGACGCACTATTAACCCTCAGCATTGGTGTCAGCGGACGCACTATTAACCCCCAGCATTGGTGTCAGCGGACGCATTATTAACCCCCAGCATTGGTGTCAGCGGACGCATTATTAACCCCCAGCATTGGTGTCAGCGGACGCACTATTAACCCCCAGCATTGGTGTCAGCGGACGCACTATTAACCCCCAGCATTGGTGTCAGCGGACGCATTATTAACCCCCAGCATTGGTGTCAGCGGACGCTCTATTAACCCCCAGCATTGGTGTCAGCGGACGCATTATTAACCCCCAGCATTGGTGTCAGCGGACGCTCTATTAACCCCCAGCATTGGTGTCAGCGGATGCTCTATTAACCCCCAGCATTGGTGTCAGCGGACGCATTATTAACCCCCAGCATTGGTGTCAGCGGACGCATTATTAACCCCCAGCATTGGTGTCAGCAGACGCACTATTAACTCCCAGCATTGGTGTCAGCGGACGCATTATTAACCCCCAGCATTGGTGTCAGCGGACGCTCTATTAACCCCCAGCATTGGTGTCAGCGGACGCACTATTAACCCCGGCATTGGTGTCAGCGGACGCACTATTAACCCCCCAGCATTGGTGTCAGCGGACGCACTATTAACCCCCCAGCATTGGTGTCAGCGGACGCTCTATTAACCCCCAGCATTGGTGTCAGCGGACGCACTATTAACCCCCCACATTGGTGTCAGCGGACGCACTATTAACCCCCAGCATTGGTGTCAGCGGACGCACTATTAACCCCCAGCATTGGTGTCAGCGGACGCACTATTAACCCCCAGCATTAGTGTCAGCGGACGCACTATTAACCCCCCGCATTGGTGTCAGCGGACGCACTATTAACCCCCAGCATTGGTGTCAGCGGACGCACTATTAAATCCCAGCATTAGTGTCAGCGGACGCTCTATTAACTCCCAGCATTGGTGTCAGCGGACGCACTATTAACCCCCAGCATTGGTGTCAGCGGACGCACTATTAACCCCCAGCATTGGTGTCAGCGGACGCACTATTAACCCCCAGCATTGGTGTCAGCGGACGCACTATTAACTCCCAGCATTGGTGTCAGCGGATGCACTATTAACCCCCAGAATTGGTGTCAGCGGACGCTCTATTAACTCCCAGCATTGGTGTCAGTGGACGCACTATTAACCCCCCGCATTGGTGTCAGCGGACGCACTATTAACCCCCAGCATTGGTGTCAGCGGACGCACTATTAACCCCCAGCATTGGTGTCAGCGGACGCACTATTAACTCCCAGCATTAGTGTCAGCGGACGCACTATTAACTCCGGCATTGGTGTCAGCGGACGCACTATTAACCCCCAGAATTGGTGTCAGCGGACGCACTATTAACCCCCAGCATTAGTGTCAGCGGACGCACTATTAACCCCCAGCATTAGTGTCAGCGGACGCACTATTAACCCCCAGCATTAGTGTCAGCGGACGCACTATTAACCCCCAGCATTAGTGTCAGCGGACGCTCTATTAACCCCCCAGCATTGGTGTCAGCGGACGCACTATTAACCCCCAGCATTGGTGTCAGCGGACGCACTATTAACCCCCAGCATTGGTGTCAGCGGACGCACTATTAACCCCCAGCATTGGTGTCAGCGGACGCTCTATTAACCCCCCAGCATTGGTGTCAGCGGACGCACTATTAACTCCCAGCATTGGTGTCAGCGGACGCACTATTAACCCCCAGCATTAGAGTCAGCGGACGCACTATTAACCCCCAGCATTGGTGTCAGCGGACGCACTATTAACCCCCCGCATTGGTGTCAGCGGACGCACTATTAACCCCCCACATTGGTGTCAGCGGACGCACTATTAACTCCCAGCATTGGTGTCAGCGGACGCACTATTAACCCCCAGCATTAGAGTCAGCGGACGCACTATTAACCCCCAGCATTGGTGTCAGCGGACGCACTATTAACTCCCAGCATTGGTGTCAGCGGACGCACTATTAACCCCCAGCATTAGAGTCAGCGGACGCTCTATTAACCCCTCAGCATTGGTGTCAGCGGACGCACTATTAACTCCCAGCATTGGTGTCAGCGGACGCACTATTAACCCCCAGCATTAGAGTCAGCGGACGCACTATTAACCCCCAGCATTGGTGTCAGCGGACGCACTATTAACCCCCAGCATTAGAGTCAGCGGACGCACTATTAACCCCCAGCATTAGAGTCAGCGGACACACTATTAACCCCCAGCATTGGTGTCAGCGGACGCACTATTAACTCCCAGCATTGGTGTCAGCGGACGCACTATTAACCCCCAGCATTAGAGTCAGCGGACGCACTATTAACCCCCAGCATTGGTGTCAGCGGACGCACTATTAACTCCCAGCATTGGTGTCAGCGGACGCACTATTAACCCCCAGCATTAGAGTCAGCGGACGCTCTATTAACCCCTCAGCATTGGTGTCAGCGGACGCACTATTAACTCCCAGCATTGGTGTCAGCGGACGCACTATTAACCCCCAGCATTAGAGTCAGCGGACGCACTATTAACCCCCAGCATTGGTGTCAGCGGACGCACTATTAACCCCCAGCATTGGTGTCAGCGGACGCACTATTAACCCCCAGCATTGGTGTCAGCGGACGCACTATTAACCCCCCGCATTGGTGTCAGCGGACGCACTATTAACCCCCAGCATTGGTGTCAGCGGACGCTCTATTAACCCCCAGCATTGGTGTCAGAGGACGCTCTATTAACCCCCAGCATTGGTGTCAGCGGACGCTCTATTAACTCCCAACATTGGTGTCAGCGGACGCACTATTAACCCCCAGCATTGGTGTCAGCGGACGCACTATTAACCCCCAGCATTGGTGTCAGCGGACGCACTATTAACCCCCCGCATTGGTGTCAGCGGACGCACTATTAACCCCCCGCATTGGTGTCAGCGGACGCACTATTAACCCCCAGCATTGGTGTCAGCGGACGCTCTATTAACCCCCAGCATTGGTGTCAGAGGACGCTCTATTAACCCCCAGCATTGGTGTCAGCGGACGCACTATTAACCCCCAACATTGGTGTCAGCGGACGCACTATTAACCCCCAACATTGGTGTCAGCGGACGCACTATTAACCCCCAACATTGGTGTCAGCGGACGCACTATTAACCCCCCGGATTGGTGTCAGCGGACGCACTATTAACCCCCCGGATTGGTGTCAGCGGACGCACTATTAACCCCCCGCATTGGTGTCAGCGGACGCACTATTAACCCCCAGCATTAGTGTCAGCGGACGCACTATTAACCCCCTGCATTGGTGTCAGCGGACGCACTATTAACCCCCCGCATTGGTGTCAGCGGACGCACTATTAACCCCCAGCATTGGTGTCAGCGGACGCTCTATTAACCCCCAGCATTAGTGTCAGCGGATGCACTATTAACCCCCAGCATTGGTGTCAGCGGACGCACTATTAACCCCCAGCATTGTTATCAGCGGACGCACTATTAACCCCCAGCATTAGTGTCAGCGGATGCACTATTAACCCCCAGCATTAGTGTCAGCGGATGCACTATTAACCCCCAGCATTGGTGTCAGCGGACGCACTATTAACCCTCAGCATTGGTGTCAGCGGACGCTCTATTAACCCCCAGCATTAGTGTCAGCGGACGCACTATTAACCCCCCGCATTGGTGTCAGCGGACGCACTATTAACCCTGGCATTGGTGTCAGCGGACGCACTATTAACCCCAACATTGGTGTCAGCGGACGCACTATTAACCCTCAGCATTGGTGTCAGCGGACACTCTATTAACCCCCAGCATTGGTGTCAGCGGACGCACTATTAACCCCCAGAATTGGTGTCAGCGGACGCACTATTAACCCCCAGCATTGGTGTCAGCGGACGCACTATTAACCCCCAGCATTGGTGTCAGCGGACGCACTATTAACCCTCAGCATTGGTGTCAGCGGACACTCTATTAACCCCCAGCATTGGTGTCAGCGGACGCACTATTAACTCCGGCATTGGTGTCAGCGGACGCACTATTAACCCCCAGCATTGGTGTCAGCGGACGCACTATTAACCCCCAGCATTAGTGTCAGCGGACGCACTATTAACCCCCAGCATTAGTGTCAGCGGACGCACTATTAACCCCCAGCATTGGTGTCAGCGGACGCTCTATTAACCCCCAGCATTAGTGTCAGCGGACGCACTATTAACCCCCCGCATTGGTGTCAGCGGACGCACTATTAACCCCCCGCATTGGTGTCAGCGGACGCACTATTAACCCCCCGCATTGGTGTCAGCGGACGCACTATTAACCCCCCGCATTGGTGTCAGCGGACGCACTATTAACCCCCCGCATTGGTGTCAGCGGACGCACTATTAACCCCCAGCATTAGTGTCAGCGGACGCACTATTAACCCCCAGCATTAGTGTCAGCGGACGCACTATTAACCCCCCGCATTGGTGTCAGCGGACGCACTATTAACCCCCAGCATTAGTGTCAGCGGACGCACTATTAACCCCCCGCATTGGTGTCAGCGGACGCACTATTAACCCCCCGCATTGGTGTCAGCGGACGCACTATTAACCCCCAGCATTAGTGTCAGCGGACGCACTATTAACCCCCCGCATTGGTGTCAGCGGACGCACTATTAACCCTGGCATTGGTGTCAGCGGACGCACTATTAACTCCCAGCATTGGTGTCAGCGGACGCACTATTAACCCCCCACATTGGTGTCAGCGGACGCACTATTAACCCCCAGCATTGGTGTCAGCGGATGCTCTATTAACCCCCAGCATTGGTGTCAGCGGACGCATTATTAACCCCCAGCATTGGTGTCAGCGGACGCATTATTAACCCCCAGCATTGGTGTCAGCGGACGCTCTATTAACCCCCAGCATTGGTGTCAGCGGACGCTCTATTAACCCCCAGCATTGGTGTCAGCGGACGCACTATTAACCCCGGCATTGGTGTCAGCGGACGCTCTATTAACCCCCAGCATTGGTGTCAGCGGACGCACTATTAACCCCGGCATTGGTGTCAGCGGACGCACTATTAACCCCAGCATTGGTGTCAGCGGACGCACTATTAACCCCCCAGCATTGGTGTCAGCGGACGCACTATTAACCCCCCAGCATTGGTGTCAGCGGACGCACTATTAACCCCAGCATTGGTGTCAGCGGACGCACTATTAACCCCCCAGCATTGGTGTCAGCGGACGCACTATTAACCCCCCAGCATTGGTGTCAGCGGACGCACTATTAACTCCCAGCATTGGTGTCAGCGGACGCACTATTAACCCCCAGCATTGGTGTCAGCGGACGCTCTATTAACCCCCAGCATTGGTGTCAGCGGACGCACTATTAACCCCGGCATTGGTGTCAGCGGACGCTCTATTAACCCCCAGCATTGGTGTCAGCGGACGCACTATTAACCCCGGCATTGGTGTCAGCGGACGCACTATTAACCCCAGCATTGGTGTCAGCGGACGCACTATTAACCCCCCAGCATTGGTGTCAGCGGACGCTCTATTAACCCCCAGCATTGGTGTCAGCGGACGCACTATTAACCCCCCACATTGGTGTCAGCGGACGCACTATTAACCCCCAGCATTGGTGTCAGCGGACGCACTATTAACCCCTAGCATTGGTGTCAGCGGACGCAGTATTAACTCCCAGCATTGGTGTCAGCGGACGCACTATTAAATCCCAGCATTGGTGTCAGCGGACGCACTATTAACCCCCCGCATTGGTGTCAGCGGACGCACTATTAACCCCCAGCATTGGTGTCAGCGGACGCACTATTAAATCCCAGCATTAGTGTCAGCGGACGCACTATTAACCCCCCGCATTAGTGTCAGCGGACGCTCTATTAACTCCCAGCATTGGTGTCAGCGGACGCACTATTAACCCCCAGCATTGGTGTCAGCGGACGCACTATTAACCCCCAGCATTGGTGTCAGCGGACGCACTATTAACTCCCAGCATTGGTGTCAGCGGACGCACTATTAACCCCCAGCATTGGTGTCAGCGGACGCACTATTAACTCCCAGCATTGGTGTCAGCGGACGCACTATTAACCCCCAGCATTGGTGTCAGCGGACGCACTATTAACTCCCAGCATTGGTGTCAGCGGACGCACTATTAACCCCCAGAATTGGTGTCAGCGGACGCTCTATTAACTCCCAGCATTGGTGTCAGTGGACGCACTATTAACCCCCCACATTGGTGTCAGCGGACACACTATTAACCCCCAGCATTGGTGTCAGCGGACGCACTATTAACCCCCAGCATTGGTGTCAGCGGACGCACTATTAACTCCCAGCATTAGTGTCAGCGGACGCACTATTAACTCCGGCATTGGTGTCAGCGGACGCACTATTAACCCCCAGTATTGGTGTCAGCGGACGCACTATTAACCCCCAGCATTAGTGTCAGCGGACGCACTATTAACCCCCAGCATTAGTGTCAGCGGACGCACTATTAACCCCCAGCATTAGTGTCAGCGGACGCACTATTAACCCCCAGCATTGGTGTCAGCGGACGCACTATTAACCCCCAGCATTAGTGTCAGCGGACGCTCTATTAACCCCCCAGCATTGGTGTCAGCGGACGCACTATTAACCCCCAGCATTGGTGTCAGCGGACGCACTATTAACCCCCAGCATTGGTGTCAGCGGACGCACTATTAACCCCCAGCATTGGTGTCAGCGGACGCTCTATTAACCCCCCAGCATTGGTGTCAGCGGACGCACTATTAACTCCCAGCATTGGTGTCAGCGGACGCACTATTAACCCCCAGCATTAGAGTCAGCGGACGCACTATTAACCCCCAGCATTGGTGTCAGCGGACGCACTATTAACCCCCAGCATTAGAGTCAGCGGACGCTCTATTAACCCCCCAGCATTGGTGTCAGCGGACGCACTATTAACTCCCAGCATTGGTGTCAGCGGACGCTCTATTAACCCCCAGCATTGGTGTCAGCGGACGCTCTATTAACCCCCAGCATTGGTGTCAGCGGACGCACTATTAACCCCCAGCATTAGAGTCAGCGGACGCACTATTAACCCCCAGCATTGGTGTCAGCGGACGCACTATTAACTCCCAGCATTGGTGTCAGAGGACGCACTATTAACCCCCAGCATTAGAGTCAGCGGACGCTCTATTAACCCCTCAGCATTGGTGTCAGCGGACGCACTATTAACCCCCCGCATTGGTGTCAGCGGATGCACTATTAACCCCCAGCATTAGTGTCAGCGGACGCTCTATTAACCCCCCAGCATTGGTGTCAGCGGACGCACTATTAACTCCCAGCATTGGTGTCAGCGGACGCACTATTAACCCCCCGCATTGGTGTCAGCGGACGCACTATTAACCCCCCGCATTGGTGTCAGCGGACGCACTATTAACCCCCAGCATTGGTGTCAGCGGACGCACTATTAACCCCCAGCATTGGTGTCAGAGGACGCTCTATTAACTCCCAGAATTAGTGTCAGCGGACGCACTATTAACCCCCAACATTGGTGTCAGCGGACGCACTATTAACCCCCCGGATTGGTGTCAGCGGACGCACTATTAACCCCCCGGATTGGTGTCAGCGGACGCACTATTAACCCCCCGCATTGGTGTCAGCGGACGCACTATTAACCCCCAGCATTGGTGTCAGCGGACGCACTATTAACCCCCCGCATTGGTGTCAGCGGACGCACTATTAACCCCCAGCATTGGTGTCAGCGGACGCTCTATTAACCCCCAGCATTAGTGTCAGCGGACGCACTATTAACCCCCAGCATTGGTGTCAGCGGATGCACTATTAACCCCCAGCATTAGTGTCAGCGGACGCTCTATTAACTCCCAGCATTGGTGTCAGCGGACACTCTATTAACCCCCAGCATTGGTGTCAGCGGACGCACTATTAACCCTCAGCATTGGTGTCAGCGGACGCTCTATTAACCCCCAGCATTAGTGTCAGCGGACGCACTATTAACCCCCCGCATTGGTGTCAGCGGACGCACTATTAACCCTGGCATTGGTGTCAGCGGACGCTCTATTAACCCCCAGCATTGGTGTCAGCGGACGCACTATTAACCCCCAGAATTGGTGTCAGCGGACGCACTATTAACCCCCAGCATTGGTGTCAGCGGAAGCACTATTAACCCCCAGAATTGGTGTCAGCGGACGCTCTATTAACCCCCAGCATTGGTGTCAGCGGACGCACTATTAACCCTCAGCATTGGTGTCAGCGGACGCTCTATTAACCCCCAGCATTGGTGTCAGCGGACGCACTATTAACCCTCAGCATTGGTGTCAGCGGACACTCTATTAACCCCCAGCATTGGTGTCAGCGGACGCACTATTAACTCCGGCATTGGTGTCAGCGGACGCACTATTAACCCCCAGCATTGGTGTCAGCGGACGCTCTATTAACCCCCAGAATTGGTGTCAGCGGACGCACTATTAACCCCCAGCATTGGTGTCAGCGGACGCACTATTAACCCCCAGCATTGGTGTCAGCGGACGCTCTATTAACCCCCAGCATTGGTGTCAGCGGACGCACTATTAACCCCCAGCATTGGTGTCAGCGGACGCTCTATTAACCCCCAGCATTGGTGTCAGCGGACGCACTATTAACCCCCAGCATTGGTGTCAGCGGACGCACTATTAACCCCCCGCATTGGTGTCAGCGGACGCACTATTAACCCCCCGCATTGGTGTCAGCGGACGCACTATTAACCCCCAGCATTAGTGTCAGCGGACGCACTATTAACCCCCAGCATTGGTGTCAGCGGACGCTCTATTAACTCCCAGCATTAGTGTCAGCGGACGCACTATTAACCCCCCGCATTGGTGTCAGCGGACGCACTATTAACCCCCAGCATTGGTGTCAGCGGACACTCTATTAACCCCCAGCATTGGTGTCAGCGGACGCACTGTTAACCCCCAGCATTGGTGTCAGCGGACACTCTATTAACCCCCCAGCATTGGTGTCAGCGGACGCACTATTAACTCCCAGCATTGGTGTCAGCGGACGCACTATTAACCCCCCAGCATTGGTGTCAGCGGACGCTCTATTAACCCCCAGCATTGGTGTCAGCGGACGCTCTATTAACTCCCAGCATTAGTGTCAGCGGACGCTCTATTAACCCCCGGCATTGGTGTCAGCGGACGCTCTATTAACTCCCAGCATTAGTGTCAGCGGACGCACTATTAACCCCCAGCATTAGTGTCAGCGGACGCACTATTAACCCCCAGCATTAGTGTCAGCGGACGCACTATTAACCCCCAGCATTAGTGTCAGCGGACGCACTATTAACCCCCAGCATTGGTGTCAGCGGACGCTCTATTAACCCCCAGCATTAGTGTCAGCGGACGCACTATTAACCCCCAGCATTAGTGTCAGCGGACGCACTATTAACCCCCAGCATTAGTGTCAGCGGACGCACTATTAACCCCCAGCATTGGTGTCAGCGGACGCACTATTAACCCCCAGCATTAGTGTCAGCGGACGCTCTATTAACCCCCCAGCATTGGTGTCAGCGGACGCACTATTAACCCCCAGCATTGGTGTCAGCGGACGCACTATTAACCCCCAGCATTGGTGTCAGCGGACGCACTATTAACCCCCAGCATTGGTGTCAGCGGACGCTCTATTAACCCCCCAGCATTGGTGTCAGCGGACGCACTATTAACTCCCAGCATTGGTGTCAGCGGACGCACTATTAACCCCCAGCATTAGAGTCAGCGGACGCACTATTAACCCCCAGCATTGGTGTCAGCGGACGCACTATTAACCCCCAGCATTAGAGTCAGCGGACGCTCTATTAACCCCCCAGCATTGGTGTCAGCGGACGCACTATTAACTCCCAGCATTGGTGTCAGCGGACGCTCTATTAACCCCCAGCATTGGTGTCAGCGGACGCTCTATTAACCCCCAGCATTGGTGTCAGCGGACGCACTATTAACCCCCAGCATTAGAGTCAGCGGACGCACTATTAACCCCCAGCATTGGTGTCAGCGGACGCACTATTAACTCCCAGCATTGGTGTCAGAGGACGCACTATTAACCCCCAGCATTAGAGTCAGCGGACGCTCTATTAACCCCTCAGCATTGGTGTCAGCGGACGCACTATTAACCCCCCGCATTGGTGTCAGCGGATGCACTATTAACCCCCAGCATTAGTGTCAGCGGACGCTCTATTAACCCCCCAGCATTGGTGTCAGCGGACGCACTATTAACTCCCAGCATTGGTGTCAGCGGACGCACTATTAACCCCCCGCATTGGTGTCAGCGGACGCACTATTAACCCCCCGCATTGGTGTCAGCGGACGCACTATTAACCCCCAGCATTGGTGTCAGCGGACGCACTATTAACCCCCAGCATTGGTGTCAGAGGACGCTCTATTAACTCCCAGAATTAGTGTCAGCGGACGCACTATTAACCCCCAACATTGGTGTCAGCGGACGCACTATTAACCCCCCGGATTGGTGTCAGCGGACGCACTATTAACCCCCCGGATTGGTGTCAGCGGACGCACTATTAACCCCCCGCATTGGTGTCAGCGGACGCACTATTAACCCCCAGCATTGGTGTCAGCGGACGCACTATTAACCCCCCGCATTGGTGTCAGCGGACGCACTATTAACCCCCAGCATTGGTGTCAGCGGACGCTCTATTAACCCCCAGCATTAGTGTCAGCGGACGCACTATTAACCCCCAGCATTGGTGTCAGCGGATGCACTATTAACCCCCAGCATTAGTGTCAGCGGACGCTCTATTAACTCCCAGCATTGGTGTCAGCGGACACTCTATTAACCCCCAGCATTGGTGTCAGCGGACGCACTATTAACCCTCAGCATTGGTGTCAGCGGACGCTCTATTAACCCCCAGCATTAGTGTCAGCGGACGCACTATTAACCCCCCGCATTGGTGTCAGCGGACGCACTATTAACCCTGGCATTGGTGTCAGCGGACGCTCTATTAACCCCCAGCATTGGTGTCAGCGGACGCACTATTAACCCCCAGAATTGGTGTCAGCGGACGCACTATTAACCCCCAGCATTGGTGTCAGCGGAAGCACTATTAACCCCCAGAATTGGTGTCAGCGGACGCTCTATTAACCCCCAGCATTGGTGTCAGCGGACGCACTATTAACCCTCAGCATTGGTGTCAGCGGACGCTCTATTAACCCCCAGCATTGGTGTCAGCGGACGCACTATTAACCCTCAGCATTGGTGTCAGCGGACACTCTATTAACCCCCAGCATTGGTGTCAGCGGACGCACTATTAACTCCGGCATTGGTGTCAGCGGACGCACTATTAACCCCCAGCATTGGTGTCAGCGGACGCTCTATTAACCCCCAGAATTGGTGTCAGCGGACGCACTATTAACCCCCAGCATTGGTGTCAGCGGACGCACTATTAACCCCCAGCATTGGTGTCAGCGGACGCTCTATTAACCCCCAGCATTGGTGTCAGCGGACGCACTATTAACCCCCAGCATTGGTGTCAGCGGACGCTCTATTAACCCCCAGCATTGGTGTCAGCGGACGCACTATTAACCCCCAGCATTGGTGTCAGCGGACGCACTATTAACCCCCCGCATTGGTGTCAGCGGACGCACTATTAACCCCCCGCATTGGTGTCAGCGGACGCACTATTAACCCCCAGCATTAGTGTCAGCGGACGCACTATTAACCCCCAGCATTGGTGTCAGCGGACGCTCTATTAACTCCCAGCATTAGTGTCAGCGGACGCACTATTAACCCCCCGCATTGGTGTCAGCGGACGCACTATTAACCCCCAGCATTGGTGTCAGCGGACACTCTATTAACCCCCAGCATTGGTGTCAGCGGACGCACTGTTAACCCCCAGCATTGGTGTCAGCGGACACTCTATTAACCCCCCAGCATTGGTGTCAGCGGACGCACTATTAACTCCCAGCATTGGTGTCAGCGGACGCACTATTAACCCCCCAGCATTGGTGTCAGCGGACGCTCTATTAACCCCCAGCATTGGTGTCAGCGGACGCTCTATTAACTCCCAGCATTAGTGTCAGCGGACGCTCTATTAACCCCCGGCATTGGTGTCAGCGGACGCTCTATTAACTCCCAGCATTAGTGTCAGCGGACGCACTATTAACCCCCAGCATTAGTGTCAGCGGACGCACTATTAACCCCCAGCATTAGTGTCAGCGGACGCACTATTAACCCCCAGCATTAGTGTCAGCGGACGCACTATTAACCCCCAGCATTGGTGTCAGCGGACGCTCTATTAACCCCCAGCATTAGTGTCAGCGGACGCACTATTAACCCCCCGCATTGGTGTCAGCGGACGCACTATTAACCCCCCGCATTGGTGTCAGCGGACGCACTATTAACCCCCCGCATTGGTGTCAGCGGACGCACTATTAACCCCCCGCATTGGTGTCAGCGGACGCACTATTAACCCCCCGCATTGGTGTCAGCGGACGCACTATTAACCCCCAGCATTAGTGTCAGCGGACGCACTATTAACCCCCCGCATTGGTGTCAGCGGACGCACTATTAACCCCCAGCATTAGTGTCAGCGGACGCACTATTAACCCCCCGCATTGGTGTCAGCGGACGCACTATTAACTCCCAGCATTAGTGTCAGCGGACGCACTATTAACCCCCAGCATTAGTGTCAGCGGACGCACTATTAACCCCCCGCATTGGTGTCAGCGGACGCACTATTAACCCCCAGCATTAGTGTCAGCGGACGCACTATTAACCCCCCGCATTGGTGTCAGCGGACGCACTATTAACCCCCCGCATTGGTGTCAGCGGACGCACTATTAACCCCCAGCATTAGTGTCAGCGGACGCACTATTAACCCCCCGCATTGGTGTCAGCGGACGCACTATTAACCCTGGCATTGGTGTCAGCGGACGCACTATTAACTCCCAGCATTGGTGTCAGCGGACGCACTATTAACTCCCAGCATTGGTGTCAGCGGACGCACTATTAACTCCCAGCATTGGTGTCAGCGGACGCACTATTAACCCCCAGCATTGGTGTCAGCGGACGCTCTATTAACCCCCAGCATTGGTGTCAGCGGACGCACTATTAACCCCCGACATTGGTGTCAGCGGACGCACTATTAACCCCCAGCATTGGTGTCAGAGGACGCTCTATTAACCCTCAGCATTGGTGTCAGCGGACGCACTATTAACTCCCAGCATTGGTGTCAGCGGACGCACTATTAACTCCCAGCATTGGTGTCAGCGGACGCACTATTAACCCTCAGCATTGGTGTCAGCGGACGCTCTATTAACCCCCAGCATTGGTGTCAGCGGACGCACTATTAACCCCCGACATTGGTGTCAGCGGACGCACTATTAACCCCCAGCATTGGTGTCAGCGGACGCTCTATTAACTCCCAGCATTGGTGTCAGCGGACGCTCTATTAACTCCGGCATTGGTGTCAGCGGACGCACTATTAACCCCCAGCATTGGTGTCAGCGGACGCACTATTAACCCCCAGCATTGGTGTCAGCGGACGCACTATTAACCCCCAGCATTGGTGTCAGCGGACGCACTATTAACCCCCAGCATTGGTGTCAGCGGACGCACTATTAACTCCCAGCATTGGTGTCAGCGGACGCTCTATTAACCCCCAGCATTGGTGTCAGCGGACGCTCTATTAACCCCCAGCATTGGTGTCAGCGGACGCTCTATTAACCCCCAGCATTGGTGTCAGCGGACGCTCTATTAACTCCCAGCATTGGTGTCAGCGGACGCTCTATTAACTCCGGCATTGGTGTCAGCGGACGCACTATTAACCCCCAGCATTGGTGTCAGCGGACGCACTATTAACCCCCAGCATTGGTGTCAGCGGACGCACTATTAACCCCCAGCATTGGTGTCAGCGGACGCACTATTAACCCCCAGCATTGGTGTCAGCGGACGCACTATTAACCCCCAGCATTGGTGTCAGCGGACGCACTATTAACTCCCAGCATTGGTGTCAGCGGACGCTCTATTAACCCCCAGCATTAGTGTCAGCGGACGCACTATTAACTCCCAGCATTGGTGTCAGCGGACGCACTATTAACTCCCAGCATTGGTGTCAGCGGACGTTCTATTAACTCCCAGCATTGGTGTCAGCGGACGCACTATTAACTCCCAGCATTGGTGTCAGCGGACGCTCTATTAACCCCCAGCATTGGTGTCAGCGGACGCACTATTAACCCCCGACATTGGTGTCAGCGGACGCACTATTAACCCCCAGCATTGGTGTCAGCGGACGCTCTATTAACCCTCAGCATTGGTGTCAGCGGACGCACTATTAACTCCCAGCATTGGTGTCAGCGGACGCACTATTAACTCCCAGCATTGGTGTCAGCGGACGCACTATTAACCCCCAGCATTGGTGTCAGCGGACGCACTATTAACTCCCAGCATTGGTGTCAGCGGACGCTCTATTAACTCCCAGCATTGGTGTCAGCGGACGCTCTATTAACCCCCAGCATTGGTGTCAGCGGACGCTCTATTAACCCCCAGCATTGGTGTCAGCGGACGCTCTATTAACTCCCAGCATTGGTGTCAGCGGACGCTCTATTAACTCCGGCATTGGTGTCAGCGGACGCTCTATTAACCCCCAGCATTGGTGTCAGCGGACGCTCTATTAACCCCCAGCATTGGTGTCAGCGGACGCTCTATTAACTCCCAGCATTGGTGTCAGCGGACGCACTATTAACTCCCAGCATTGGTGTCAGCGGACGCTCTATTAACTCCCAGCATTGGTGTCAGCGGACGCACTATTAACTCCCAGCATTGGTGTCAGCGGACGCTCTATTAACCCCCAGCATTGGTGTCAGCGGACGCACTATTAACCCCCGACATTGGTGTCAGCGGACGCACTATTAACCCCCAGCATTGGTGTCAGCGGACGCTCTATTAACCCTCAGCATTGGTGTCAGCGGACGCACTATTAACTCCCAGCATTGGTGTCAGCGGACGCACTATTAACTCCCAGCATTGGTGTCAGCGGACGCACTATTAACCCCCAGCATTGGTGTCAGCGGACGCACTATTAACCCCCAGCATTGGTGTCAGAGGACGCTCTATTAACTCCCAGCATTGGTGTCAGCGGACGCACTATTAACCCCCAACATTGGTGTCAGCGGACGCACTATTAACCCCCCGGATTGGTGTCAGCGGACGCACTATTAACCCCCCGGATTGGTGTCAGCGGACGCACTATTAACCCCCCGCATTGGTGTCAGCGGACGCACTATTAACCCCCAGCATTGGTGTCAGCGGACGCACTATTAACCCCCCGCATTGGTGTCAGCGGACGCACTATTAACCCCCAGCATTGGTGTCAGCGGACGCTCTATTAACCCCCAGCATTAGTGTCAGCGGACGCACTATTAACCCCCAGCATTGGTGTCAGCGGATGCACTATTAACCCCCAGCATTAGTGTCAGCGGACGCTCTATTAACTCCCAGCATTGGTGTCAGCGGACACTCTATTAACCCCCAGCATTGGTGTCAGCGGACGCACTATTAACCCTCAGCATTGGTGTCAGCGGACGCTCTATTAACCCCCAGCATTAGTGTCAGCGGACGCACTATTAACCCCCCGCATTGGTGTCAGCGGACGCACTATTAACCCTGGCATTGGTGTCAGCGGACGCTCTATTAACCCCCAGCATTGGTGTCAGCGGACGCACTATTAACCCCCAGAATTGGTGTCAGCGGACGCACTATTAACCCCCAGCATTGGTGTCAGCGGAAGCACTATTAACCCCCAGAATTGGTGTCAGCGGACGCTCTATTAACCCCCAGCATTGGTGTCAGCGGACGCACTATTAACCCTCAGCATTGGTGTCAGCGGACGCTCTATTAACCCCCAGCATTGGTGTCAGCGGACGCACTATTAACCCTCAGCATTGGTGTCAGCGGACACTCTATTAACCCCCAGCATTGGTGTCAGCGGACGCTCTATTAACTCCGGCATTGGTGTCAGCGGACGCACTATTAACTCCGGCATTGGTGTCAGCGGACGCACTATTAACCCCCAGCATTGGTGTCAGCGGACGCTCTATTAACCCCCAGAATTGGTGTCAGCGGACGCACTATTAACCCCCAGCATTGGTGTCAGCGGACGCACTATTAACCCCCAGCATTGGTGTCAGCGGACGCTCTATTAACCCCCAGCATTGGTGTCAGCGGACGCACTATTAACCCCCAGCATTGGTGTCAGCGGACGCTCTATTAACCCCCAGCATTGGTGTCAGCGGACGCACTATTAACCCCCAGCATTGGTGTCAGCGGACGCACTATTAACCCCCCGCATTGGTGTCAGCGGACGCACTATTAACCCCCCGCATTGGTGTCAGTGGACGCACTATTAACCCCCAGCATTAGTGTCAGCGGACGCACTATTAACCCCCAGCATTGGTGTCAGCGGACGCTCTATTAACTCCCAGCATTAGTGTCAGCGGACGCACTATTAACCCCCCGCATTGGTGTCAGCGGACGCACTATTAACCCCCAGCATTGGTGTCAGCGGACACTCTATTAACCCCCAGCATTGGTGTCAGCGGACGCACTATTAACCCCCAGCATTGGTGTCAGCGGACACTCTATTAACCCCCCAGCATTGGTGTCAGCGGACGCACTATTAACTCCCAGCATTGGTGTCAGCGGACGCACTATTAACCCCCCAGCATTGGTGTCAGCGGACGCTCTATTAACCCCCAGCATTGGTGTCAGCGGACGCTCTATTAACTCCCAGCATTAGTGTCAGCGGACGCTCTATTAACCCCCGGCATTGGTGTCAGCGGACGCTCTATTAACTCCCAGCATTAGTGTCAGCGGACGCACTATTAACCCCCAGCATTAGTGTCAGCGGACGCACTATTAACCCCCAGCATTGGTGTCAGCGGACGCTCTATTAACCCCCAGCATTAGTGTCAGCGGACGCACTATTAACCCCCCGCATTGGTGTCAGCGGACGCACTATTAACCCCCCGCATTGGTGTCAGCGGACGCACTATTAACCCCCCGCATTGGTGTCAGCGGACGCACTATTAACCCCCCGCATTGGTGTCAGCGGACGCACTATTAACCCCCCGCATTGGTGTCAGCGGACGCACTATTAACCCCCAGCATTAGTGTCAGCGGACGCACTATTAACCCCCCGCATTGGTGTCAGCGGACGCACTATTAACCCCCAGCATTAGTGTCAGCGGACGCACTATTAACCCCCCGCATTGGTGTCAGCGGACGCACTATTAACTCCCAGCATTAGTGTCAGCGGACGCACTATTAACCCCCAGCATTAGTGTCAGCGGACGCACTATTAACCCCCCGCATTGGTGTCAGCGGACGCACTATTAACCCCCAGCATTAGTGTCAGCGGACGCACTATTAACCCCCCGCATTGGTGTCAGCGGACGCACTATTAACCCCCCGCATTGGTGTCAGCGGACGCACTATTAACCCCCAGCATTAGTGTCAGCGGACGCACTATTAACCCCCCGCATTGGTGTCAGCGGACGCACTATTAACCCTGGCATTGGTGTCAGCGGACGCACTATTAACTCCCAGCATTGGTGTCAGCGGACGCACTATTAACTCCCAGCATTGGTGTCAGCGGACGCACTATTAACTCCCAGCATTGGTGTCAGCGGACGCACTATTAACCCCCAGCATTGGTGTCAGCGGACGCTCTATTAACCCCCAGCATTGGTGTCAGCGGACGCACTATTAACCCCCGACATTGGTGTCAGCGGACGCACTATTAACCCCCAGCATTGGTGTCAGAGGACGCTCTATTAACCCTCAGCATTGGTGTCAGCGGACGCACTATTAACTCCCAGCATTGGTGTCAGCGGACGCACTATTAACTCCCAGCATTGGTGTCAGCGGACGCACTATTAACCCTCAGCATTGGTGTCAGCGGACGCTCTATTAACCCCCAGCATTGGTGTCAGCGGACGCACTATTAACCCCCGACATTGGTGTCAGCGGACGCACTATTAACCCCCAGCATTGGTGTCAGCGGACGCTCTATTAACTCCCAGCATTGGTGTCAGCGGACGCTCTATTAACTCCGGCATTGGTGTCAGCGGACGCACTATTAACCCCCAGCATTGGTGTCAGCGGACGCACTATTAACCCCCAGCATTGGTGTCAGCGGACGCACTATTAACCCCCAGCATTGGTGTCAGCGGACGCACTATTAACCCCCAGCATTGGTGTCAGCGGACGCACTATTAACTCCCAGCATTGGTGTCAGCGGACGCTCTATTAACCCCCAGCATTGGTGTCAGCGGACGCTCTATTAACCCCCAGCATTGGTGTCAGCGGACGCTCTATTAACCCCCAGCATTGGTGTCAGCGGACGCTCTATTAACTCCCAGCATTGGTGTCAGCGGACGCTCTATTAACTCCGGCATTGGTGTCAGCGGACGCACTATTAACCCCCAGCATTGGTGTCAGCGGACGCACTATTAACCCCCAGCATTGGTGTCAGCGGACGCACTATTAACCCCCAGCATTGGTGTCAGCGGACGCACTATTAACCCCCAGCATTGGTGTCAGCGGACGCACTATTAACCCCCAGCATTGGTGTCAGCGGACGCACTATTAACTCCCAGCATTGGTGTCAGCGGACGCTCTATTAACCCCCAGCATTAGTGTCAGCGGACGCACTATTAACTCCCAGCATTGGTGTCAGCGGACGCACTATTAACTCCCAGCATTGGTGTCAGCGGACGTTCTATTAACTCCCAGCATTGGTGTCAGCGGACGCACTATTAACTCCCAGCATTGGTGTCAGCGGACGCTCTATTAACCCCCAGCATTGGTGTCAGCGGACGCACTATTAACCCCCGACATTGGTGTCAGCGGACGCACTATTAACCCCCAGCATTGGTGTCAGCGGACGCTCTATTAACCCTCAGCATTGGTGTCAGCGGACGCACTATTAACTCCCAGCATTGGTGTCAGCGGACGCACTATTAACTCCCAGCATTGGTGTCAGCGGACGCACTATTAACCCCCAGCATTGGTGTCAGCGGACGCACTATTAACTCCCAGCATTGGTGTCAGCGGACGCTCTATTAACCCCCAGCATTGGTGTCAGCGGACGCTCTATTAACCCCCAGCATTGGTGTCAGCGGACGCTCTATTAACCCCCAGCATTGGTGTCAGCGGACGCTCTATTAACTCCCAGCATTGGTGTCAGCGGACGCTCTATTAACTCCGGCATTGGTGTCAGCGGACGCTCTATTAACCCCCAGCATTGGTGTCAGCGGACGCTCTATTAACCCCCAGCATTGGTGTCAGCGGACGCTCTATTAACTCCCAGCATTGGTGTCAGCGGACGCACTATTAACTCCCAGCATTGGTGTCAGCGGACGCTCTATTAACTCCCAGCATTGGTGTCAGCGGACGCACTATTAACTCCCAGCATTGGTGTCAGCGGACGCTCTATTAACCCCCAGCATTGGTGTCAGCGGACGCACTATTAACCCCCGACATTGGTGTCAGCGGACGCACTATTAACCCCCAGCATTGGTGTCAGCGGACGCTCTATTAACCCTCAGCATTGGTGTCAGCGGACGCACTATTAACTCCCAGCATTGGTGTCAGCGGACGCACTATTAACTCCCAGCATTGGTGTCAGCGGACGCACTATTAACCCCCAGCATTGGTGTCAGCGGACGCACTATTAACTCCCAGCATTGGTGTCAGCGGACGCTCTATTAACTCCCAGCATTGGTGTCAGCGGACGCTCTATTAACCCCCAGCATTGGTGTCAGCGGACGCTCTATTAACCCCCAGCATTGGTGTCAGCGGACGCTCTATTAACTCCCAGCATTGGTGTCAGCGGACGCTCTATTAACTCCGGCATTGGTGTCAGCGGACGCACTATTAACCCCCAGCATTGGTGTCAGCGGACGCACTATTAACCCCCAGCATTGGTGTCAGCGGACGCTCTATTAACCCCCCGCATTGGTGTCAGCGGACGCACTATTAACCCCCAGCATTGGTGTCAGCGGACGCTCTATTAACTCCCAGCATTGGTGTCAGCGGACGCTCTATTAACTCCGGCATTGGTGTCAGCGGACGCACTATTAACCCCCAGCATTGGTGTCAGCGGACGCACTATTAACCCCCAGCATTGGTGTCAGCGGACGCTCTATTAACCCCCCGCATTGGTGTCAGCGGACGCACTATTAACCCCCAGCATTGGTGTCAGCGGACGCACTATTAACCCCCAGCATTGGTGTCAGCGGACGCACTATTAACCCCCAGCATTGGTGTCAGCGGACGCACTATTAACCCCCAGCATTGGTGTCAGCGGACGCACTATTAACCCCCAGCATTGGTGTCAGCGGACGCACTATTAACCCCCAGCATTGGTGTCAGCGGACGCACTATTAACCCCCAGCATTGGTGTCAGCGGACGCACTATTAACCCCCAGCATTGGTGTCAGCGGACGCTCTATTAACCCCCAGCATTGGTGTCAGCGGACGCACTATTAACCCCCAGCATTGGTGTCAGCGGATGCACTATTAACTCCCAGCATTGGTGTCAGCGGACGCACTATTAACTCCCAGCATTGGTGTCAGCGGACGCTCTATTAACTCCCAGCATTGGTGTCAGCGGACGCTCTATTAACCCCCAGCATTGGTGTCAGCGGACGCACTATTAACCCCCAGCATTGGTGTCAGCGGACGCACTATTAACCCCCCGCATTGGTGTCAGCGGACACTCTATTAACCCCCAGCATTGGTGTCAGCGGACGCACTATTAACCCCCAGCATTGGTGTCAGCGGACGCTCTATTAACCCCCAGCATTGGTGTCAGCGGACGCACTATTAACCCCCAGCATTGGTGTCAGCGGACGCACTATTAACCCCCAGCATTGGTGTCAGCGGACGCACTATTAACCCCCAGCATTGGTGTCAGCGGACGCTCTATTAACTCCGGCATTGGTGTCAGCGGACGCACTATTAACCCCCAGCATTGGTGTCAGCGGACGCACTATTAACCCCCCGCATTGGTGTCAGCGGACGCACTATTAACCCCCAGCATTGGTGTCAGCGGACGCACTATTAACCCCCAGCATTGGTGTCAGCGGACGCTCTATTAACCCCCAGCATTGGTGTCAGCGGACGCACTATTAACCCCCGACATTGGTGTCAGCGGACGCACTATTAACCCCCAGCATTGGTGTCAGCGGACGCTCTATTAACTCCCAGCATTGGTGTCAGCGGACGCTCTATTAACTCCGGCATTGGTGTCAGCGGACGCACTATTAACCCCCAGCATTGGTGTCAGCGGACGCACTATTAACTCCCAGCATTGGTGTCAGCGGACGCACTATTAAATCCCAGCATTGGTGTCAGCGGACGCACTATTAACCCCCCGCATTGGTGTCAGCGGACGCACTATTAACCCCCAGCATTGGTGTCAGCGGACGCACTATTAAATCCCAGCATTAGTGTCAGCGGACGCACTATTAACCCCCCGCATTAGTGTCAGCGGACGCTCTATTAACTCCCAGCATTGGTGTCAGCGGACGCACTATTAACCCCCAGCATTGGTGTCAGCGGACGCACTATTAACCCCCAGCATTGGTGTCAGCGGACGCACTATTAACTCCCAGCATTGGTGTCAGCGGACGCACTATTAACCCCCCACATTGGTGTCAGCGGACACACTATTAACCCCCAGCATTGGTGTCAGCGGACGCACTATTAACCCCCAGAATTGGTGTCAGCGGACGCTCTATTAACTCCCAGCATTGGTGTCAGTGGACGCACTATTAACCCCCCACATTGGTGTCAGCGGACACACTATTAACCCCCAGCATTGGTGTCAGCGGACGCTCTATTAACCCCCAGAATTGGTGTCAGCGGACGCTCTATTAACTCCCAGCATTGGTGTCAGTGGACGCACTATTAACCCCCCACATTGGTGTCAGCGGACACACTATTAACCCCCAGCATTGGTGTCAGCGGACGCACTATTAACCCCCAGCATTGGTGTCAGCGGACGCACTATTAACTCCCAGCATTAGTGTCAGCGGACGCACTATTAACTCCGGCATTGGTGTCAGCGGACGCACTATTAACCCCCAGAATTGGTGTCAGCGGACGCACTATTAACCCCCAGCATTAGTGTCAGCGGACGCACTATTAACCCCCAGCATTAGTGTCAGCGGACGCACTATTAACCCCCAGCATTGGTGTCAGCGGACGCACTATTAACCCCCAGCATTAGTGTCAGCGGACGCTCTATTAACCCCCCAGCATTGGTGTCAGCGGACGCACTATTAACCCCCAGCATTGGTGTCAGCGGACGCACTATTAACCCCCAGCATTGGTGTCAGCGGACGCACTATTAACCCCCAGCATTAGTGTCAGCGGACGCACTATTAACCCCCAGCATTGGTGTCAGCGGACGCACTATTAACCCCAGCATTGGTGTCAGCGGACGCACTATTAACCCCCAGCATTAGTGTCAGCGGACGCACTATTAACCCCCAGCATTAGTGTCAGCGGACGCACTATTAACCCCCAGCATTGGTGTCAGCGGACGCACTATTAACCCCCAGCATTAGTGTCAGCGGACGCTCTATTAACCCCCCAGCATTGGTGTCAGCGGACGCACTATTAACCCCCAGCATTGGTGTCAGCGGACGCACTATTAACCCCCAGCATTGGTGTCAGCGGACGCACTATTAACCCCCAGCATTGGTGTCAGCGGACGCTCTATTAACCCCCCAGCATTGGTGTCAGCGGACGCACTATTAACTCCCAGCATTGGTGTCAGCGGACGCACTATTAACCCCCAGCATTAGAGTCAGCGGACGCACTATTAACCCCCAGCATTGGTGTCAGCGGACGCACTATTAACCCCCAGCATTAGAGTCAGCGGACGCTCTATTAACCCCCCAGCATTGGTGTCAGCGGACGCACTATTAACTCCCAGCATTGGTGTCAGCGGACGCTCTATTAACCCCCAGCATTGGTGTCAGCGGACGCACTATTAACCCCCAGCATTAGAGTCAGCGGACGCACTATTAACCCCCAGCATTGGTGTCAGCGGACGCACTATTAACTCCCAGCATTGGTGTCAGAGGACGCACTATTAACCCCCAGCATTAGAGTCAGCGGACGCTCTATTAACCCCTCAGCATTGGTGTCAGCGGACGCACTATTAACTCCCAGCATTGGTGTCAGCGGACGCACTATTAACCCCCAGCATTAGAGTCAGCGGACGCACTATTAACCCCCAGCATTGGTGTCAGCGGACGCACTATTAACCCCCAGCATTGGTGTCAGCGGACGCACTATTAACCCCCAGCATTGGTGTCAGCGGACGCACTATTAACCCCCCGCATTGGTGTCAGCGGACGCACTATTAACCCCCCGCATTGGTGTCAGCGGACGCACTATTAACCCCCAGCATTGGTGTCAGCGGACGCACTATTAACCCCCAGCATTGGTGTCAGAGGACGCTCTATTAACTCCCAGAATTAGTGTCAGCGGACGCACTATTAACCCCCAACATTGGTGTCAGCGGACGCACTATTAACCCCCCGGATTGGTGTCAGCGGACGCACTATTAACCCCCCGGATTGGTGTCAGCGGACGCACTATTAACCCCCCGCATTGGTGTCAGCGGACGCACTATTAACCCCCAGCATTGGTGTCAGCGGACGCACTATTAACCCCCCGCATTGGTGTCAGCGGACGCACTATTAACCCCCAGCATTGGTGTCAGCGGACGCTCTATTAACCCCCAGCATTAGTGTCAGCGGACGCACTATTAACCCCCAGCATTAGTGTCAGCGGATGCACTATTAACCCCCAGCATTAGTGTCAGCGGATGCACTATTAACCCCCAGCATTGGTGTCAGCGGACGCACTATTAACCCTCAGCATTGGTGTCAGCGGACGCTCTATTAACCCCCCGCATTGGTGTCAGCGGACGCACTATTAACCCTGGCATTGGTGTCAGCGGACGCTCTATTAACCCCCAGCATTGGTGTCAGCGGACGCACTATTAACCCCCAGAATTGGTGTCAGCGGACGCACTATTAACCCCCAGCATTGGTGTCAGCGGACGCACTATTAACCCCCAGAATTGGTGTCAGCGGACGCTCTATTAACCCCCAGCATTGGTGTCAGCGGACGCACTATTAACCCTCAGCATTGGTGTCAGCGGACGCTCTATTAACCCCCAGCATTGGTGTCAGCGGACGCACTATTAACCCTCAGCATTGGTGTCAGCGGACACTCTATTAACCCCCAGCATTGGTGTCAGCGGACGCACTATTAACTCCGGCATTGGTGTCAGCGGACGCACTATTAACCCCCAGAATTGGTGTCAGCGGACGCACTATTAACCCCCAGCATTGGTGTCAGCGGACGCACTATTAACCCCCAGCATTGGTGTCAGCGGACGCTCTATTAACCCCCAGCATTGGTGTCAGCGGACGCACTATTAACCCCCAGCATTGGTGTCAGCGGACGCTCTATTAACCCCCAGCATTGGTGTCAGCGGACGCACTATTAACCCCCAGCATTGGTGTCAGCGGACGCACTATTAACCCCCCGCATTGGTGTCAGCGGACGCACTATTAACCCCCCGCATTGGTGTCAGCGGACGCACTATTAACCCCCAGCATTAGTGTCAGCGGACGCACTATTAACCCCCAGCATTGGTGTCAGCGGACGCTCTATTAACTCCCAGCATTAGTGTCAGCGGACGCACTATTAACCCCCCGCATTGGTGTCAGCGGACGCACTATTAACCCCCCGCATTGGTGTCAGCAGACGCACTATTAACCCCCAGCATTAGTGTCAGCGGACGCACTATTAACCCCCCGCATTGGTGTCAGCGGACACTCTATTAACCCCCAGCATTGGTGTCAGCGGACGCACTATTAACCCCCAGCATTGGTGTCAGCGGACGCACTATTAACCCCCCAGCATTGGTGTCAGCGGACGCTCTATTAACCCCCAGCATTGGTGTTAGCGGACGCACTATTAACTCCCAGCATTGGTGTCAGCGGACGCTCTATTAACCCCCGGCATTGGTGTCAGCGGACGCTCTATTAACTCCCAGCATTGGTGTCAGCGGACGCACTATTAACTCCCAACATTGGTGTCAGCGGACGCACTATTAACTCCCAGCATTAGTGTCAGCGGACGCACTATTAACCCCCCGCATTGGTGTCAGCGGACGCACTATTAACCCCCCGCATTGGTGTCAGCGGACGCACTATTAACCCCCAGCATTAGTGTCAGCGGACGCACTATTAACCCCCAGCATTAGTGTCAGCGGACGCACTATTAACCCCCAGCATTGGTGTCAGCGGACGCTCTATTAACCCCCAGCATTAGTGTCAGCGGACGCACTATTAACCCCCCGCATTGGTGTCAGCGGACGCACTATTAACCCCCCGCATTGGTGTCAGCGGACGCACTATTAACCCCCCGCATTGGTGTCAGCGGACGCACTATTAACCCCCCGCATTGGTGTCAGCGGACGCACTATTAACCCCCCGCATTGGTGTCAGCGGACGCACTATTAACCCCCAGCATTAGTGTCAGCGGACGCACTATTAACCCCCAGCATTAGTGTCAGCGGACGCACTATTAACCCCCAGCATTGGTGTCAGCGGACGCACTATTAACCCCCCGCATTGGTGTCAGCGGACGCACTATTAACCCCCAGCATTAGTGTCAGCGGACGCACTATTAACCCCCCGCATTGGTGTCAGCGGACGCACTATTAACCCCCCGCATTGGTGTCAGCGGACGCACTATTAACCCCCAGCATTAGTGTCAGCGGACGCACTATTAACTCCCAGCATTAGTGTCAGCGGACGCACTATTAACCCCCCGCATTGGTGTCAGCGGACGCACTATTAACCCCCCGCATTGGTGTCAGCGGACGCACTATTAACCCCCAGCATTGGTGTCAGCGGACGCACTATTAACCCCCCGCATTGGTGTCAGCGGACGCACTATTAACCCTGGCATTGGTGTCAGCGGACGCACTATTAACTCCCAGCATTGGTGTCAGCGGACGCACTATTAACTCCCAGCATTGGTGTCAGCGGACGCACTATTAACTCCCAGCATTGGTGTCAGCGGACGCACTATTAACCCCCAGCATTGGTGTCAGCGGACGCTCTATTAACCCCCAGCATTGGTGTCAGCGGACGCACTATTAACCCCCGACATTGGTGTCAGCGGACGCACTATTAACCCCCAGCATTGGTGTCAGCGGACGCTCTATTAACCCTCAGCATTGGTGTCAGCGGACGCACTATTAACTCCCAGCATTGGTGTCAGCGGACGCACTATTAACTCCCAGCATTGGTGTCAGCGGACGCACTATTAACCCTCAGCATTGGTGTCAGCGGACGCTCTATTAACCCCCAGCATTGGTGTCAGCGGACGCACTATTAACCCCCAGCATTGGTGTCAGCGGACGCTCTATTAACCCTCAGCATTGGTGTCAGCGGACGCACTATTAACTCCCAGCATTGGTGTCAGCGGACGCACTATTAACTCCCAGCATTGGTGTCAGCGGACGCACTATTAACTCCCAGCATTGGTGTCAGCGGACGCACTATTAACCCCGGCATTGGTGTCAGCGGACGCTCTATTAACCCCCAGCATTGGTGTCAGCGGACGCTCTATTAACCCCCAGCATTGGTGTCAGCGGACGCTCTATTAACCCCCAGCATTGGTGTCAGCGGACGCTCTATTAACTCCCAGCATTGGTGTCAGCGGACGCTCTATTAACTCCGGCATTGGTGTCAGCGGACGCACTATTAACCCCCAGCATTGGTGTCAGCGGACGCACTATTAACCCCCAGCATTGGTGTCAGCGGACGCACTATTAACCCCCAGCATTGGTGTCAGCGGACGCACTATTAACCCCCAGCATTGGTGTCAGCGGACGCACTATTAACTCCCAGCATTGGTGTCAGCGGACGCTCTATTAACCCCCAGCATTGGTGTCAGCGGACGCTCTATTAACCCCCAGCATTGGTGTCAGCGGACGCTCTATTAACCCCCAGCATTGGTGTCAGCGGACGCTCTATTAACTCCCAGCATTGGTGTCAGCGGACGCTCTATTAACTCCGGCATTGGTGTCAGCGGACGCACTATTAACCCCCAGCATTGGTGTCAGCGGACGCACTATTAACCCCCAGCATTGGTGTCAGCGGACGCACTATTAACCCCCAGCATTGGTGTCAGCGGACGCACTATTAACCCCCAGCATTGGTGTCAGCGGACGCACTATTAACCCCCAGCATTGGTGTCAGCGGACGCTCTATTAACCCCCAGCATTGGTGTCAGCGGACGCTCTATTAACCCCCAGCATTAGTGTCAGCGGACGCACTATTAACTCCCAGCATTGGTGTCAGCGGACGCACTATTAACTCCCAGCATTGGTGTCAGCGGACGCTCTATTAACTCCCAGCATTGGTGTCAGCGGACGCACTATTAACTCCCAGCATTGGTGTCAGCGGACGCTCTATTAACCCCCAGCATTGGTGTCAGCGGACGCATTATTAACCCCCGACATTGGTGTCAGCGGACGCACTATTAACCCCCAGCATTGGTGTCAGCGGACGCTCTATTAACCCTCAGCATTGGTGTCAGCGGACGCACTATTAACTCCCAGCATTGGTGTCAGCGGACGCACTATTAACTCCCAGCATTGGTGTCAGCGGACGCACTATTAACCCCCAGCATTGGTGTCAGCGGACGCACTATTAACTCCCAGCATTGGTGTCAGCGGACGCTCTATTAACTCCCAGCATTGGTGTCAGCGGACGCTCTATTAACTCCCAGCATTGGTGTCAGCGGACGCTCTATTAACTCCGGCATTGGTGTCAGCGGACGCACTATTAACCCCCAGCATTGGTGTCAGCGGACGCACTATTAACCCCCAGCATTGGTGTCAGCGGACGCTCTATTAACCCCCAGCATTGGTGTCAGCGGACGCACTATTAACCCCCAGCATTGGTGTCAGCGGACGCACTATTAACCCCCAGCATTGGTGTCAGCGGACGCACTATTAACCCCCAGCATTGGTGTCAGCGGACGCACTATTAACCCCCAGCATTGGTGTCAGCGGACGCACTATTAACCCCCAGCATTGGTGTCAGCGGACGCACTATTAACCCCCAGCATTGGTGTCAGCGGACGCACTATTAACCCCCAGCATTGGTGTCAGCGGACGCTCTATTAACCCCCAGCATTGGTGTCAGCGGACGCACTATTAACCCCCAGCATTGGTGTCAGCGGACGCACTATTAACTCCCAGCATTGGTGTCAGCGGACGCACTATTAACTCCCAGCATTGGTGTCAGCGGACGCTCTATTAACTCCCAGCATTGGTGTCAGCGGACGCTCTATTAACCCCCAGCATTGGTGTCAGCGGACGCACTATTAACCCCCAGCATTGGTGTCAGCGGACGCACTATTAACCCCCAGCATTGGTGTCAGCGGACGCTCTATTAACCCTCAGCATTGGTGTCAGCGGACGCACTATTAACTCCCAGCATTGGTGTCAGCGGACGCACTATTAACCCCCAGCATTGGTGTCAGCGGACGCTCTATTAACCCTCAGCATTGGTGTCAGCGGACGCACTATTAACTCCCAGCATTGGTGTCAGCGGACGCACTATTAACTCCCAGCATTGGTGTCAGCGGACGCACTATTAACCCCCAGCATTGGTGTCAGCGGACGCACTATTAACTCCCAGCATTGGTGTCAGCGGACGCACTATTAACTCCCAGCATTGGTGTCAGCGGACGCTCTATTAACCCCCAGCATTGGTGTCAGCGGACGCACTATTAACCCCCAGCATTGGTGTCAGCGGACGCACTATTAACCCCCCGCATTGGTGTCAGCGGACACTCTATTAACCCCCAGCATTGGTGTCAGCGGACGCACTATTAACCCCCAGCATTGGTGTCAGCGGACGCTCTATTAACCCCCAGCATTGGTGTCAGCGGACGCACTATTAACCCCCAGCATTGGTGTCAGCGGACGCACTATTAACCCCCAGCATTGGTGTCAGCGGACGCACTATTAACCCCCAGCATTGGTGTCAGCGGACGCTCTATTAACTCCGGCATTGGTGTCAGCGGACGCACTATTAACCCCCAGCATTGGTGTCAGCGGACGCACTATTAACCCCCCGCATTGGTGTCAGCGGACGCACTATTAACCCCCAGCATTGGTGTCAGCGGACGCACTATTAACCCCCAGCATTGGTGTCAGCGGACGCTCTATTAACCCTCAGCATTGGTGTCAGCGGACGCACTATTAACTCCCAGCATTGGTGTCAGCGGACGCACTATTAACTCCCAGCATTGGTGTCAGCGGACGCACTATTAACCCCCAGCATTGGTGTCAGCGGACGCACTATTAACTCCCAGCATTGGTGTCAGCGGACGCTCTATTAACTCCCAGCATTGGTGTCAGCGGACGCTCTATTAACTCCCAGCATTGGTGTCAGCGGACGCTCTATTAACTCCGGCATTGGTGTCAGCGGACGCACTATTAACCCCCAGCATTGGTGTCAGCGGACGCACTATTAACCCCCAGCATTGGTGTCAGCGGACGCTCTATTAACCCCCAGCATTGGTGTCAGCGGACGCACTATTAACCCCCAGCATTGGTGTCAGCGGACGCACTATTAACCCCCAGCATTGGTGTCAGCGGACGCACTATTAACCCCCAGCATTGGTGTCAGCGGACGCACTATTAACCCCCAGCATTGGTGTCAGCGGACGCACTATTAACCCCCAGCATTGGTGTCAGCGGACGCACTATTAACCCCCAGCATTGGTGTCAGCGGACGCACTATTAACCCCCAGCATTGGTGTCAGCGGACGCTCTATTAACCCCCAGCATTGGTGTCAGCGGACGCACTATTAACCCCCAGCATTGGTGTCAGCGGACGCACTATTAACTCCCAGCATTGGTGTCAGCGGACGCACTATTAACTCCCAGCATTGGTGTCAGCGGACGCTCTATTAACTCCCAGCATTGGTGTCAGCGGACGCTCTATTAACCCCCAGCATTGGTGTCAGCGGACGCACTATTAACCCCCAGCATTGGTGTCAGCGGACGCACTATTAACCCCCAGCATTGGTGTCAGCGGACGCTCTATTAACCCTCAGCATTGGTGTCAGCGGACGCACTATTAACTCCCAGCATTGGTGTCAGCGGACGCACTATTAACCCCCAGCATTGGTGTCAGCGGACGCTCTATTAACCCTCAGCATTGGTGTCAGCGGACGCACTATTAACTCCCAGCATTGGTGTCAGCGGACGCACTATTAACTCCCAGCATTGGTGTCAGCGGACGCACTATTAACCCCCAGCATTGGTGTCAGCGGACGCACTATTAACTCCCAGCATTGGTGTCAGCGGACGCACTATTAACTCCCAGCATTGGTGTCAGCGGACGCTCTATTAACCCCCAGCATTGGTGTCAGCGGACGCACTATTAACCCCCAGCATTGGTGTCAGCGGACGCACTATTAACCCCCCGCATTGGTGTCAGCGGACACTCTATTAACCCCCAGCATTGGTGTCAGCGGACGCACTATTAACCCCCAGCATTGGTGTCAGCGGACGCTCTATTAACCCCCAGCATTGGTGTCAGCGGACGCACTATTAACCCCCAGCATTGGTGTCAGCGGACGCACTATTAACCCCCAGCATTGGTGTCAGCGGACGCACTATTAACCCCCAGCATTGGTGTCAGCGGACGCTCTATTAACTCCGGCATTGGTGTCAGCGGACGCACTATTAACCCCCAGCATTGGTGTCAGCGGACGCACTATTAACCCCCCGCATTGGTGTCAGCGGACGCACTATTAACCCCCAGCATTGGTGTCAGCGGACGCACTATTAACCCCCAGCATTGGTGTCAGCGGACGCTCTATTAACCCCCAGCATTGGTGTCAGCGGACGCACTATTAACCCCCGACATTGGTGTCAGCGGACGCACTATTAACCCCCAGCATTGGTGTCAGCGGACGCACTATTAACCCCCAGCATTGGTGTCAGCGGACGCACTATTAACTCCCAGCATTGGTGTCAGCGGACGCTCTATTAACCCCCAGCATTAGTGTCAGCGGACGCACTATTAACTCCCAGCATTGGTGTCAGCGGACGCACTATTAACTCCCAGCATTGGTGTCAGCGGACGCTCTATTAACTCCCAGCATTGGTGTCAGCGGACGCACTATTAACTCCCAGCATTGGTGTCAGCGGACGCTCTATTAACCCCCAGCATTGGTGTCAGCGGACGCACTATTAACCCCAGACATTGGTGTCAGCGGACGCACTATTAACCCCCAGCATTGGTGTCAGCGGACGCTCTATTAACCCTCAGCATTGGTGTCAGCGGACGCACTATTAACTCCCAGCATTGGTGTCAGCGGACGCACTATTAACTCCCAGCATTGGTGTCAGCGGACGCACTATTAACCCCCAGCATTGGTGTCAGCGGACGCACTATTAACTCCCAGCATTGGTGTCAGCGGACGCTCTATTAACTCCCAGCATTGGTGTCAGCGGACGCTCTATTAACCCCCAGCATTGGTGTCAGCGGACGCTCTATTAACCCCCAGCATTGGTGTCAGCGGACGCTCTATTAACTCCCAGCATTGGTGTCAGCGGACGCTCTATTAACTCCGGCATTGGTGTCAGCGGACGCACTATTAACCCCCAGCATTGGTGTCAGCGGACGCACTATTAACCCCCAGCATTGGTGTCAGCGGACGCTCTATTAACCCCCAGCATTGGTGTCAGCGGACGCACTATTAACCCCTAGCATTGGTGTCAGCGGACGCACTATTAACCCCCAGCATTGGTGTCAGCGGACGCACTATTAACCCCCAGCATTGGTGTCAGCGGACGCACTATTAACCCCCAGCATTGGTGTCAGCGGACGCACTATTAACCCCCAGCATTGGTGTCAGCGGACGCACTATTAACCCCCAGCATTGGTGTCAGCGGACGCACTATTAACCCCCAGCATTGGTGTCAGCGGACGCTCTATTAACTCCCAGCATTGGTGTCAGCGGACGCTCTATTAACTCCCAGCATTGGTGTCAGCGGACGCTCTATTAACCCCCAGCATTGGTGTCAGCGGACGCACTATTAACCCCCAGCATTGGTGTCAGCGGACGCTCTATTAACCCCCAGCATTGGTGTCAGCGGACGCTCTATTAACTCCCAGCATTGGTGTCAGCGGACGCTCTATTAACTCCGGCATTGGTGTCAGCGGACGCACTATTAACCCCCAGCATTGGTGTCAGCGGACGCACTATTAACTCCCAGCATTGGTGTCAGCAGACGCTCTATTAACCCCCAGCATTGGTGTCAGCGGACGCACTATTAACCCCCAGCATTGGTGTCAGCGGACGCACTATTAACCCCCAGCATTGGTGTCAGCGGACGCACTATTAACCCCCAGCATTGGTGTCAGCGGACGCACTATTAACTCCCAGCATTGGTGTCAGCGGACGCTCTATTAACTCCCAGCATTGGTGTCAGCGGACGCTCTATTAACCCCCAGCATTGGTGTCAGCGGACGCACTATTAACCCCCGACATTGGTGTCAGCGGACGCACTATTAACCCCCAGCATTGGTGTCAGCGGACGCTCTATTAACCCTCAGCATTGGTGTCAGCGGACGCACTATTAACTCCCAGCATTGGTGTCAGCGGACGCACTATTAACCCCCAGCATTGGTGTCAGCGGACGCACTATTAACTCCCAGCATTGGTGTCAGCGGACGCACTATTAACCCCCAGCATTGGTGTCAGCGGACGCACTATTAACCCCCAGCATTGGTGTCAGCGGACGCACTATTAACTCCCAGCATTGGTGTCAGCGGACGCTCTATTAACCCCCAGCATTGGTGTCAGCGGACGCTCTATTAACCCCCAGCATTGGTGTCAGCGGACGCTCTATTAACTCCCAGCATTGGTGTCAGCGGACGCTCTATTAACCCCCAGCATTGGTGTCAGCGGACGCACTATTAACCCCCGACATTGGTGTCAGCGGACGCACTATTAACCCCCAACATTGGTGTCAGCGGACGCACTATTAACTCCCAGCATTGGTGTCAGCGGACGCACTATTAACTCCCAGCATTGGTGTCAGCGGACGCACTATTAACTCCCAGCATTGGTGTCAGCGGACGCACTATTAACCCCCAGCATTGGTGTCAGCGGACGCTCTATTAACCCCCCGCATTGGTGTCAGCGGACGCACTATTAACCCCCAGCATTGGTGTCAGAGGACGCACTATTAACCCCCAGCATTGGTGTCAGCGGACGCACTATTAACCCTCAGCATTGGTGTCAGCGGACGCTCTATTAACCCCCAGCATTGGTGTCAGCGGACGCACTATTAACCCCCAGCATTGGTGTCAGCGGACGCACTATTAACCCCCGACATTGGTGTCAGCGGACGCACTATTAACCCCGGAATTGGTGTCAGCGGACGCTCTATTAACCCCCAGCATTGGTGTCAGCGGACGCTCTATTAACCCCCAGCATTGGTGTCAGCGGACGCTCTATTAACCCCCAGCATTGGTGTCAGCGGACGCACTATTAACCCCCCACATTGGTGTCAGCGGACGCACTATTAACCCCCCACATTGGTGTCAGCGGACGCACTATTAACCCCCAGCATTGGTGTCAGCGGACGCACTATTAACCCCCAGAATTGGTGTCAGCGGACGCACTATTAACCCCCAGAATTGGTGTCAGCGGACGCACTATTAACCCCCAGAATTGGTGTCAGCGGACGCACTATTAACCCCCAGAATTGGTGTCAGCGGACGCTCTATTAACCCCCAGCATTGGTGTCAGCGGACGCACTATTAACCCCCGACATTGGTGTCAGCGGACGCACTATTAACCCCGGAATTGGTGTCAGCGGACGCTCTATTAACCCCCAGCATTGGTGTCAGCGGACGCTCTATTAACCCCCAGCATTGGTGTCAGCGGACGCTCTATTAACCCCCAGCATTGGTGTCAGCGGACGCACTATTAACCCCCCACATTGGTGTCAGCGGACGCACTATTAACCCCCCACATTGGTGTCAGCGGACGCACTATTAACCCCCAGCATTGGTGTCAGCGGACGCACTATTAACCCCCAGAATTGGTGTCAGCGGACGCACTATTAACCCCCAGAATTGGTGTCAGCGGACGCACTATTAACCCCCAGAATTGGTGTCAGCGGACGCACTATTAACCCCCAGAATTGGTGTCAGCGGACGCACTATTAACCCCCAGAATTGGTGTCAGCGGACGCACTATTAACCCCCAGCATTGGTGTCAGCGGACGCTCTATTAACCTCCAGCATTGGTGTCAGCGGACGCACTATTAACCCTCAGCATTGGTGTCAGCGGACGCACTATTAACCCCCCACATTGGTGTCAGCGGACGCACTATTAACCCCCCACATTGGTGTCAGCGGACGCACTATTAACCCCCCAGCATTGGTGTCAGCGGACGCACTATTAACCCCCAGCATTGGTGTCAGCGGACGCACTATTAACCCCCAGCATTGGTGTCAGCGGACGCTCTATTAACCCCCAGCATTGGTGTCAGCGGACGCACTATTAACCCCCAGCATTAGTGTCAGCGGACGCACTATTAACCCCCAGCATTGGTGTCAGCGGACGCACTATTAACCCCCCACATTGGTGTCAGCGGACGCACTATTAACCCCCCAGCATTGGTGTCAGCGGACGCACTATTAACCCCCAGCATTGGTGTCAGCGGACGCTCTATTAACCCCCAGCATTGGTGTCAGCGGACGCACTATTAACCCCCAGCATTGGTGTCAGCGGACGCTCTATTAACCCCCAGCATTGGTGTCAGCGGACGCACTATTAACCCCCAGCATTAGAGTCAGCGGACGCTCTATTAACCCCCCGCATTGGTGTCAGCGGACGCACTATTAACCCCCAGCATTGGTGTCAGCGGACGCACTATTAACCCCCAGCATTGGTGTCAGCGGACGCACTATTAACCCCCAGCATTGGTGTCAGCGGACGCTCTATTAACCCCCAGCATTGGTGTCAGCGGACGCTCTATTAACCCCCAGCATTGGTGTCAGCGGACGCACTATTAACCCCCAGCATTGGTGTCAGCGGACGCTCTATTAACCCCCAGCATTGGTGTCAGCGGACGCTCTATTAACTCCCAGCATTGGTGTCAGCGGACGCACTATTAACTCCCAGCATTGGTGTCAGCGGACGCACTATTAACCCCCAGCATTGGTGTCAGCGGACGCACTATTAACCCCCAGCATTGGTGTCAGCGGACGCATTATTAACCCCCAGCATTGGTGTCAGCGGACGCACTATTAACCCCCAGCATTGGTGTCAGCGGACGTACTATTAACCCCCAGAATTGGTGTCAGCGGACGCACTATTAACCCCCAGCATTGGTGTCAGCGGACGCACTATTAACCCCCAGCATTGGTGTCAGCGGACGCTCTATTAACCCCCAGCATTGGTGTCAGCGGACGCACTATTAACCTCCAGCATTGGTGTCAGCGGACGTACTATTAACCCCCAGCATTGGTGTCAGCGGACGCATTATTAACCCCCAGCATTGGTGTCAGCGGACGCACTATTAACCCCCAGCATTGGTGTCAGCGGACGCACTATTAACCCCCAGCATTGGTGTCAGCGGACGCTCTATTAACCCCCAGCATTGGTGTCAGCGGACGCACTATTAACCCCCAGCATTGGTGTCAGCGGATGCATTATTAACCCCCAGCATTGGTGTCAGCGGACGCACTATTAACCCCCAGCATTGGTGTCAGCGGACGCTCTATTAACCCCCAGCATTGGTGTCAGCGGACGCATTATTAACCCCCAGCATTGGTGTCAGCGGACGCATTATTAACCCCCAGCATTGGTGTCAGCGGACGCACTATTAACCCCCAGCATTGGTGTCAGCGGACGCACTATTAACCCTCAGCATTGGTGTCAGCGGACGCATTATTAACCCCCAGCATTGGTGTCAGCGGACGCATTATTAACCCCCAGCATTGGTGTCAGCAGACGCACTATTAACTCCCAGCATTGGTGTCAGCGGACGCATTATTAACCCCCAGCATTGGTGTCAGCGGACGCACTATTAACCCCGGCATTGGTGTCAGCGGACGCTCTATTAACCCCCAGCATTGGTGTCAGCGGACGCACTATTAACCCCCCAGCATTGGTGTCAGCGGACGCTCTATTAACCCCCAGCATTGGTGTCAGCGGACGCACTATTAACCCCCCACATTGGTGTCAGCGGACGCACTATTAACCCCCAGCATTGGTGTCAGCGGACGCACTATTAACCCCCAGCATTGGTGTCAGCGGACGCACTATTAACCCCCAGCATTGGTGTCAGCGGACGCACTATTAACCCCCAGCATTGGTGTCAGCGGACGCAGTATTAACTCCCAGCATTGGTGTCAGCGGACGCACTATTAAATCCCAGCATTAGTGTCAGCGGACGCACTATTAACCCCTAGCATTGGTGTCAGCGGACGCACTATTAACCCCCAGCATTGGTGTCAGCGGACGCACTATTAAATCCCAGCATTAGTGTCAGCGGACGCACTATTAACCCCCCGCATTAGTGTCAGCGGACGCTCTATTAACTCCCAGCATTGGTGTCAGCGGACGCACTATTAACACCCAGCATTGGTGTCAGCGGACGCACTATTAACCCCCAGCATTGGTGTCAGCGGACGCACTATTAACTCCCAGCATTGGTGTCAGCGGATGCACTATTAACCCCCAGAATTGGTGTCAGCGGACGCTCTATTAACTCCCAGCATTGGTGTCAGTGGACGCACTATTAACCCCCCGCATTGGTGTCAGCGGACGCACTATTAACCCCCAGCATTGGTGTCAGCGGACGCACTATTAACCCCCAGCATTGGTGTCAGCGGACGCACTATTAACTCCCAGCATTAGTGTCAGCGGACGCACTATTAACTCCGGCATTGGTGTCAGCGGACGCACTATTAACCCCCAGAATTGGTGTCAGCGGACGCACTATTAACCCCCAGCATTAGTGTCAGCGGACGCACTATTAACCCCCAGCATTAGTGTCAGCGGACGCACTATTAACCCCCAGCATTAGTGTCAGCGGACGCACTATTAACCCCCAGCATTAGTGTCAGCGGACGCTCTATTAACCCCCCAGCATTGGTGTCAGCGGACGCACTATTAACCCCCAGCATTGGTGTCAGCGGACGCACTATTAACCCCCAGCATTGGTGTCAGCGGACGCACTATTAACCCCCAGCATTGGTGTCAGCGGACGCTCTATTAACCCCCCAGCATTGGTGTCAGCGGACGCACTATTAACTCCCAGCATTGGTGTCAGCGGACGCACTATTAACCCCCAGCATTAGAGTCAGCGGACGCACTATTAACCCCCAGCATTGGTGTCAGCGGACGCACTATTAACCCCCAGCATTAGAGTCAGCGGACGCTCTATTAACCCCCCAGCATTGGTGTCAGCGGACGCACTATTAACTCCCAGCATTGGTGTCAGCGGACGCACTATTAACCCCCAGCATTAGAGTCAGCGGACGCACTATTAACCCCCAGCATTGGTGTCAGCGGACGCACTATTAACTCCCAGCATTGGTGTCAGCGGACGCACTATTAACCCCCAGCATTAGAGTCAGCGGACGCTCTATTAACCCCTCAGCATTGGTGTCAGCGGACGCACTATTAACTCCCAGCATTGGTGTCAGCGGACGCACTATTAACCCCCAGCATTAGAGTCAGCGGACGCACTATTAACCCCCAGCATTGGTGTCAGCGGACGCACTATTAACCCCCAGCATTAGAGTCAGCGGACGCACTATTAACCCCCAGCATTGGTGTCAGCGGACGCACTATTAACCCCCAGCATTGGTGTCAGCGGACGCACTATTAACCCCCAGCATTGGTGTCAGCGGACGCACTATTAACCCCCAGCATTGGTGTCAGCGGACGCACTATTAACCCCCCGCATTGGTGTCAGCGGACGCACTATTAACCCCCCGCATTGGTGTCAGCGGACGCACTATTAACCCCCAGCATTGGTGTCAGCGGACGCTCTATTAACCCCCAGCATTGGTGTCAGAGGACGCTCTATTAACTCCCAGAATTAGTGTCAGCGGACGCACTATTAACCCCCAACATTGGTGTCAGCGGACGCACTATTAACCCCCAGCATTGGTGTCAGCGGACGCACTATTAACCCCCCGGATTGGTGTCAGCGGACGCACTATTAACCCCCCGCATTGGTGTCAGCGGACGCACTATTAACCCCCAGCATTAGTGTCAGCGGACGCACTATTAACCCCCTGCATTGGTGTCAGCGGACGCACTATTAACCCCCAGCATTGGTGTCAGCGGACGCACTATTAACTCCCAGCATTGGTGTCAGCGGACGCACTATTAACCCCCAGCATTAGAGTCAGCGGACGCACTATTAACCCCCAGCATTGGTGTCAGCGGACGCACTATTAACCCCCAGCATTAGAGTCAGCGGACGCTCTATTAACCCCCCAGCATTGGTGTCAGCGGACGCACTATTAACTCCCAGCATTGGTGTCAGCGGACGCACTATTAACCCCCAGCATTAGAGTCAGCGGACGCACTATTAACTCCCAGCATTGGTGTCAGCGGACGCACTATTAACCCCCAGCATTGGTGTCAGCGGACGCACTATTAACTCCCAGCATTGGTGTCAGCGGACGCACTATTAACCCCCAGCATTAGAGTCAGCGGACGCTCTATTAACCCCTCAGCATTGGTGTCAGCGGACGCACTATTAACTCCCAGCATTGGTGTCAGCGGACGCACTATTAACCCCCCGCATTGGTGTCAGCGGACGCACTATTAACCCCCCGCATTGGTGTCAGCGGACGCACTATTAACCCCCAGCATTGGTGTCAGCGGACGCTCTATTAACCCCCAGCATTGGTGTCAGAGGACGCTCTATTAACTCCCAGAATTAGTGTCAGCGGACGCACTATTAACCCCCAACATTGGTGTCAGCGGACGCACTATTAACCCCCCGGATTGGTGTCAGCGGACGCACTATTAACCCCCCGGATTGGTGTCAGCGGACGCACTATTAACCCCCCGCATTGGTGTCAGCGGACGCACTATTAACCCCCAGCATTAGTGTCAGCGGACGCACTATTAACCCCCTGCATTGGTGTCAGCGGACGCACTATTAACCCCCCGCATTGGTGTCAGCGGACGCACTATTAACCCCCAGCATTGGTGTCAGCGGACGCTCTATTAACCCCCAGCATTAGTGTCAGCGGATGCACTATTAACCCCCAGCATTGGTGTCAGCGGACGCACTATTAACCCCCAGCATTGTTATCAGCGGACGCACTATTAACCCCCAGCATTAGTGTCAGCGGATGCACTATTAACCCCCAGCATTAGTGTCAGCGGATGCACTATTAACCCCCAGCATTGGTGTCAGCGGACGCACTATTAACCCTCAGCATTGGTGTCAGCGGACGCACTATTAACCCCCAGCATTGGTGTCAGCGGACGCACTATTAACCCCCAGCATTGGTGTCAGCGGACGCACTATTAACCCTCAGCATTGGTGTCAGCGGACACTCTATTAACCCCCAGCATTGGTGTCAGCGGACGCACTATTAACTCCGGCATTGGTGTCAGCGGACGCACTATTAACCCCCAGAATTGGTGTCAGCGGACGCACTATTAACCCCCAGCATTGGTGTCAGCGGACACTCTATTAACCCCCAGCATTGGTGTCAGCGGACGCACTATTAACCCCCCGCATTGGTGTCAGCGGACGCACTATTAACCCCAACATTGGTGTCAGCGGACGCACTATTAACCCTCAGCATTGGTGTCAGCGGACACTCTATTAACCCCCAGCATTGGTGTCAGCGGACGCACTATTAACCCCCAGCATTGGTGTCAGCGGACGCACTATTAACCCTCAGCATTGGTGTCAGCGGACACTCTATTAACCCCCAGCATTGGTGTCAGCGGACGCACTATTAACCCCCAGCATTGGTGTCAGCGGACGCACTATTAACCCTCAGCATTGGTGTCAGCGGACACTCTATTAACCCCCAGCATTGGTGTCAGCGGACGCACTATTAACTCCGGCATTGGTGTCAGCGGACGCACTATTAACCCCCAGAATTGGTGTCAGCGGACGCACTATTAACCCCCAGCATTGGTGTCAGCGGACGCACTATTAACCCTGGCATTGGTGTCAGCGGACGCTCTATTAACCCCCAGCATTGGTGTCAGCGGACGCACTATTAACCCCCAGCATTGGTGTCAGCGGACGCTCTATTAACCCCCAGCATTGGTGTCAGCGGACGCACTATTAACCCCCAGCATTGGTGTCAGCGGACGCACTATTAACCCCCCGCATTGGTGTCAGCGGACGCACTATTAACCCCCCGCATTGGTGTCAGCGGACGCACTATTAACCCCCCGCATTGGTGTCAGCGGACGCACTATTAACCCCCAGCATTAGTGTCAGCGGACGCACTATTAACCCCCAGCATTGGTGTCAGCGGACGCACTATTAACCCCCAGCATTGGTGTCAGCGGACGCACTATTAACTCCCAGCATTAGTGTCAGCGGACGCACTATTAACCCCCCGCATTGGTGTCAGCGGACGCACTATTAACCCCCCGCATTGGTGTCAGCAGACGCACTATTAACCCCCAGCATTAGTGTCAGCGGACGCATTATTAACCCCCCGCATTGGTGTCAGCGGACACTCTATTAACCCCCAGCATTGGTGTCAGCGGACGCACTATTAACCCCCAGCATTGGTGTCAGCGGACACTCTATTAACCCCCAGCATTGGTGTTAGCGGACGCACTATTAACTCCCAGCATTGGTGTCAGCGGACGCACTATTAACCCCCCAGCATTGGTGTCAGCGGACACTCTATTAACCCCCAGCATTGGTGTTAGCGGACGCACTATTAACCCCCAGCATTAGTGTCAGCGGACGCACTATTAACCCCCCGGATTGGTGTCAGCGGACGCACTATTAACCCCCCGCATTGGTGTCAGCGGACGCACTATTAACCCCCCGCATTGGTGTCAGCGGACGCACTATTAACCCCCCGCATTGGTGTCAGCGGACGCACTATTAACCCCCAGCATTAGTGTCAGCGGACGCACTATTAACCCCCAGCATTGGTGTCAGCGGACGCTCTATTAACCCCCCGCATTGGTGTCAGCGGACGCACTATTAACCCCCCGCATTGGTGTCAGCGGACGCACTATTAACCCCCAGCATTAGTGTCAGCGGACGCACTATTAACCCCCCGCATTGGTGTCAGCGGACGCACTATTAACCCTGGCATTGGTGTCAGCGGACGCACTATTAACTCCTAGCATTGGTGTCAGCGGACGCACTATTAACCCCCCACATTGGTGTCAGCGGACGCACTATTAACCCCCCAGCATTGGTGTCAGCGGATGCTCTATTAACCCCCAGCATTGGTGTCAGCGGACGCACTATTAACCCCCAGCATTGGTGTCAGCAGACGCACTATTAACTCCCAGCATTGGTGTCAGCGGACGCATTATTAACCCCCAGCATTGGTGTCAGCGGACGCTCTATTAACCCCCAGCATTGGTGTCAGCGGACGCACTATTAACCCCGGCATTGGTGTCAGCGGACGCTCTATTAACCCCCAGCATTGGTGTCAGCGGACGCACTATTAACCCCCCAGCATTGGTGTCAGCGGACGCTCTATTAACCCCCAGCATTGGTGTCAGCGGACGCACTATTAACCCCCCACATTGGTGTCAGCGGACGCACTATTAACCCCCAGCATTGGTGTCAGCGGACGCACTATTAACCCCCAGCATTGGTGTCAGCGGACGCACTATTAACCCCCAGCATTGGTGTCAGCGGACGCACTATTAACCCCTAGCATTGGTGTCAGCGGACGCAGTATTAACTCCCAGCATTGGTGTCAGCGGACGCACTATTAAATCCCAGCATTGGTGTCAGCGGACGCACTATTAACCCCTAGCATTGGTGTCAGCGGACGCAGTATTAACTCCCAGCATTGGTGTCAGCGGACGCTCTATTAACCCCCAGCATTGGTGTCAGCGGACGCACTATTAACCCCCCGCATTGGTGTCAGCGGACGCACTATTAACCCCCAGCATTGGTGTCAGCGGACGCACTATTAAATCCCAGCATTAGTGTCAGCGGACGCACTATTAACCCCCCGCATTAGTGTCAGCGGACGCTCTATTAACTCCCAGCATTGGTGTCAGCGGACGCACTATTAACCCCCAGCATTGGTGTCAGCGGACGCACTATTAACCCCCAGCATTGGTGTCAGCGGACGCACTATTAACCCCCAGCATTGGTGTCAGCGGACGCACTATTAACCCCCAGCATTGGTGTCAGCGGACGCACTATTAACCCCCAGCATTGGTGTCAGCGGACGCACTATTAACCCCCAGCATTGGTGTCAGCGGACGCACTATTAACCCCCAGCATTGGTGTCAGCGGACGCACTATTAACCCCCAGAATTGGTGTCAGCGGACGCTCTATTAACTCCCAGCATTGGTGTCAGTGGACGCACTATTAACCCCCCACATTGGTGTCAGCGGACACACTATTAACCCCCAGCATTGGTGTCAGCGGACGCACTATTAACCCCCAGCATTGGTGTCAGCGGACGCACTATTAACTCCCAGCATTAGTGTCAGCGGACGCACTATTAACTCCGGCATTGGTGTCAGCGGACGCACTATTAACCCCCAGAATTGGTGTCAGCGGACGCACTATTAACCCCCAGCATTAGTGTCAGCGGACGCACTATTAACCCCCAGCATTAGTGTCAGCGGACGCACTATTAACCCCCAGCATTGGTGTCAGCGGACGCACTATTAACCCCCAGCATTGGTGTCAGCGGACGCACTATTAACCCCCAGCATTGGTGTCAGCGGACGCTCTATTAACCCCCCAGCATTGGTGTCAGCGGACGCACTATTAACTCCCAGCATTGGTGTCAGCGGACGCACTATTAACCCCCAGCATTGGTGTCAGCGGACGCACTATTAACCCCCAGCATTGGTGTCAGCGGACGCACTATTAACCCCCAGCATTAGAGTCAGCGGACGCTCTATTAACCCCCCAGCATTGGTGTCAGCGGACGCACTATTAACTCCCAGCATTGGTGTCAGCGGACGCTCTATTAACCCCCAGCATTGGTGTCAGCGGACGCTCTATTAACCCCCAGCATTGGTGTCAGCGGACGCACTATTAACCCCCAGCATTAGAGTCAGCGGACGCACTATTAACCCCCAGCATTGGTGTCAGCGGACGCACTATTAACTCCCAGCATTGGTGTCAGCGGACGCACTATTAACCCCCAGCATTAGAGTCAGCGGACGCTCTATTAACCCCCAACATTGGTGTCAGCGGACGCACTATTAACTCCCAGCATTGGTGTCAGCGGACGCTCTATTAACCCCTCAGCATTGGTGTCAGCGGACGCACTATTAACTCCCAGCATTGGTGTCAGCGGACGCACTATTAACCCCCAGCATTAGAGTCAGCGGACGCACTATTAACCCCCAGCATTGGTGTCAGCGGACGCACTATTAACCCCCAGCATTGGTGTCAGCGGACGCACTATTAACCCCCAGCATTGGTGTCAGCGGACGCACTATTAACCCCCCGCATTGGTGTCAGCGGACGCACTATTAACCCCCCGCATTGGTGTCAGCGGACGCACTATTAACCCCCCGCATTGGTGTCAGCGGACGCACTATTAACCCCCAACATTGGTGTCAGCGGACGCACTATTAACCCCCCGGATTGGTGTCAGCGGACGCACTATTAACCCCCCGCATTGGTGTCAGCGGACGCACTATTAACCCCCAGCATTGGTGTCAGCGGACGCACTATTAACCCCCCGCATTGGTGTCAGCGGACGCACTATTAACCCCCAGCATTGGTGTCAGCGGACGCTCTATTAACCCCCAGCATTAGTGTCAGCGGATGCACTATTAACCCCCAGCATTAGTGTCAGCGGACGCTCTATTAACCCTGGCATTGGTGTCAGCGGACGCTCTATTAACCCCCAGAATTGGTGTCAGCGGACGCACTATTAACCCCCAGCATTGGTGTCAGCGGACGCACTATTAACCCCCAGAATTGGTGTCAGCGGACGCACTATTAACCCCCAGCATTGGTGTCAGCGGACGCTCTATTAAACCCCAGCATTGGTGTCAGCGGACGCACTATTAACCCTCAGCATTGGTGTCAGCGGACACTCTATTAACCCCCAGCATTGGTGTCAGCGGACGCACTATTAACTCCGGCATTGGTGTCAGCGGACGCACTATTAACCCCCAGAATTGGTGTCAGCGGACGCACTATTAACCCCCAGCATTGGTGTCAGCGGACGCACTATTAACCCTGGCATTGGTGTCAGCGGACGCTCTATTAACCCCCAGCATTGGTGTCAGCGGACGCACTATTAACCCCCAGCATTGGTGTCAGCGGACGCTCTATTAACCCCCAGCATTGGTGTCAGCGGACGCACTATTAACCCCCAGCATTGGTGTCAGCGGACGCACTATTAACCCCCCGCATTGGTGTCAGCGGACGCACTATTAACCCCCCGCATTGGTGTCAGCGGACGCACTATTAACCCCCAGCATTAGTGTCAGCGGACGCTCTATTAACTCCCAGCATTGGTGTCAGCGGACGCTCTATTAACCCCCAGCATTGGTGTCAGCGGACGCTCTATTAACTCCCAGCATTGGTGTCAGCGGACGCTCTATTAACCCCCAGCATTGGTGTCAGCGGACGCTCTATTAACTCCCAGCATTAGTGTCAGCGGACGCACTATTAACCCCCCGCATTGGTGTCAGCGGACGCACTATTAACCCCCCGCATTGGTGTCAGCAGACGCACTATTAACCCCCAGCATTGGTGTCAGCGGACGCACTATTAACCCCCAGCATTGGTGTCAGCGGACGCACTATTAACTCCCAGCATTGGTGTCAGCGGACGCACTATTAACTCCCAGCATTGGTGTCAGCGGACGCTCTATTAACTCCCAGCATTGGTGTCAGCGGACGCTCTATTAACCCCCAGCATTGGTGTCAGCGGACGCACTATTAACCCCCAGCATTGGTGTCAGCGGACGCACTATTAACCCCCAGCATTGGTGTCAGCGGACGCTCTATTAACCCTCAGCATTGGTGTCAGCGGACGCACTATTAACTCCCAGCATTGGTGTCAGCGGACGCACTATTAACCCCCAGCATTGGTGTCAGCGGACGCTCTATTAACCCCCAGCATTGGTGTCAGCGGACGCATTATTAACCCCCAGCATTGGTGTCAGCGGACGCATTATTAACCCCCAGCATTGGTGTCAGCGGACGCTCTATTAACCCCCAGCATTGGTGTCAGCGGACACTCTATTAACCCCCAGCATTGGTGTCAGCGGACGCACTATTAACCCCCAGCATTGGTGTCAGCGGACGCACTATTAACCCCCAGCATTGGTGTCAGCGGACACTCTATTAACCCCCAGCATTGGTGTTAGCGGACGCACTATTAACTCCCAGCATTGGTGTCAGCGGACGCACTATTAACTCCCAGCATTGGTGTCAGCGGACGCACTATTAACCCCCAGCATTGGTGTCAGCGGACGCACTATTAACTCCCAGCATTGGTGTCAGCGGACGCTCTATTAACTCCCAGCATTGGTGTCAGCGGACGCTCTATTAACCCCCAGCATTGGTGTCAGCGGACGCTCTATTAACCCCCAGCATTGGTGTCAGCGGACGCTCTATTAACTCCCAGCATTGGTGTCAGCGGACGCACTATTAACTCCCAGCATTGGTGTCAGCGGACGCACTATTAACTCCCAGCATTGGTGTCAGCGGACGCACTATTAACCCCCAGCATTGGTGTCAGCGGACGCTCTATTAACCCCCAGCATTGGTGTCAGCGGACGCTCTATTAACCCCCAGCATTGGTGTCAGCGGACGCTCTATTAACTCCCAGCATTGGTGTCAGCGGACGCTCTATTAACCCCCAGCATTGGTGTCAGCGGACGCACTATTAACACCCAGCATTGGTGTCAGCGGACGCTCTATTAACTCCGGCATTGGAGTCAGCGGACGCACTATTAACCCCCCGCATTGGTGTCAGCGGACGCACTATTAACCCCCAGCATTGGTGTCAGCGGACGCACTATTAACCCCCAGCATTGGTGTCAGCGGACGCTCTATTAACCCCCAGCATTGGTGTCAGCGGACGCACTATTAACCCCCGACATTGGTGTCAGCGGACGCACTATTAACCCCCAGCATTGGTGTCAGCGGACGCTCTATTAACCCTCAGCATTGGTGTCAGCGGACGCACTATTAACTCCCAGCATTGGTGTCAGCGGACGCACTATTAACTCCCAGCATTGGTGTCAGCGGACGCACTATTAACTCCCAGCATTGGTGTCAGCGGACGCACTATTAACCCCCAGCATTGGTGTCAGCGGACGCACTATTAACTCCCAGCATTGGTGTCAGCGGACGCACTATTAACCCCCAGCATTAGTGTCAGCGGACGCTCTATTAACCCCCAGCATTGGTGTCAGCGGACGCACTATTAACCCCCAGCATTGGTGTCAGCGGACGCTCTATTAACCCCCAGCATTGGTGTCAGCGGACGCACTATTAACCCCCAGCATTGGTGTCAGCGGACGCTCTATTAACTCCCAGCATTGGTGTCAGCGGACGCTCTATTAACCCCCAGCATTGGTGTCAGCGGACGCACTATTAACCCCCAGCATTGGTGTCAGCGGACGCACTATTAACCCCCGACATTGGTGTCAGCGGACGCACTATTAACCCCCAGCATTGGTGTCAGCGGACGCTCTATTAACTCCCAGCATTGGTGTCAGCGGACGCTCTATTAACTCCGGCATTGGTGTCAGCGGACGCACTATTAACCCCCAGCATTGGTGTCAGCGGACGCACTATTAACCCCCAGCATTGGTGTCAGCGGACGCACTATTAACTCCCAGCATTAGTGTCAGCGGACGCACTATTAACTCCCAGCATTGGTGTCAGCAGACGCTCTATTAACCCCCAGCATTGGTGTCAGCGGACGCACTATTAACCCCCAGCATTGGTGTCAGCGGACGCACTATTAACCCCCAGCATTGGTGTCAGCGGACGCACTATTAACCCCCAGCATTGGTGTCAGCGGACGCTCTATTAACTCCCAGCATTGGTGTCAGCGGACGCTCTATTAACCCCCAGCATTGGTGTCAGCGGACGCACTATTAACCCCCGACATTGGTGTCAGCGGACGCACTATTAACCCCCAGCATTGGTGTCAGCGGACGCTCTATTAACCCTCAGCATTGGTGTCAGCGGACGCACTATTAACTCCCAGCATTGGTGTCAGCGGACGCACTATTAACCCCCAGCATTGGTGTCAGCGGACGCACTATTAACTCCCAGCATTGGTGTCAGCGGACGCACTATTAACCCCCAGCATTGGTGTCAGCGGACGCACTATTAACCCCCAGCATTGGTGTCAGCGGACGCACTATTAACTCCCAGCATTGGTGTCAGCGGACGCTCTATTAACCCCCAGCATTGGTGTCAGCGGACGCTCTATTAACCCCCAGCATTGGTGTCAGCGGACGCTCTATTAACTCCCAGCATTGGTGTCAGCGGACGCTCTATTAACCCCCAGCATTGGTGTCAGCGGACGCACTATTAACCCCCAGCATTGGTGTCAGCGGACGCTCTATTAACCCCCAGCATTGGTGTCAGCGGACGCTCTATTAACCCTCAGCATTGGTGTCAGCGGACGCACTATTAACTCCCAGCATTGGTGTCAGCGGACGCACTATTAACTCCCAGCATTGGTGTCAGCGGACGCACTATTAACCCCCAGCATTGGTGTCAGCGGACGCTCTATTAACCCCCAGCATTGGTGTCAGCGGACGCACTATTAACTCCCAGCATTGGTGTCAGCGGACGCTCTATTAACCCCCAGCATTGGTGTCAGCGGACGCACTATTAACCCCCAGCATTGGTGTCAGCGGACGCTCTATTAACCCCCAGCATTGGTGTCAGCGGACGCTCTATTAACCCCCAGCATTGGTGTCAGCGGACGCACTATTAACCCCCAGCATTGGTGTCAGCGGACGCTCTATTAACCCCCAGCATTGGTGTCAGCGGACGCTCTATTAACCCTCAGCATTGGTGTCAGCGGACGCACTATTAACTCCCAGCATTGGTGTCAGCGGACGCACTATTAACTCCCAGCATTGGTGTCAGCGGACGCACTATTAACCCCCAGCATTGGTGTCAGAGGACGCACTATTAACTCCCAGCATTGGTGTCAGCGGACGCACTATTAACCCCCAGCATTGGTGTCAGCGGACGCACTATTAACCCCCAGCATTGGTGTCAGAGGACGCACTATTAACCCCCAGCATTGGTGTCAGCGGACGCACTATTAACCCCCAGCATTGGTGTCAGCGGACGCACTATTAACCCCCCGCATTAGTGTCAGCGGACGCACTATTAACCCCCAGCATTGGTGTCAGAGGACGCACTATTAACCCCCAGCATTGGTGTCAGCGGACGCACTATTAACTCCCAGCATTGGTGTCAGCGGACGCACTATTAACCCCCAGCATTAGAGTCAGCGGACGCTCTATTAACCCCCCGCATTGGTGTCAGCGGACGCACTATTAACCCCCAGCATTGGTGTCAGCGGACGCACTATTAACCCCCAGCATTGGTGTCAGCGGACGCACTATTAACCCCCAGCATTGGTGTCAGCGGACGCTCTATTAACCCCCAGCATTGGTGTCAGCGGACGCTCTATTAACCCCCAGCATTGGTGTCAGCGGACGCACTATTAACCCCCAGCATTGGTGTCAGCGGACGCTCTATTAACCCCCAGCATTGGTGTCAGCGGACGCTCTATTAACTCCCAGCATTGGTGTCAGCGGACGCACTATTAACTCCCAGCATTGGTGTCAGCGGACGCACTATTAACCCCCAGCATTGGTGTCAGCGGACGCACTATTAACCCCCAGCATTGGTGTCAGCGGACGCATTATTAACCCCCAGCATTGGTGTCAGCGGACGCACTATTAACCCCCAGCATTGGTGTCAGCGGACGTACTATTAACCCCCAGCATTGGTGTCAGCGGACGCATTATTAACCCCCAGCATTGGTGTCAGCGGACGTACTATTAACCCCCAGCATTGGTGTCAGCGGACGCACTATTAACCCCCAGCATTGTTATCAGCGGACGCTCTATTAACCCCCAGCATTGGTGTCAGCGGACGCACTATTAACCCCCAGCATTGGTGTCAGCGGACGCTCTATTAACCCCCAGCATTGGTGTCAGCGGACGCACTATTAACCCCCAGCATTGGTGTCAGCGGACGCACTATTAACCCCCAGCATTGGTGTCAGCGGACGCTCTATTAACCCTCAGCATTGGTGTCAGCGGACGCACTATTAACTCCCAGCATTGGTGTCAGCGGACGCACTATTAACCCCCAGCATTGGTGTCAGCGGACGCTCTATTAACCCCCAGCATTGGTGTCAGCGGACGCATTATTAACCCCCAGCATTGGTGTCAGCGGACGCATTATTAACCCCCAGCATTGGTGTCAGCGGACGCTCTATTAACCCCCAGCATTGGTGTCAGCGGACACTCTATTAACCCCCAGCATTGGTGTCAGCGGACGCACTATTAACCCCCAGCATTGGTGTCAGCGGACGCACTATTAACCCCCAGCATTGGTGTCAGCGGACACTCTATTAACCCCCAGCATTGGTGTTAGCGGACGCACTATTAACTCCCAGCATTGGTGTCAGCGGACGCACTATTAACTCCCAGCATTGGTGTCAGCGGACGCACTATTAACCCCCAGCATTGGTGTCAGCGGACGCACTATTAACTCCCAGCATTGGTGTCAGCGGACGCTCTATTAACTCCCAGCATTGGTGTCAGCGGACGCTCTATTAACCCCCAGCATTGGTGTCAGCGGACGCTCTATTAACCCCCAGCATTGGTGTCAGCGGACGCTCTATTAACTCCCAGCATTGGTGTCAGCGGACGCACTATTAACTCCCAGCATTGGTGTCAGCGGACGCACTATTAACTCCCAGCATTGGTGTCAGCGGACGCACTATTAACCCCCAGCATTGGTGTCAGCGGACGCTCTATTAACCCCCAGCATTGGTGTCAGCGGACGCTCTATTAACCCCCAGCATTGGTGTCAGCGGACGCTCTATTAACTCCCAGCATTGGTGTCAGCGGACGCTCTATTAACCCCCAGCATTGGTGTCAGCGGACGCACTATTAACACCCAGCATTGGTGTCAGCGGACGCTCTATTAACCCCCAGCATTGGTGTCAGCGGACGCTCTATTAACCCCCAGCATTGGTGTCAGCGGACGCTCTATTAACTCCCAGCATTGGTGTCAGCGGACGCACTATTAACCCCCAGCATTGGTGTCAGCGGACGCACTATTAACCCCCAGCATTGGTGTCAGCGGACGCACTATTAACCCCCAGCATTGGTGTCAGCGGACGCACTATTAACCCCCAGCATTGGTGTCAGCGGACGCTCTATTAACTCCGGCATTGGAGTCAGCGGACGCACTATTAACCCCCCGCATTGGTGTCAGCGGACGCACTATTAACCCCCAGCATTGGTGTCAGCGGACGCACTATTAACCCCCAGCATTGGTGTCAGCGGACGCTCTATTAACCCCCAGCATTGGTGTCAGCGGACGCACTATTAACCCCCGACATTGGTGTCAGCGGACGCACTATTAACCCCCAGCATTGGTGTCAGCGGACGCTCTATTAACCCTCAGCATTGGTGTCAGCGGACGCACTATTAACTCCCAGCATTGGTGTCAGCGGACGCACTATTAACTCCCAGCATTGGTGTCAGCGGACGCACTATTAACTCCCAGCATTGGTGTCAGCGGACGCACTATTAACCCCCAGCATTGGTGTCAGCGGACGCACTATTAACTCCCAGCATTGGTGTCAGCGGACGCACTATTAACCCCCAGCATTAGTGTCAGCGGACGCTCTATTAACCCCCAGCATTGGTGTCAGCGGACGCTCTATTAACCCCCAGCATTGGTGTCAGCGGACGCACTATTAACCCCCAGCATTGGTGTCAGCGGACGCTCTATTAACTCCCAGCATTGGTGTCAGCGGACGCTCTATTAACCCCCAGCATTGGTGTCAGCGGACGCACTATTAACCCCCAGCATTGGTGTCAGCGGACGCACTATTAACCCCCGACATTGGTGTCAGCGGACGCACTATTAACCCCCAGCATTGGTGTCAGCGGACGCTCTATTAACTCCCAGCATTGGTGTCAGCGGACGCTCTATTAACTCCGGCATTGGTGTCAGCGGACGCACTATTAACCCCCAGCATTGGTGTCAGCGGACGCACTATTAACCCCCAGCATTGGTGTCAGCGGACGCACTATTAACTCCCAGCATTAGTGTCAGCGGACGCACTATTAACTCCCAGCATTGGTGTCAGCAGACGCTCTATTAACCCCCAGCATTGGTGTCAGCGGACGCACTATTAACCCCCAGCATTGGTGTCAGCGGACGCTCTATTAACCCCCAGCATTGGTGTCAGCGGACGCACTATTAACCCCCAGCATTGGTGTCAGCGGACGCACTATTAACTCCCAGCATTGGTGTCAGCGGACGCTCTATTAACCCCCAGCATTGGTGTCAGCGGATGCTCTATTAACCCCCAGCATTGGTGTCAGCGGACGCACTATTAACTCCCAGCATTGGTGTCAGCGGACGCACTATTAACCCCCAGCATTGGTGTCAGCGGACGCATTATTAACCCCCAGCATTGGTGTCAGCGGACGCTCTATTAACCCCCAGCATTGGTGTCAGCGGACGCACTATTAACCCCGGCATTGGTGTCAGCGGACGCTCTATTAACCCCCAGCATTGGTGTCAGCGGACGCACTATTAACCCCCCAGCATTGGTGTCAGCGGACGCTCTATTAACCCCCAGCATTGGTGTCAGCGGACGCACTATTAACCCCCAGCATTGGTGTCAGCGGACGCACTATTAACCCCCAGCATTGGTGTCAGCGGACGCAGTATTAACTCCCAGCATTGGTGTCAGCGGACGCACTATTAAATCCCAGCATTAGTGTCAGCGGACGCACTATTAACCCCCCGCATTGGTGTCAGCGGACGCACTATTAACCCCCAGCATTGGTGTCAGCGGACGCACTATTAAATCCCAGCATTAGTGTCAGCGGACGCACTATTAACTCCCAGCATTGGTGTCAGCGGACGCACTATTAACCCCCAGCATTGGTGTCAGCGGACGCACTATTAACCCCCAGCATTGGTGTCAGCGGACGCACTATTAACCCCCAGCATTGGTGTCAGCGGACGCACTATTAACCCCCAGCATTGGTGTCAGCGGATGCACTATTAACCCCCAGAATTGGTGTCAGCGGACGCTCTATTAACTCCCAGCATTGGTGTCAGTGGACGCACTATTAACCCCCCGCATTGGTGTCAGCGGACGCTCTATTAACCCCCAGCATTGGTGTCAGCGGACGCACTATTAACCCCCAGCATTGGTGTCAGCGGACGCACTATTAACTCCCAGCATTAGTGTCAGCGGACGCACTATTAACTCCGGCATTGGTGTCAGCGGACGCACTATTAACCCCCAGAATTGGTGTCAGCGGACGCACTATTAACCCCCAGCATTAGTGTCAGCGGACGCACTATTAACCCCCAGCATTAGTGTCAGCGGACGCACTATTAACCCCCAGCATTAGTGTCAGCGGACGCTCTATTAACCCCCCAGCATTGGTGTCAGCGGACGCACTATTAACCCCCAGCATTGGTGTCAGCGGACGCACTATTAACCCCCAGCATTGGTGTCAGCGGACGCACTATTAACCCCCAGCATTGGTGTCAGCGGACGCTCTATTAACCCCCCAGCATTGGTGTCAGCGGACGCACTATTAACCCCCAGCATTGGTGTCAGCGGACGCACTATTAACCCCCAGCATTAGAGTCAGCGGACGCTCTATTAACCCCCCAGCATTGGTGTCAGCGGACGCACTATTAACTCCCAGCATTGGTGTCAGCGGACGCACTATTAACCCCCAGCATTAGAGGCAGCGGACGCACTATTAACCCCTCAGCATTGGTGTCAGCGGACGCACTATTAACTCCCAGCATTGGTGTCAGCGGACGCACTATTAACCCCCAGCATTAGAGTCAGCGGACGCTCTATTAACCCCTCAGCATTGGTGTCAGCGGACGCACTATTAACTCCCAGCATTGGTGTCAGCGGACGCACTATTAACCCCCAGCATTAGAGTCAGCGGACGCACTATTAACCCCCAGCATTGGTGTCAGCGGACGCACTATTAACCCCCAGCATTAGAGTCAGCGGACGCACTATTAACCCCCAGCATTGGTGTCAGCGGACGCACTACTAACCCCCAGCATTGGTGTCAGCGGACGCACTATTAACCCCCAGCATTGGTGTCAGCGGACGCACTATTAACCCCCCGCATTGGTGTCAGCGGACGCACTATTAACCCCCCGGATTGGTGTCAGCGGACGCACTATTAACCCCCCGCATTGGTGTCAGCGGACGCACTATTAACCCCCCGCATTGGTGTCAGCGGACGCACTATTAACCCCCAGCATTAGTGTCAGCGGACGCACTATTAACCCCCTGCATTGGTGTCAGCGGATGCACTATTAACCCCCAGCATTGGTGTCAGCGGATGCACTATTAACCCCCAGCATTGGTGTCAGCGGACGCTCTATTAACCCCCAGCATTGGTGTCAGCGGACGCACTATTAACCCCCAGCATTGGTGTCAGCGGACGCACTATTAACCCCCAGCATTGGTGTCAGCGGACGCACTATTAACCCCCAGCATTGGTGTCAGCGGACGCACTATTAACCCCCCACATTGGTGTCAGCGGACGCACTATTAACTCCCAGCATTAGTGTCAGCGGACGCACTATTAACTCCGGCATTGGTGTCAGCGGACGCACTATTAACCCCCAGCATTGGTGTCAGCGGACGCACTATTAACCCCCAGCATTGGTGTCAGCGGACACACTATTAACCCCCAGCATTGGTGTCAGCGGACGCACTATTAACCCCCCACATTGGTGTCAGCGGACGCACTATTAACTCCCAGCATTAGTGTCAGCGGACGCACTATTAACTCCGGCATTGGTGTCAGCGGACGCACTATTAACCCCCAGCATTGGTGTCAGCGGACGCACTATTAACCCCCAGCATTGGTGTCAGCGGACGCACTATTAACTCCGGCATTGGTGTCAGCGGACGCACTATTAACCCCCAGCATTGGTGTCAGCGGACGCACTATTAACCCCCAGCATTGGTGTCAGCGGACGCACTATTAACCCCCAGCATTGGTGTCAGCGGACACACTATTAACCCCCAGCATTGGTGTCAGCGGACGCACTATTAACCCCCAGCATTGGTGTCAGCGGACGCACTATTAACTCCCAGCATTAGTGTCAGCGGACGCACTATTAACTCCGGCATTGGTGTCAGCGGACGCACTATTAACCCCCAGAATTGGTGTCAGCGGACGCACTATTAACCCCCAGCATTAGTGTCAGCGGACGCACTATTAACCCCCAGCATTAGTGTCAGCGGACGCACTATTAACCCCCAGCATTAGTGTCAGCGGACGCACTATTAACCCCCAGCATTAGTGTCAGCGGACGCACTATTAACCCCCAGCATTGGTGTCAGCGGACGCACTATTAACCCCCAGCATTGGTGTCAGCGGACGCACTATTAACCCCCAGCATTGGTGTCAGCGGACGCACTATTAACCCCCAGCATTAGAGTCAGCGGACGCACTATTAACCCCCAGCATTGGTGTCAGCGGACGCACTATTAACCCCCCAGCATTGGTGTCAGCGGACGCACTATTAACCCCCAACATTAGAGTCAGCGGACGCTCTATTAACCCCCCAGCATTGGTGTCAGCGGACGCACTATTAACCCCCAGCATTAGAGTCAGCGGACGCTCTATTAACCCCCCAGCATTGGTGTCAGCGGACGCACTATTAACCCCCAACATTGGTGTCAGCGGACGCTCTATTAACTCCCAGCATTGGTGTCAGCGGACGCACTATTAACCCCCAGCATTAGAGTCAGCGGACGCACTATTAACCCCCAGCATTGGTGTCAGCGGACGCACTATTAACTCCCAGCATTGGTGTCAGCGGACGCACTATTAACCCCCAGCATTAGAGTCAGCGGACGCTCTATTAACCCCCAGCATTGGTGTCAGCGGACGCACTATTAACCCCCAGCATTGGTGTCAGCGGACGCACTATTAACCCCCAGCATTGGTGTCAGCGGACGCACTATTAACCCCCCGCATTGGTGTCAGCGGACGCACTATTAACCCCCCGCATTGGTGTCAGCGGACGCACTATTAACCCCCAGCATTGGTGTCAGCGGACGCTCTATTAACCCCCAGCATTGGTGTCAGCGGACGCTCTATTAACTCCCAGAATTAGTGTCAGCGGACGCACTATTAACCCCCAACATTGGTGTCAGCGGACGCACTATTAACCCCCCGGATTGGTGTCAGCGGACGCACTATTAACCCCCCGGATTGGTGTCAGCGGACGCACTATTAACCCCCTGCATTGGTGTCAGCGGACGCACTATTAACCCCCCGCATTGGTGTCAGCGGACGCACTATTAACCCCCAGCATTGGTGTCAGCGGACGCTCTATTAACCCCCAGCATTAGTGTCAGCGGATGCACTATTAACCCCCAGCATTGGTGTCAGCGGACGCACTATTAACCCCCAGCATTGTTATCAGCGGACGCACTATTAACCCCCAGCATTAGTGTCAGCGGATGCACTATTAACCCCCAGCATTAGTGTCAGCGGACGCACTATTAACCCTCAGCATTGGTGTCAGCGGACGCTCTATTAACCCCCAGCATTAGTGTCAGCGGACGCACTATTAACCCCCCGCATTGGTGTCAGCGGACGCTCTATTAACCCCAACATTGGTGTCAGCGGACGCACTATTAACCCTCAGCATTGGTGTCAGCGGACACTCTATTAACCCCCAGCATTGGTGTCAGCGGACGCACTATTAACTCCCAGCATTGGTGTCAGCGGACGCTCTATTAACCCCCAGCATTGGTGTCAGCGGACGCACTATTAACCCCCAGAATTGGTGTCAGCGGACGCACTATTAACCCCCAGCATTGGTGTCAGCGGACGCACTATTAACCCTCAGCATTGGTGTCAGCGGACACTCTATTAACCCCCAGCATTGGTGTCAGCGGACGCACTATTAACTCCGGCATTGGTGTCAGCGGACGCACTATTAACCCCCAGCATTGGTGTCAGCGGACGCACTATTAACCCCCAGCATTGGTGTCAGCGGACGCACTATTAACCCTGGCATTGGTGTCAGCGGACGCTCTATTAACCCCCAGCATTGGTGTCAGCGGACGCACTATTAACCCCCAGCATTGGTGTCAGCGGACGCTCTATTAACCCCCAGCATTGGTGTCAGCGGACGCACTATTAACCCCCAGCATTGGTGTCAGCGGACGCTCTATTAACCCCGGCATTGGTGTCAGCGGATGCACTATTAACCCCCCGCATTGGTGTCAGCGGACGCATTATTAACCCCCCGCATTGGTGTCAGCGGACGCACTATTAACCCCCAGCATTGGTGTCAGCGGACGCACTATTAACTCCCAGCATTGGTGTCAGCGGACGCATTATTAACCCCCCGCATTGGTGTCAGCGGACGCACTATTAACCCCCCGCATTGGTGTCAGCGGACGCACTATTAACCCCCCGCATTGGTGTCAGCGGACGCACTATTAACCCCCCGCATTGGTGTCAGCGGACGCACTATTAACCCCCAGCATTAGTGTCAGCGGACGCACTATTAACCCCCAGCATTGGTGTCAGCGGACGCTCTATTAACTCCCAGCATTAGTGTCAGCGGACGCACTATTAACCCCCCGCATTGGTGTCAGCGGACGCACTATTAACCCCCCGCATTGGTTTCAGCGGACACTCTATTAACCCCCAGCATTGGTGTCAGCGGACGCACTATTAACCCCCAGCATTGGTGTCAGCGGACACTCTATTAACCCCCAGCATTGGTGTTAGCGGACGCACTATTAACCCCCAGCATTAGTGTCAGCGGACGCACTATTAACCCCCCGCATTGGTGTCAGCGGACACTCTATTAACCCCCAGCATTGGTGTCAGCGGACGCACTATTAACCCCCAGCATTGGTGTCAGCGGACGCACTATTAAATCCCAGCATTGGTGTTAGCGGACGCACTATTAACTCCCAGCATTGGTGTCAGCGGACGCACTATTAACCCCCCAGCATTGGTGTCAGCGGACACTCTATTAACCCCCAGCATTGGTGTTAGCGGACGCACTATTAACCCCCAGCATTAGTGTCAGCGGACGCACTATTAACCCCCAGCATTGGTGTCAGCGGACGCACTATTAACTCCCAGCATTGGTGTCAGCGGACGCTCTATTAACCCCCGGCATTGGTGTCAGCGGACGCACTATTAACCCCCAGCATTGGTGTCAGCGGACGCTCTATTAACTCCCAGCATTAGTGTCAGCGGACGCACTATTAACCCCCCGCATTGGTGTCAGCGGACGCACTATTAACCCCCCGCATTGGTGTCAGCGGACGCACTATTAACCCCCAGCATTAGTGTCAGCGGACGCACTATTAACCCCCAGCATTAGTGTCAGCGGACGCACTATTAACCCCCAGCATTGGTATCAGCGGACGCACTATTAACCCCCAGCATTAGTGTCAGCGGACGCACTATTAACCCCCCGCATTGGTGTCAGCGGACGCACTATTAACCCCCCGCATTGGTGTCAGCGGACGCACTATTAACCCCCCGCATTGGTGTCAGCGGACGCACTATTAACCCCCCGCATTGGTGTCAGCGGACGCACTATTAACCCCCCGCATTGGTGTCAGCGGACGCACTATTAACCCCCAGCATTAGTGTCAGCGGACGCACTATTAACCCCCAGCATTAGTGTCAGCGGACGCACTATTAACCCCCCGCATTGGTGTCAGCGGACGCACTATTAACCCCCAGCATTAGTGTCAGCGGACGCACTATTAACCCCCCGCATTGGTGTCAGCGGACGCACTATTAACCCCCCGCATTGGTGTCAGCGGACGCACTATTAACCCCCAGCATTGGTGTCAGCAGACGCACTATTAACTCCCAGCATTGGTGTCAGCGGACGCATTATTAACCCCCAGCATTGGTGTCAGCAGACGCACTATTAACTCCCAGCATTGGTGTCAGCGGACGCATTATTAACCCCCAGCATTGGTGTCAGCGGACGCTCTATTAACCCCCAGCATTGGTGTCAGCGGACGCACTATTAACCCCCAGCATTGGTGTCAGCGGACGCACTATTAAATCCCAACATTGGTGTCAGCGGACGCACTATTAACCCCCCAGCATTGGTGTCAGCGGACGCACTATTAACCCCCCAGCATTGGTGTCAGCGGACGCTCTATTAACCCCCAGCATTGGTGTCAGCGGACGCACTATTAACCCCCCAGCATTGGTGTCAGCGGACGCTCTATTAACCCCCAGCATTGGTGTCAGCGGACGCACTATTAACCCCCCACATTGGTGTCAGCGGACGCACTATTAACCCCCAGCATTGGTGTCAGCGGACGCACTATTAACCCCCAGCATTGGTGTCAGCGGACGCACTATTAACCCCCAGCATTGGTGTCAGCGGACGCACTATTAACCCCCCGCATTGGTGTCAGCGGACGCTCTATTAACCCCCAGCATTGGTGTCAGCGGACGCTCTATTAACCCCCAGCATTGGTGTCAGCGGACGCTCTATTAACCCCCAGCATTGGTGTCAGCGGACGCTCTATTAACCCCTAGCATTGGTGTCAGCGGACGCAGTATTAACTCCCAGCATTGGTGTCAGCGGACGCACTATTAAATCCCAGCATTGGTGTCAGCGGACGCACTATTAACCCCCCGCATTAGTGTCAGCGGACGCACTATTAACCCCCAGCATTGGTGTCAGCGGACGCACTATTAAATCCCAGCATTAGTGTCAGCGGACGCACTATTAACCCCCCGCATTAGTGTCAGCGGACGCTCTATTAACTCCCAGCATTGGTGTCAGCGGACGCACTATTAACCCCCAGCATTGGTGTCAGCGGACGCACTATTAACCCCCAGCATTGGTGTCAGCGGACGCACTATTAACCCCCAGCATTGGTGTCAGCGGACGCACTATTAACCCCCCGCATTAGTGTCAGCGGACGCACTATTAACCCCCCGCATTAGTGTCAGCGGACGCACTATTAACCCCCCGCATTAGTGTCAGCGGACGCTCTATTAACTCCCAGCATTGGTGTCAGCGGACGCACTATTAACCCCCAGCATTGGTGTCAGCGGACGCACTATTAACCCCCAGCATTGGTGTCAGCGGACGCACTATTAACCCCCGCATTGGTGTCAGCGGACGCACTATTAACCCCCCGCATTAGTGTCAGCGGACGCACTATTAACCCCCCGCATTAGTGTCAGCGGACGCACTATTAACCCCCAGCATTAGTGTCAGCGGACGCACTATTAACCCCCCGCATTAGTGTCAGCGGACGCTCTATTAACTCCCAGCATTGGTGTCAGCGGACGCACTATTAACCCCCAGCATTGGTGTCAGCGGACGCACTATTAACCCCCCAGCATTGGTGTCAGCGGACGCACTATTAACTCCCAGCATTGGTGTCAGCGGACGCACTATTAACTCCCAGCATTGGTGTCAGCGGATGCACTATTAACCCCCAGAATTGGTGTCAGCGGACGCTCTATTAACTCCCAGCATTGGTGTCAGTGGACGCACTATTAACCCCCCACATTGGTGTCAGCGGACACACTATTAACCCCCAGCATTGGTGTCAGCGGACGCACTATTAACCCCCAGCATTGGTGTCAGCGGACGCACTATTAACTCCCAGCATTATTGTCAGCGGACGCACTATTAACTCCGGCATTGGTGTCAGCGGACGCACTATTAACCCCCAGCATTAGTGTCAGCGGACGCACTATTAACCCCCAGCATTAGTGTCAGCGGACGCTCTATTAACCCCCAGCATTGGTGTCAGCGGACGCTCTATTAACCCCCAGCATTGGTGTCAGCGGACGCACTATTAACCCCCAGCATTGGTGTCAGCGGACGCACTATTAACTCCCAGCATTGGTGTCAGCGGACGCACTATTAACCCCCAGCATTGGTGTCAGCGGACGCACTATTAACCCCCAGCATTGGTGTCAGCGGACGCACTATTAACCCCCAGCATTGGTGTCAGCGGACGCACTATTAACCCTGGCATTGGTGTCAGCGGACGCTCTATTAACCCCCCAGCATTGGTGTCAGCGGACGCACTATTAACTCCCAGCATTGGTGTCAGCGGACGCTCTATTAACCCCCAGCATTAGAGTCAGCGGACGCACTATTAACCCCCAGCATTGGTGTCAGCGGACGCACTATTAACCCCCAGCATTAGAGTCAGCGGACGCTCTATTAACCCCCCAGCATTGGTGTCAGCGGACGCACTATTAACTCCCAGCATTGGTGTCAGCGGACGCTCTATTAACCCCCAGCATTGGTGTCAGCGGACGCTCTATTAACCCCCAGCATTGGTGTCAGCGGACGCACTATTAACCCCCAGCATTGGTGTCAGCGGACGCACTATTAACCCCCAGCATTGGTGTCAGCGGACGCACTATTAACCCCCCGCATTGGTGTCAGCGGACGCACTATTAACTCCCAGCATTGGTGTCAGCGGACGCTCTATTAACCCCTCAGCATTGGTGTCAGCGGACGCACTATTAACTCCCAGCATTGGTGTCAGCGGACGCTCTATTAACCCCTCAGCATTGGTGTCAGCGGACGCACTATTAACTCCCAGCATTGGTGTCAGCGGACGCACTATTAACCCCCAGCATTAGAGTCAGCGGACGCACTATTAACCCCCAGCATTGGTGTCAGCGGACGCACTATTAACCCCCAGCATTGGTGTCAGCGGACGCACTATTAACCCCCAGCATTGGTGTCAGCGGACGCACTATTAACCCCCCGCATTGGTGTCAGCGGACGCTCTATTAACCCCCAGAATTAGTGTCAGCGGACGCACTATTAACCCCCAACATTGGTGTCAGCGGACGCACTATTAACCCCCCGGATTGGTGTCAGCGGACGCACTATTAACCCCCCGGATTGGTGTCAGCGGACGCACTATTAACCCCCAGCATTGGTGTCAGCGGACGCACTATTAACCCCCAGCATTGGTGTCAGCGGACGCACTATTAACCCCCCGCATTGGTGTCAGCGGACGCACTATTAACCCCCAGCATTGGTGTCAGCGGACGCACTATTAACCCCCAGCATTAGTGTCAGCGGATGCACTATTAACCCCCAGCATTGGTGCAGCGGACGCACTATTAACCCCCAGCATTAGTGTCAGCGGACGCACTATTAACCCCCCGCATTGGTGTCAGCGGACGCACTATTAACCCTGGCATTGGTGTCAGCGGACGCTCTATTAACCCCCAGCATTGGTGTCAGCGGACGCACTATTAACCCCCAGAATTGGTGTCAGCGGACGCACTATTAACCCCCAGCATTGGTGTCAGCGGACGCACTATTAACCCCCAGAATTGGTGTCAGCGGACGCACTATTAACCCTCAGCATTGGTGTCAGCGGACACTCTATTAACCCCCAGCATTGGTGTCAGCGGACGCACTATTAACTCCGGCATTGGTGTCAGCGGACGCACTATTAACCCCCAGAATTGGTGTCAGCGGACGCACTATTAACCCCCAGCATTGGTGTCAGCGGACGCACTATTAACCCTGGCATTGGTGTCAGCGGACGCTCTATTAACCCCCAGCATTGGTGTCAGCGGACGCACTATTAACCCCCCGCATTGGTGTCAGCGGACACTCTATTAACCCCCAGCATTGGTGTTAGCGGACGCACTATTAACTCCCAGCATTGGTGTCAGCGGACGCACTATTAACCCCCCAGCATTGGTGTCAGCGGACGCACTATTAACCCCCCGCATTGGTGTCAGCGGACGCACTATTAACCCCCCGCATTGGTGTCAGCGGACACTCTATTAACCCCCAGCATTGGTGTCAGCGGACGCACTATTAACCCCCAGCATTGGTGTCAGCGGACACTCTATTAACCCCCAGCATTGGTGTTAGCGGACGCACTATTAACTCCCAGCATTGGTGTCAGCGGACGCTCTATTAACCCCCGGCATTGGTGTCAGCGGACGCACTATTAACCCCCAGCATTGGTGTCAGCGGACGCTCTATTAACTCCCAGCATTGGTGTCAGCGGACGCTCTATTAACCCCCCACATTGGTGTCAGCGGACGCACTATTAACCCCCCACATTGGTGTCAGCGGACGCACTATTAACCCCCAGCATTGGTGTCAGCGGACGCTCTATTAACCCCCAGCATTGGTGTCAGCGGACGCACTATTAACTCCCAGCATTAGTGTCAGCGGACGCACTATTAACCCCCAGCATTGGTGTCAGCGGACGCACTATTAACCCCCAGCATTGGTGTCAGCGGACGCACTATTAACTCCCAGCATTAGTGTCAGCGGACGCACTATTAACCCCCCGCATTGGTGTCAGCGGACGCACTATTAACCCCCAGCATTAGTGTCAGCGGACGCACTATTAACCCCCAGCATTAGTGTCAGCGGACGCACTATTAACCCCCAGCATTGGTGTCAGCGGACGCTCTATTAACCCCCAGCATTGGTGTCAGCGGACGCACTATTAACCCCCCGCATTGGTGTCAGCGGACGCACTATTAACCCCCCGCATTGGTGTCAGCGGACGCACTATTAACCCCCCGCATTGGTGTCAGCGGACGCACTATTAACCCCCCGCATTGGTGTCAGCGGACGCACTATTAACCCCCCGCATTGGTGTCAGCGGACGCACTATTAACCCCCAGCATTAGTGTCAGCGGACGCACTATTAACCCCCAGCATTAGTGTCAGCGGACGCACTATTAACCCCCCGCATTGGTGTCAGCGGACGCACTATTAACCCCCAGCATTAGTGTCAGCGGACGCACTATTAACCCCCCGCATTGGTGTCAGCGGACGCACTATTAACCCCCCGCATTGGTGTCAGCGGACGCACTATTAACCCCCAGCATTAGTGTCAGCGGACGCACTATTAACCCCCAGCATTGGTGTCAGCGGACGCACTATTAACCCTGGCATTGGTGTCAGCGGACGCACTATTAACTCCCAGCATTGGTGTCAGCGGACGCACTATTAACCCCCGACATTGGTGTCAGCGGACGCACTATTAACCCCCAGCATTGGTGTCAGCGGACGCACTATTAACCCCCGACATTGGTGTCAGCGGACGCTCTATTAACCCCCGACATTGGTGTCAGCGGACGCACTATTAACCCCCAGCATTGGTGTCAGCGGACGCACTATTAACCCCCGACATTGGTGTCAGCGGACGCACTATTAACCCCCGACATTGGTGTCAGCGGACGCACTATTAACCCCCAGCATTGGTGTCAGCGGACGCTCTATTAACTCCCAGCATTGGTGTCAGCGGACGCTCTATTAACCCCCAGCATTGGTGTCAGCGGACGCACTATTAACCCCCGACATTGGTGTCAGCGGACGCACTATTAACCCCCAGCATTGGTGTCAGCGGACGCACTATTAACCCCCCACATTGGTGTCAGCGGACGCACTATTAACTCCCAGCATTGGTGTCAGCGGACGCTCTATTAACCCTCAGCATTGGTGTCAGCGGACGCACTATTAACTCCCAGCATTGGTGTCAGCGGACGCACTATTAACCCCCCACATTGGTGTCAGCGGACGCACTATTAACCCCCAGCATTGGTGTCAGCGGACGCTCTATTAACCCTCAGCATTGGTGTCAGCGGACGCACTATTAACTCCCAGCATTGGTGTCAGCGGACGCTCTATTAACCCCCAGCATTGGTGTCAGCGGACGCACTATTAACCCCCCACATTGGTGTCAGCGGACGCTCTATTAACCCCCAGCATTGGTGTCAGCGGACGCTCTATTAACCCCCAGCATTGGTGTCAGCGGACGCACTATTAACTCCCAGCATTGGTGTCAGCGGACGCACTATTAACCCCCCACATTGGTGTCAGCGGACGCACTATTAACCCCCAGCATTGGTGTCAGCGGACGCTCTATTAACCCCCGACATTGGTGTCAGCGGACGCACTATTAACCCTCAGCATTGGTGTCAGCGGACGCTCTATTAACCCCCAGCATTGGTGTCAGCGGACGTTCTATTAACCCTCAGCATTGGTGTCAGCGGACGCTCTATTAACCCCCAGCATTGGTGTCAGCGGACGCTCTATTAACCCTCAGCATTGGTGTCAGCGGACGCTCTATTAACTCCCAGCATTGGTGTCAGCGGACGCACTATTAACTCCCAGCATTGGTGTCAGCGGACGCTCTATTAACCCCCAGCATTGGTGTCAGCGGACGCTCTATTAACCCCCAGCATTGGTGTCAGCGGACGCACTATTAACCCCCCGCATTGGTGTCAGCGGACGCACTATTAACCCCCAGCATTGGTGTCAGCGGACGCACTATTAACTCCCAGCATTGGTGTCAGCGGACGCACTATTAACCCCCAGCATTGGTGTCAGCGGACGCACTATTAACCCCCCACATTGGTGTCAGCGGACGCACTATTAACCCCCAGCATTGGTGTCAGCGGACGCACTATTAACTCCCAGCATTGGTGTCAGCGGACGCTCTATTAACCCCCAGCATTGGTGTCAGCGGACGCTCTATTAACCCCCAGCATTGGTGTCAGCGGACGCTCTATTAACCCCCAGCATTAGTGTCAGCGGACGCTCTATTAACTCCCAGCATTGGTGTCAGCGGACGCACTATTAACCCCCAGCATTGGTGTCAGCGGACGCACTATTAACCCCCAGAATTGGTGTCAGCGGACGCACTATTAACCCCCAGCATTGGTGTCAGCGGACGCTCTATTAACCCCCAGCATTGGTGTCAGCGGACGCACTATTAACCCTCAGCATTGGTGTCAGCGGACGCTCTATTAACCCCCAGCATTGGTGTCAGCGGACGCACTATTAACCCTCAGCATTGGTGTCAGCGGACACTCTATTAACCCCCAGCATTGGTGTCAGCGGACGCACTATTAACTCCGGCATTGGTGTCAGCGGACGCACTATTAACCCCCAGAATTGGTGTCAGCGGACGCACTATTAACCCCCAGAATTGGAGTCAGCGGACGCACTATTAACCCCCAGCATTGGTGTCAGCGGACGCTCTATTAACCCTCAGCATTGGTGTCAGCGGACGCTCTATTAGCCCCCAGCATTGGTGTCAGCGGACGCAATATTAACCCCCAGCATTGGTGTCAGCGGACGCACTATTAACCCCCAGCATTGGTGTCAGCGGACGCACTATTAACCCCCAGCATTGGTGTCAGCGGACGCTCTATTAACCCTCAGCATTGGTGTCAGCGGACGCACTATTAACCCCCAGCATTGGTGTCAGCGGACGCTCTATTAACTCCCAGCATTAGTGTCAGCGGACGCACTATTAACCCCCAGCATTGGTGTCAGCGGACGCACTATTAACCCCCAGCATTAGTGTCAGCGGACGCACTATTAACCCCCAGCATTGGTGTCAGCGGACGCTCTATTAACTCCCAGCATTAGTGTCAGCGGACGCACTATTAACCCCCCGCATTGGTGTCAGCGGACGCACTATTAACCCCCCGCATTGGTGTCAGCAGACGCACTATTAACCCCCAGCATTAGTGTCAGCGGACGCACTATTAACCCCCCGCATTGGTGTCAGCGGACACTCTATTAACCCCCAGCATTGGTGTCAGCGGACACTCTATTAACCCCCAGCATTGGTGTTAGCGGACGCACTATTAACTCCCAGCATTGGTGTCAGCGGACGCACTATTAACCCCCCAGCATTGGTGTCAGCGGACGCACTATTAACCCCCAGCATTGGTGTTAGCGGACGCACTATTAACTCCCAGCATTGGTGTCAGCGGACGCTCTATTAACCCCCAGCATTGGTGTCAGCGGACGCACTATTAACCCCCAGCATTGGTGTCAGCGGACGCACTATTAACCCCCAGCATTGGTGTCAGCGGACGCACTATTAACCCCCAGCATTGGTGTCAGCGGACGCACTATTAACCCCCAGCATTGGTGTCAGCGGACGCACTATTAACCCCCAGCATTGGTGTCAGCGGACGCACTATTAACCCCCAGCATTGGTGTCAGCGGACGCACTATTAACCCCCAGCATTGGTGTCAGCGGACGCTCTATTAACCCCCAGCATTGGTGTCAGCGGACGCACTATTAACCCCCAGCATTGGTGTCAGCGGACGCACTATTAACTCCCAGCATTGGTGTCAGCGGACGCACTATTAACTCCCAGCATTGGTGTCAGCGGACGCTCTATTAACTCCCAGCATTGGTGTCAGCGGACGCTCTATTAACCCCCAGCATTGGTGTCAGCGGACGCACTATTAACCCCCAGCATTGGTGTCAGCGGACGCACTATTAACCCCCAGCATTGGTGTCAGCGGACGCTCTATTAACCCTCAGCATTGGTGTCAGCGGACGCACTATTAACTCCCAGCATTGGTGTCAGCGGACGCACTATTAACCCCCAGCATTGGTGTCAGCGGACGCTCTATTAACCCTCAGCATTGGTGTCAGCGGACGCACTATTAACTCCCAGCATTGGTGTCAGCGGACGCACTATTAACTCCCAGCATTGGTGTCAGCGGACGCACTATTAACCCCCAGCATTGGTGTCAGCGGACGCTCTATTAACCCCCAGCATTGGTGTCAGCGGACGCACTATTAACCCCCAGCATTGGTGTCAGCGGACGCTCTATTAACTCCCAGCATTGGTGTCAGCGGACGCTCTATTAACTCCCAGCATTGGTGTCAGCGGACGCTCTATTAACTCCCAGCATTGGTGTCAGCGGACGCACTATTAACCCCCAGCATTGGTGTCAGCGGACGCTCTATTAACCCCCAGCATTGGTGTCAGCGGACGCTCTATTAACTCCCAGCATTGGTGTCAGCGGACGCTCTATTAACCCCCAGCATTGGTGTCAGCGGACGCACTATTAACCCCCAGCATTGGTGTCAGCGGACGCACTATTAACCCCCAGCATTGGTGTCAGCGGACGCACTATTAACCCCCAGCATTGGTGTCAGCGGACGCTCTATTAACTCCGGCATTGGTGTCAGCGGACGCACTATTAACCCCCAGCATTGGTGTCAGCGGACGCACTATTAACCCCCCGCATTGGTGTCAGCGGACGCACTATTAACCCCCAGCATTGGTGTCAGCGGACGCTCTATTAACCCCCAGCATTGGTGTCAGCGGACGCACTATTAACCCCCAGCATTGGTGTCAGCGGACGCACTATTAACCCCCGACATTGGTGTCAGCGGACGCACTATTAACTCCCAGCATTGGTGTCAGCGGACGCACTATTAACTCCCAGCATTGGTGTCAGCGGACGCACTATTAACCCCCAGCATTGGTGTCAGCGGACGCTCTATTAACCCCCAGCATTGGTGTCAGCGGACGCTCTATTAACCCCCAGCATTGGTGTCAGCGGACGCACTATTAACCCCCGACATTGGTGTCAGCGGACGCACTATTAACCCCCAGCATTGGTGTCAGCGGACGCTCTATTAACCCTCAGCATTGGTGTCAGCGGACGCACTATTAACTCCCAGCATTGGTGTCAGCGGACGCACTATTAACTCCCAGCATTGGTGTCAGCGGACGCTCTATTAACCCCCAGCATTGGTGTCAGCGGACGCTCTATTAACTCCCAGCATTGGTGTCAGCGGACGCTCTATTAACTCCGGCATTGGTGTCAGCGGACGCACTATTAACCCCCAGCATTGGTGTCAGCGGACGCACTATTAACTCCCAGCATTGGTGTCAGCAGACGCTCTATTAACCCCCAGCATTGGTGTCAGCGGACGCACTATTAACCCCCAGCATTGGTGTCAGCGGACGCACTATTAACCCCCAGCATTGGTGTCAGCGGACGCACTATTAACCCCCAGCATTGGTGTCAGCGGACGCACTATTAACCCCCCGGATTGGTGTCAGCGGACGCACTATTAACCCCCCGGATTGGTGTCAGCGGACGCACTATTAACCCCCCGCATTGGTGTCAGCGGACGCACTATTAACCCCCAGCATTGGTGTCAGCGGACGCACTATTAACCCCCCGCATTGGTGTCAGCGGACGCTCTATTAACCCCCAGCATTAGTGTCAGCGGACGCACTATTAACCCCCAGCATTAGTGTCAGCGGATGCACTATTAACCCCCAGCATTGGTGTCAGCGGACGCTCTATTAACCCTGGCATTGGTGTCAGCGGACGCTCTATTAACCCCCAGCATTGGTGTCAGCGGACGCACTATTAACCCCCAGAATTGGTGTCAGCGGACGCACTATTAACCCCCAGCATTGGTGTCAGCGGACGCACTATTAACCCCCAGAATTGGTGTCAGCGGACGCACTATTAACCCCCAGCATTGGTGTCAGCGGACGCTCTATTAACCCCCAGCATTGGTGTCAGCGGACGCACTATTAACCCTCAGCATTGGTGTCAGCGGACGCTCTATTAACCCCCAGCATTGGTGTCAGCGGACGCACTATTAACCCTCAGCATTGGTGTCAGCGGACACTCTATTAACCCCCAGCATTGGTGTCAGCGGACGCACTATTAACTCCGGCATTGGTGTCAGCGGACGCACTATTAACCCCCAGAATTGGTGTCAGCGGACGCACTATTAACCCCCAGAATTGGTGTCAGCGGACGCACTATTAACCCCCAGCATTGGTGTCAGCGGACGCACTATTAACCCCCAGCATTGGTGTCAGCGGACGCACTATTAACCCCCAGCATTGGTGTCAGCGGACGCACTATTAACCCCCAGCATTGGTGTCAGCGGACGCACTATTAACCCCCAGCATTGGTGTCAGCGGACGCACTATTAACCCCCAGCATTGGTGTCAGCGGACGCTCTATTAACCCCCAGCATTGGTGTCAGCGGACGCACTATTAACCCCCAGCATTGGTGTCAGCGGACGCACTATTAACTCCCAGCATTGGTGTCAGCGGACGCTCTATTAACCCCCAGCATTGGTGTCAGCGGACGCACTATTAACCCCCAGCATTGGTGTCAGCGGACGCACTATTAACCCCCAGCATTGGTGTCAGCGGACGCTCTATTAACCCTCAGCATTGGTGTCAGCGGACGCACTATTAACTCCCAGCATTGGTGTCAGCGGACGCACTATTAACCCCCAGCATTGGTGTCAGCGGACGCTCTATTAACCCTCAGCATTGGTGTCAGCGGACGCACTATTAACTCCCAGCATTGGTGTCAGCGGACGCACTATTAACTCCCAGCATTGGTGTCAGCGGACGCACTATTAACCCCCAGCATTGGTGTCAGCGGACGCTCTATTAACCCCCAGCATTGGTGTCAGCGGACGCACTATTAACCCCCAGCATTGGTGTCAGCGGACGCTCTATTAACTCCCAGCATTGGTGTCAGCGGACGCTCTATTAACTCCCAGCATTGGTGTCAGCGGACGCTCTATTAACTCCCAGCATTGGTGTCAGCGGACGCACTATTAACCCCCAGCATTGGTGTCAGCGGACGCTCTATTAACCCCCAGCATTGGTGTCAGCGGACGCTCTATTAACTCCCAGCATTGGTGTCAGCGGACGCTCTATTAACTCCCAGCATTGGTGTCAGCGGACGCTCTATTAACTCCCAGCATTGGTGTCAGCGGACGCACTATTAACTCCCAGCATTGGTGTCAGCGGACGCTCTATTAACTCCCAGCATTGGTGTCAGCGGACGCACTATTAACTCCCAGCATTGGTGTCAGCGGACGCACTATTAACCCCCAGCATTGGTGTCAGCGGACGCTCTATTAACCCCCAGCATTGGTGTCAGCGGACGCACTATTAACCCCCAGCATTGGTGTCAGCGGACGCACTATTAACCCCCAGCATTGGTGTCAGCGGACGCTCTATTAACTCCGGCATTGGTGTCAGCGGACGCACTATTAACCCCCAGCATTGGTGTCAGCGGACGCACTATTAACCCCCCGCATTGGTGTCAGCGGACGCACTATTAACCCCCAGCATTGGTGTCAGCGGACGCTCTATTAACCCCCAGCATTGGTGTCAGCGGACGCACTATTAACCCCCAGCATTGGTGTCAGCGGACGCACTATTAACCCCCGACATTGGTGTCAGCGGACGCACTATTAACTCCCAGCATTGGTGTCAGCGGACGCACTATTAACTCCCAGCATTGGTGTCAGCGGACGCACTATTAACCCCCAGCATTGGTGTCAGCGGACGCTCTATTAACCCCCAGCATTGGTGTCAGCGGACGCACTATTAACCCCCGACATTGGTGTCAGCGGACGCACTATTAACCCCCAGCATTGGTGTCACCGGACGCTCTATTAACCCTCAGCATTGGTGTCAGCGGACGCACTATTAACTCCCAGCATTGGTGTCAGCGGACGCACTATTAACTCCCAGCATTGGTGTCAGCGGACGCACTATTAACTCCCAGCATTGGTGTCAGCGGACGCACTATTAACCCCCAGCATTGGTGTCAGCGGACGCACTATTAACTCCCAGCATTGGTGTCAGCGGACGCACTATTAACCCCCAGCATTGGTGTCAGCGGACGCTCTATTAACCCCCAGCATTGGTGTCAGCGGACGCACTATTAACCCCCAGCATTGGTGTCAGCGGACGCTCTATTAACCCCCAGCATTGGTGTCAGCGGACGCTCTATTAACTCCCAGCATTGGTGTCAGCGGACGCTCTATTAACTCCGGCATTGGTGTCAGCGGACGCACTATTAACCCCCAGCATTGGTGTCAGCGGACGCTCTATTAACCCCCAGCATTGGTGTCAGCGGACGCTCTATTAACTCCCAGCATTGGTGTCAGCGGACGCTCTATTAACTCCGGCATTGGTGTCAGCGGACGCACTATTAACCCCCAGCATTGGTGTCAGCGGACGCACTATTAACTCCCAGCATTGGTGTCAGCAGACGCTCTATTAACCCCCAGCATTGGTGTCAGCGGACGCACTATTAACCCCCAGCATTGGTGTCAGCGGACGCACTATTAACCCCCAGCATTGGTGTCAGCGGACGCACTATTAACCCCCCGGATTGGTGTCAGCGGACGCACTATTAACCCCCCGGATTGGTGTCAGCGGACGCACTATTAACCCCCCGCATTGGTGTCAGCGGACGCACTATTAACCCTCAGCATTGGTGTCAGCGGACGCACTATTAACCCCCCGCATTGGTGTCAGCGGACGCACTATTAACCCCCAGCATTGGTGTCAGCGGACGCTCTATTAACCCCCAGCATTAGTGTCAGCGGATGCACTATTAACCCCCAGCATTGGTGTCAGCGGACGCTCTATTAACCCTGGCATTGGTGTCAGCGGACGCTCTATTAACCCCCAGCATTGGTGTCAGCGGACGCACTATTAACCCCCAGAATTGGTGTCAGCGGACGCACTATTAACCCCCAGCATTGGTGTCAGCGGACGCACTATTAACCCCCAGAATTGGTGTCAGCGGACGCACTATTAACCCCCAGCATTGGTGTCAGCGGACGCTCTATTAACCCCCAGCATTGGTGTCAGCGGACGCACTATTAACCCTCAGCATTGGTGTCAGCGGACGCTCTATTAACCCCCAGCATTGGTGTCAGCGGACGCTCTATTAACCCTCAGCATTGGTGTCAGCGGACACTCTATTAACCCCCAGCATTGGTGTCAGCGGACGCACTATTAACCCTCAGCATTGGTGTCAGCGGACACTCTATTAACCCCCAGCATTGGTGTCAGCGGACGCACTATTAACTCCGGCATTGGTGTCAGCGGACGCACTATTAACCCCCAGAATTGGTGTCAGCGGACGCACTATTAACCCCCAGAATTGGTGTCAGCGGACGCACTATTAACCCCCAGCATTGGTGTCAGCGGACGCTCTATTAACCCCCAGCATTGGTGTCAGCGGACGCACTATTAACCCCCAGCATTGGTGTCAGCGGACGCTCTATTAACCCTCAGCATTGGTGTCAGCGGACGCACTATTAACCACCAGCATTGGTGTCAGCGGACGCTCTATTAACTCCCAGCATTAGTGTCAGCGGACGCACTATTAACCCCCAGCATTGGTGTCAGCGGACGCACTATTAACCCCCAGCATTAGTGTCAGCGGACGCACTATTAACCCCCAGCATTGGTGTCAGCGGACGCTCTATTAACTCCCAGCATTAGTGTCAGCGGACGCACTATTAACCCCCCGTATTGGTGTCAGCGGACGCACTATTAACCCCCCGCATTGGTGTCAGCAGACGCACTATTAACCCCCAGCATTAGTGTCAGCGGACGCACTATTAACCCCCCGCATTGGTGTCAGCGGACACTCTATTAACCCCCAGCATTGGTGTCAGCGGACACTCTATTAACCCCCAGCATTGGTGTTAGCGGACGCACTATTAACTCCCAGCATTGGTGTCAGCGGACGCACTATTAACCCCCCAGCATTGGTGTCAGCGGACGCACTATTAACCCCCCGCATTGGTGTCAGCGGACGCACTATTAACCCCCCGCATTGGTGTCAGCGGACGCACTATTAACCCCCAGCATTGGTGTCAGCGGACACTCTATTAACCCCCAGCATTGGTGTTAGCGGACGCACTATTAACTCCCAGCATTGGTGTCAGCGGACGCTCTATTAACCCCCAGCATTGGTGTCAGCGGACGCACTATTAACCCCCAGCATTGGTGTCAGCGGACGCACTATTAACCCCCAGCATTGGTGTCAGCGGACGCACTATTAACCCCCAGCATTGGTGTCAGCGGACGCACTATTAACCCCCAGCATTGGTGTCAGCGGACGCACTATTAACCCCCAGCATTGGTGTCAGCGGACGCACTATTAACCCCCAGCATTGGTGTCAGCGGACGCACTATTAACCCCCAGCATTGGTGTCAGCGGACGCTCTATTAACCCCCAGCATTGGTGTCAGCGGACGCACTATTAACCCCCAGCATTGGTGTCAGCGGACGCACTATTAACTCCCAGCATTGGTGTCAGCGGACGCACTATTAACTCCCAGCATTGGTGTCAGCGGACGCTCTATTAACTCCCAGCATTGGTGTCAGCGGACGCTCTATTAACCCCCAGCATTGGTGTCAGCGGACGCACTATTAACCCCCAGCATTGGTGTCAGCGGACGCACTATTAACCCCCAGCATTGGTGTCAGCGGACGCTCTATTAACCCTCAGCATTGGTGTCAGCGGACGCACTATTAACTCCCAGCATTGGTGTCAGCGGACGCACTATTAACCCCCAGCATTGGTGTCAGCGGACGCTCTATTAACCCTCAGCATTGGTGTCAGCGGACGCACTATTAACTCCCAGCATTGGTGTCAGCGGACGCACTATTAACCCCCAGCATTGGTGTCAGCGGACGCACTATTAACTCCCAGCATTGGTGTCAGCGGACGCACTATTAACCCCCAGCATTGGTGTCAGCGGACGCTCTATTAACCCCCAGCATTGGTGTCAGCGGACGCACTATTAACCCCCAGCATTGGTGTCAGCGGACGCTCTATTAACTCCCAGCATTGGTGTCAGCGGACGCTCTATTAACTCCCAGCATTGGTGTCAGCGGACGCACTATTAACCCCCAGCATTGGTGTCAGCGGACGCTCTATTAACCCCCAGCATTGGTGTCAGCGGACGCTCTATTAACTCCCAGCATTGGTGTCAGCGGACGCTCTATTAACTCCCAGCATTGGTGTCAGCGGACGCTCTATTAACTCCCAGCATTGGTGTCAGCGGACGCACTATTAACCCCCAGCATTGGTGTCAGCGGACGCACTATTAACCCCCCGCATTGGTGTCAGCGGACGCACTATTAACCCCCAGCATTGGTGTCAGCGGACGCTCTATTAACCCCCAGCATTGGTGTCAGCGGACGCACTATTAACCCCCAGCATTGGTGTCAGCGGACGCACTATTAACCCCCGACATTGGTGTCAGCGGACGCACTATTAACTCCCAGCATTGGTGTCAGCGGACGCACTATTAACTCCCAGCATTGGTGTCAGCGGACGCACTATTAACCCCCAGCATTGGTGTCAGCGGACGCTCTATTAACCCCCAGCATTGGTGTCAGCGGACGCTCTATTAACCCCCAGCATTGGTGTCAGCGGACGCACTATTAACCCCCGACATTGGTGTCAGCGGACGCACTATTAACCCCCAGCATTGGTGTCAGCGGACGCTCTATTAACCCTCAGCATTGGTGTCAGCGGACGCACTATTAACTCCCAGCATTGGTGTCAGCGGACGCACTATTAACTCCCAGCATTGGTGTCAGCGGACGCACTATTAACTCCCAGCATTGGTGTCAGCGGACGCACTATTAACCCCCAGCATTGGTGTCAGCGGACGCACTATTAACTCCCAGCATTGGTGTCAGCGGACGCTCTATTAACTCCCAGCATTGGTGTCAGCGGACGCACTATTAACCCCCAGCATTGGTGTCAGCGGACGCTCTATTAACCCCCAGCATTGGTGTCAGCGGACGCTCTATTAACTCCCAGCATTGGTGTCAGCGGACGCTCTATTAACTCCGGCATTGGTGTCAGCGGACGCACTATTAACCCCCAGCATTGGTGTCAGCGGACGCACTATTAACTCCCAGCATTGGTGTCAGCGGACGCACTATTAACCCCCAGCATTGGTGTCAGCGGACGCACTATTAACTCCCAGCATTGGTGTCAGTGGACGCACTATTAACCCCCAGCATTGGTGTCAGCGGACGCTCTATTAACCCCCAGCATTGGTGTCAGCGGACGCACTATTAACCCCCAGCATTGGTGTCAGCGGACGCACTATTAACCCCCAGCATTGGTGTCAGCGGACGCACTATTAACCCCCCGGATTGGTGTCAGCGGACGCACTATTAACCCCCCGGATTGGTGTCAGCGGACGCACTATTAACCCCCCGCATTGGTGTCAGCGGACGCACTATTAACCCCCAGCATTGGTGTCAGCGGACGCACTATTAACCCCCCGCATTGGTGTCAGCGGACGCACTTTTAACCCCCAGCATTGGTGTCAGCGGACGCTCTATTAACCCCCAGCATTAGTGTCAGCGGACGCACTATTAACCCCCAGCATTAGTGTCAGCGGATGCACTATTAACCCCCAGCATTGGTGTCAGCGGACGCTCTATTAACCCTGGCATTGGTGTCAGCGGACGCTCTATTAACCCCCAGCATTGGTGTCAGCGGACGCACTATTAACCCCCCAGCATTGGTGTCAGCGGACGCACTATTAACCCCCAGCATTGGTGTCAGCGGACGCACTATTAACCCCCAGCATTGGTGTCAGCGGACGCTCTATTAACCCCCAGCATTGGTGTCAGCGGACGCACTATTAACCCCCAGCATTGGTGTCAGCGGACGCACTATTAACCCCCAGAATTGGTGTCAGCGGACGCACTATTAACCCCAGCATTGGTGTCAGCGGACGCACTATTAACCCCCAGAATTGGTGTCAGCGGACGCACTATTAACCCCCAGCATTGGTGTCAGCGGACGCTCTATTAACCCCCAGCATTGGTGTCAGCGGACGCACTATTAACCCTCAGCATTGGTGTCAGCGGACGCTCTATTAACCCCCAGCATTGGTGTCAGCGGACGCTCTATTAACCCCCGGCATTGGTGTCAGCGGACGCACTATTAACTCCCAGCATTGGTGTCAGCGGACGCACTATTAACCCCCAGCATTGGTGTCAGCGGACGCTCTATTAACCCTCAGCATTGGTGTCAGCGGACGCTCTATTAACCCCCAGCATTGGTGTCAGCGGACGCTCTATTAACCCCCAGCATTGGTGTCAGCGGACGCTCTATTAACCCCCGGCATTGGTGTCAGCGGACGCTCTATTAACCCCCAGCATTGGTGTCAGCGGACGCTCTATTAACCCCCAGCATTGGTGTCAGCGGACGCTCTATTAACCCCCGGCATTGGTGTCAGCGGACGCACTATTAACTCCCAGCATTGGTGTCAGCGGACGCACTATTAACCCCCAGCATTGGTGTCAGCGGACGCTCTATTAACCCCCAACATTGGTGTCAGCGGACGCACTATTAACTCCCAGCATTGGTGTCAGCGGACGCACTATTAACTCCCAGCATTGGTGTCAGCGGACGCACTATTAACCCCCAGCATTGGTGTCAGCGGACGCTCTATTAACCCCCAGCATTGGTGTCAGCGGACGCACTATTAACCCCCAGCATTGGTGTCAGCGGACGCTCTATTAACTCCCAGCATTGGTGTCAGCGGACGCTCTATTAACTCCCAGCATTGGTGTCAGCGGACGCTCTATTAACTCCCAGCATTGGTGTCAGCGGACGCACTATTAACCCCCAGCATTGGTGTCAGCGGACGCTCTATTAACCCCCAGCATTGGTGTCAGCGGACGCTCTATTAACTCCCAGCATTGGTGTCAGCGGACGCTCTATTAACTCCCAGCATTGGTGTCAGCGGACGCTCTATTAACTCCCAGCATTGGTGTCAGCGGACGCACTATTAACCCCCCAGCATTGGTGTCAGCGGACGCACTATTAACCCCCCGCATTGGTGTCAGCGGACGCACTATTAACCCCCAGCATTGGTGTCAGCGGACGCTCTATTAACCCCCAGCATTGGTGTCAGCGGACGCACTATTAACCCCCAGCATTGGTGTCAGCGGACGCACTATTAACCCCCGACATTGGTGTCAGCGGACGCACTATTAACTCCCAGCATTGGTGTCAGCGGACGCACTATTAACTCCCAGCATTGGTGTCAGCGGACGCACTATTAACCCCCAGCATTGGTGTCAGCGGACGCTCTATTAACCCCCAGCATTGGTGTCAGCGGACGCTCTATTAACCCCCAGCATTGGTGTCAGCGGACGCACTATTAACCCCCGACATTGGTGTCAGCGGACGCACTATTAACCCCCAGCATTGGTGTCAGCGGACGCTCTATTAACTCCCAGCATTGGTGTCAGCGGACGCACTATTAACTCCCAGCATTGGTGTCAGCGGACGCTCTATTAACCCTCAGCATTGGTGTCAGCGGACGCACTATTAACTCCCAGCATTGGTGTCAGCGGACGCACTATTAACTCCCAGCATTGGTGTCAGCGGACGCACTATTAACTCCCAGCATTGGTGTCAGCGGACGCACTATTAACCCCCAGCATTGGTGTCAGCGGACGCACTATTAACTCCAGCATTGGTGTCAGCGGACGCTCTATTAACTCCCAGCATTGGTGTCAGCGGACGCACTATTAACCCCCAGCATTGGTGTCAGCGGACGCTCTATTAACCCCCAGCATTGGTGTCAGCGGACGCTCTATTAACTCCCAGCATTGGTGTCAGCGGACGCTCTATTAACTCCGGCATTGGTGTCAGCGGACGCACTATTAACCCCCAGCATTGGTGTCAGCGGACGCACTATTAACTCCCAGCATTGGTGTCAGCAGACGCTCTATTAACCCCCAGCATTGGTGTCAGCGGACGCACTATTAACCCCCAGCATTGGTGTCAGCGGACGCACTATTAACCCCCAGCATTGGTGTCAGCGGACGCACTATTAACCCCCCGGATTGGTGTCAGCGGACGCACTATTAACCCCCCGGATTGGTGTCAGCGGACGCACTATTAACCCCCCCGCATTGGTGTCAGCGGACGCACTATTAACCCCCAGCATTGGTGTCAGCGGACGCACTATTAACCCCCCGCATTGGTGTCAGCGGACGCACTATTAACCCCCAGCATTGGTGTCAGCGGACGCTCTATTAACCCCCAGCATTAGTGTCAGCGGACGCACTATTAACCCCCAGCATTAGTGTCAGCGGATGCACTATTAACCCCCAGCATTGGTGTCAGCGGACGCTCTATTAACCCTGGCATTGGTGTCAGCGGACGCTCTATTAACCCCCAGCATTGGTGTCAGCGGACGCACTATTAACCCCCCAGCATTGGTGTCAGCGGACGCACTATTAACCCCCAGCATTGTGTCAGCGGACGCACTATTAACCCCCAGCATTGGTGTCAGCGGACGCACTATTAACCCCCAGAATTGGTGTCAGCGGACGCACTATTAACCCCCAGCATTGGTGTCAGCGGACGCACTATTAACCCCCAGAATTGGTGTCAGCGGACGCACTATTAACCCCCAGCATTGGTGTCAGCGGACGCTCTATTAACCCCCAGCATTGGTGTCAGCGGACGCACTATTAACCCTCAGCATTGGTGTCAGCGGACGCTCTATTAACCCCCAGCATTGGTGTCAGCGGACGCACTATTAACCCTCAGCATTGGTGTCAGCGGACACTCTATTAACCCCCAGCATTGGTGTCAGCGGACGCACTATTAACTCCGGCATTGGTGTCAGCGGACGCACTATTAACCCCCAGAATTGGTGTCAGCGCACGCACTATTAACCCCCAGAATTGGTGTCAGCGGACGCACTATTAACCCCCAGCATTGGTGTCAGCGGACGCTCTATTAACCCCCAGCATTGGTGTCAGCGGACGCACTATTAACCCCCAGCATTGGTGTCAGCGGACGCTCTATTAACCCTCAGCATTGGTGTCAGCGGACGCACTATTAACCCCCAGCATTGGTGTCAGCGGACGCTCTATTAACTCCCAGCATTAGTGTCAGCGGACGCACTATTAACCCCCAGCATTGGTGTCAGCGGACGCACTATTAACCCCCAGCATTAGTGTCAGCGGACGCACTATTAACCCCCAGCATTGGTGTCAGCGGACGCTCTATTAACTCCCAGCATTAGTGTCAGCGGACGCACTATTAACCCCCGCATTGGTGTCAGCGGACGCACTATTAACCCCCCGCATTGGTGTCAGCAGACGCACTATTAACCCCCAGCATTAGTGTCAGCGGACGCACTATTAACCCCCCGCATTGGTGTCAGCGGACACTCTATTAACCCCCAGCATTGGTGTCAGCGGACGCTCTATTAACCCCCAGCATTGGTGTCAGCGGACGCACTATTAACCCCCAGCATTGGTGTCAGCGGACGCACTATTAACTCCCAGCATTGGTGTCAGCGGACGCACTATTAACTCCCAGCATTGGGTCAGCGGACGCTCTATTAACTCCCAGCATTGGTGTCAGCGGACGCTCTATTAACCCCCAGCATTGGTGTCAGCGGACGCACTATTAACCCCCAGCATTGGTGTCAGCGGACGCACTATTAACCCCAGCATTGGTGTCAGCGGACGCTCTATTAACCCTCAGCATTGGTGTCAGCGGACGCACTATTAACTCCCAGCATTGGTGTCAGCGGACGCACTATTAACCCCCAGCATTGGTGTCAGCGGACGCTCTATTAACCCTCAGCATTGGTGTCAGCGGACGCACTATTAACTCCCAGCATTGGTGTCAGCGGACGCACTATTAACCCCCAGCATTGGTGTCAGCGGACGCACTATTAACTCCCAGCATTGGTGTCAGCGGACGCACTATTAACCCCCAGCATTGGTGTCAGCGGACGCTCTATTAACCCCCAGCATTGGTGTCAGCGGACGCACTATTAACCCCAGCATTGGTGTCAGCGGACGCTCTATTAACTCCCAGCATTGGTGTCAGCGGACGCTCTATTAACTCCCAGCATTGGTGTCAGCGGACGCTCTATTAACTCCCAGCATTGGTGTCAGCGGACGCACTATTAACCCCAGCATTGGTGTCAGCGGACGCTCTATTAACCCCCAGCATTGGTGTCAGCGGACGCTCTATTAACTCCCAGCATTGGTGTCAGCGGACGCTCTATTAACTCCCAGCATTGGTGTCAGCGGACGCTCTATTAACTCCCAGCATTGGTGTCAGCGGACGCACTATTAACCCCCAGCATTGGTGTCAGCGGACGCACTATTAACCCCCCGCATTGGTGTCAGCGGACGCACTATTAACCCCCAGCATTGGTGTCAGCGGACGCTCTATTAACCCCCAGCATTGGTGTCAGCGGACGCACTATTAACCCCCAGCATTGGTGTCAGCGGACGCACTATTAACCCCCGACATTGGTGTCAGCGGACGCACTATTAACTCCCAGCATTGGTGTCAGCGGACGCACTATTAACTCCCAGCATTGGTGTCAGCGGACGCACTATTAACCCCCAGCATTGGTGTCAGCGGACGCTCTATTAACCCCCAGCATTGGTGTCAGCGGACGCTCTATTAACCCCCAGCATTGGTGTCAGCGGACGCACTATTAACCCCCGACATTGGTGTCAGCGGACGCACTATTAACCCCCAGCATTGGTGTCAGCGGACGCTCTATTAACCCTCAGCATTGGTGTCAGCGGACGCACTATTAACTCCCAGCATTGGTGTCAGCGGACGCACTATTAACTCCCAGCATTGGTGTCAGCGGACGCACTATTAACTCCCAGCATTGGTGTCAGCGGACGCACTATTAACCCCCAGCATTGGTGTCAGCGGACGCACTATTAACTCCCAGCATTGGTGTCAGCGGACGCTCTATTAACTCCCAGCATTGGTGTCAGCGGACGCACTATTAACCCCCAGCATTGGTGTCAGCGGACGCTCTATTAACCCCCAGCATTGGTGTCAGCGGACGCTCTATTAACTCCCAGCATTGGTGTCAGCGGACGCTCTATTAACTCCGGCATTGGTGTCAGCGGACGCACTATTAACCCCCAGCATTGGTGTCAGCGGACGCACTATTAACTCCCAGCATTGGTGTCAGCGGACGCACTATTAACCCCCAGCATTGGTGTCAGCGGACGCACTATTAACTCCCAGCATTGGTGTCAGTGGACGCACTATTAACCCCCAGCATTGGTGTCAGCGGACGCTCTATTAACCCCCAGCATTGGTGTCAGCGGACGCACTATTAACCCCCAGCATTGGTGTCAGCGGACGCACTATTAACCCCCAGCATTGGTGTCAGCGGACGCACTATTAACCCCCCGGATTGGTGTCAGCGGACGCACTATTAACCCCCCGGATTGGTGTCAGCGGACGCACTATTAACCCCCCGCATTGGTGTCAGCGGACGCACTATTAACCCCCAGCATTGGTGTCAGCGGACGCACTATTAACCCCCCGCATTGGTGTCAGCGGACGCACTTTTAACCCCCAGCATTGGTGTCAGCGGACGCTCTATTAACCCCCAGCATTAGTGTCAGCGGACGCACTATTAACCCCCAGCATTAGTGTCAGCGGATGCACTATTAACCCCCAGCATTGGTGTCAGCGGACGCTCTATTAACCCTGGCATTGGTGTCAGCGGACGCTCTATTAACCCCCAGCATTGGTGTCAGCGGACGCACTATTAACCCCCCAGCATTGGTGTCAGCGGACGCACTATTAACCCCCAGCATTGGTGTCAGCGGACGCACTATTAACCCCCAGCATTGGTGTCAGCGGACGCTCTATTAACCCCCAGCATTGGTGTCAGCGGACGCACTATTAACCCCCAGCATTGGTGTCAGCGGACGCACTATTAACCCCCAGAATTGGTGTCAGCGGACGCACTATTAACCCCCAGCATTGGTGTCAGCGGACGCACTATTAACCCCCAGAATTGGTGTCAGCGGACGCACTATTAACCCCCAGCATTGGTGTCAGCGGACGCTCTATTAACCCCCAGCATTGGTGTCAGCGGACGCACTATTAACCCTCAGCATTGGTGTCAGCGGACGCTCTATTAACCCCCAGCATTGGTGTCAGCGGACGCTCTATTAACCCCCGGCATTGGTGTCAGCGGACGCACTATTAACTCCCAGCATTGGTGTCAGCGGACGCACTATTAACCCCCAGCATTGGTGTCAGCGGACGCTCTATTAACCCTCAGCATTGGTGTCAGCGGACGCACTATTAACTCCCAGCATTGGTGTCAGCGGACGCACTATTAACTCCCAGCATTGGTGTCAGCGGACGCACTATTAACCCCCAGCATTGGTGTCAGCGGACGCTCTATTAACCCCCAGCATTGGTGTCAGCGGACGCACTATTAACCCCCAGCATTGGTGTCAGCGGACGCTCTATTAACTCCCAGCATTGGTGTCAGCGGACGCTCTATTAACTCCCAGCATTGGTGTCAGCGGACGCACTATTAACCCCCAGCATTGGTGTCAGCGGACGCACTATTAACCCCCAGCATTGGTGTCAGCGGACGCTCTATTAACTCCCAGCATTGGTGTCAGCGGACGCACTATTAACCCCCAGCATTGGTGTCAGCGGACGCTCTATTAACCCCCAGCATTGGTGTCAGCGGACGCTCTATTAACTCCCAGCATTGGTGTCAGCGGACGCTCTATTAACTCCCAGCATTGGTGTCAGCGGACGCTCTATTAACTCCCAGCATTGGTGTCAGCGGACGCACTATTAACCCCCAGCATTGGTGTCAGCGGACGCACTATTAACCCCCCGCATTGGTGTCAGCGGACGCACTATTAACCCCCAGCATTGGTGTCAGCGGACGCTCTATTAACCCCCAGCATTGGTGTCAGCGGACGCACTATTAACCCCCAGCATTGGTGTCAGCGGACGCACTATTAACCCCCGACATTGGTGTCAGCGGACGCACTATTAACTCCCAGCATTGGTGTCAGCGGACGCACTATTAACTCCCAGCATTGGTGTCAGCGGACGCACTATTAACCCCCAGCATTGGTGTCAGCGGACGCTCTATTAACCCCCAGCATTGGTGTCAGCGGACGCTCTATTAACCCCCAGCATTGGTGTCAGCGGACGCACTATTAACCCCCGACATTGGTGTCAGCGGACGCACTATTAACCCCCAGCATTGGTGTCAGCGGACGCTCTATTAACCCTCAGCATTGGTGTCAGCGGACGCACTATTAACTCCCAGCATTGGTGTCAGCGGACGCACTATTAACTCCCAGCATTGGTGTCAGCGGACGCACTATTAACTCCCAGCATTGGTGTCAGCGGACGCACTATTAACCCCCAGCATTGGTGTCAGCGGACGCACTATTAACTCCCAGCATTGGTGTCAGCGGACGCTCTATTAACTCCCAGCATTGGTGTCAGCGGACGCACTATTAACCCCCAGCATTGGTGTCAGCGGACGCTCTATTAACCCCCAGCATTGGTGTCAGCGGACGCTCTATTAACTCCCAGCATTGGTGTCAGCGGACGCTCTATTAACTCCGGCATTGGTGTCAGCGGACGCACTATTAACCCCCAGCATTGGTGTCAGCGGACGCACTATTAACTCCCAGCATTGGTGTCAGCAGACGCTCTATTAACCCCCAGCATTGGTGTCAGCGGACGCACTATTAACCCCCAGCATTGGTGTCAGCGGACGCACTATTAACCCCCAGCATTGGTGTCAGCGGACGCACTATTAACCCCCCGGATTGGTGTCAGCGGACGCACTATTAACCCCCCGGATTGGTGTCAGCGGACGCACTATTAACCCCCCGCATTGGTGTCAGCGGACGCACTATTAACCCCCAGCATTGGTGTCAGCGGACGCACTATTAACCCCCCGCATTGGTGTCAGCGGACGCACTATTAACCCCCAGCATTGGTGTCAGCGGACGCTCTATTAACCCCCAGCATTAGTGTCAGCGGACGCACTATTAACCCCCAGCATTAGTGTCAGCGGATGCACTATTAACCCCCAGCATTGGTGTCAGCGGACGCTCTATTAACCCTGGCATTGGTGTCAGCGGACGCTCTATTAACCCCCAGCATTGGTGTCAGCGGACGCACTATTAACCCCCCAGCATTGGTGTCAGCGGACGCACTATTAACCCCCAGCATTGGTGTCAGCGGACGCACTATTAACCCCCAGCATTGGTGTCAGCGGACGCACTATTAACCCCCAGAATTGGTGTCAGCGGACGCACTATTAACCCCCAGCATTGGTGTCAGCGGACGCACTATTAACCCCCAGAATTGGTGTCAGCGGACGCACTATTAACCCCCAGCATTGGTGTCAGCGGACGCTCTATTAACCCCCAGCATTGGTGTCAGCGGACGCACTATTAACCCTCAGCATTGGTGTCAGCGGACGCTCTATTAACCCCCAGCATTGGTGTCAGCGGACGCACTATTAACCCTCAGCATTGGTGTCAGCGGACACTCTATTAACCCCCAGCATTGGTGTCAGCGGACGCACTATTAACTCCGGCATTGGTGTCAGCGGACGCACTATTAACCCCCAGAATTGGTGTCAGCGGACGCACTATTAACCCCCAGAATTGGTGTCAGCGGACGCACTATTAACCCCCAGCATTGGTGTCAGCGGACGCTCTATTAACCCCCAGCATTGGTGTCAGCGGACGCACTATTAACCCCCAGCATTGGTGTCAGCGGACGCTCTATTAACCCTCAGCATTGGTGTCAGCGGACGCACTATTAACCCCCAGCATTGGTGTCAGCGGACGCTCTATTAACTCCCAGCATTAGTGTCAGCGGACGCACTATTAACCCCCAGCATTGGTGTCAGCGGACGCACTATTAACCCCCAGCATTAGTGTCAGCGGACGCACTATTAACCCCCAGCATTGGTGTCAGCGGACGCTCTATTAACTCCCAGCATTAGTGTCAGCGGACGCACTATTAACCCCCCGCATTGGTGTCAGCGGACGCACTATTAACCCCCCGCATTGGTGTCAGCAGACGCACTATTAACCCCCAGCATTAGTGTCAGCGGACGCACTATTAACCCCCCGCATTGGTGTCAGCGGACGCTCTATTAACCCTCAGCATTGGTGTCAGCGGACGCACTATTAACCCCCAGCATTGGTGTCAGCGGACGCTCTATTAACTCCCAGCATTAGTGTCAGCGGACGCACTATTAACCCCCAGCATTGGTGTCAGCGGACGCTCTATTAACCCTCAGCATTGGTGTCAGCGGACGCACTATTAACCCCCAGCATTGGTGTCAGCGGACGCTCTATTAACTCCCAGCATTAGTGTCAGCGGACGCACTATTAACCCCCAGCATTGGTGTCAGCGGACGCACTATTAACCCCCAGCATTAGTGTCAGCGGACGCACTATTAACCCCCAGCATTGGTGTCAGCGGACGCTCTATTAACTCCCAGCATTAGTGTCAGCGGACGCACTATTAACCCCCCGCATTGGTGTCAGCGGACGCACTATTAACCCCCCGCATTGGTGTCAGCAGACGCACTATTAACCCCCAGCATTAGTGTCAGCGGACGCACTATTAACCCCCCGCATTGGTGTCAGCGGACGCACTATTAACCCCCCGCATTGGTGTCAGCAGACGCACTATTAACCCCCAGCATTAGTGTCAGCGGACGCACTATTAACCCCCAGCATTGGTGTCAGCGGACGCTCTATTAACCCCCAGCATTGGTGTCAGCGGACACTCTATTAACCCCCAGCATTGGTGTTAGCGGACGCACTATTAACTCCCAGCATTGGTGTCAGCGGACGCACTATTAACCCCCCAGCATTGGTGTCAGCGGACGCACTATTAACCCCCCGCATTGGTGTCAGCGGACGCACTATTAACCCCCCGCATTGGTGTCAGCGGACACTCTATTAACCCCCAGCATTGGTGTCAGCGGACGCACTATTAACCCCCAGCATTGGTGTCAGCGGACACTCTATTAACCCCCAGCATTGGTGTTAGCGGACGCACTATTAACTCCCAGCATTGGTGTCAGCGGACGCTCTATTAACCCCCAGCATTGGTGTCAGCGGACGCACTATTAACCCCCAGCATTGGTGTCAGCGGACGCACTATTAACCCCCAGCATTGGTGTCAGCGGACGCACTATTAACCCCCAGCATTGGTGTCAGCGGACGCACTATTAACCCCCAGCATTGGTGTCAGCGGACGCACTATTAACCCCCAGCATTGGTGTCAGCGGACGCTCTATTAACCCCCAGCATTGGTGTCAGCGGACGCACTATTAACCCCCAGCATTGGTGTCAGCGGACGCACTATTAACTCCCAGCATTGGTGTCAGCGGACGCACTATTAACTCCCAGCATTGGTGTCAGCGGACGCTCTATTAACTCCCAGCATTGGTGTCAGCGGACGCTCTATTAACCCCCAGCATTGGTGTCAGCGGACGCACTATTAACCCCCAGCATTGGTGTCAGCGGACGCACTATTAACCCCCAGCATTGGTGTCAGCGGACGCTCTATTAACCCTCAGCATTGGTGTCAGCGGACGCACTATTAACTCCCAGCATTGGTGTCAGCGGACGCACTATTAACCCCCAGCATTGGTGTCAGCGGACGCTCTATTAACCCTCAGCATTGGTGTCAGCGGACGCACTATTAACTCCCAGCATTGGTGTCAGCGGACGCACTATTAACTCCCAGCATTGGTGTCAGCGGACGCACTATTAACCCCCAGCATTGGTGTCAGCGGACGCACTATTAACTCCCAGCATTGGTGTCAGCGGACGCTCTATTAACTCCCAGCATTGGTGTCAGCGGACGCTCTATTAACTCCCAGCATTGGTGTCAGCGGACGCTCTATTAACTCCCAGCATTGGTGTCAGCGGACGCACTATTAACCCCCAGCATTGGTGTCAGCGGACGCACTATTAACTCCCAGCATTGGTGTCAGCGGACGCTCTATTAACCCCCAGCATTGGTGTCAGCGGACGCTCTATTAACTCCCAGCATTGGTGTCAGCGGACGCTCTATTAACCCCCAGCATTGGTGTCAGCGGACGCTCTATTAACTCCCAGCATTGGTGTCAGCGGACGCTCTATTAACCCCCAGCATTGGTGTCAGCGGACGCACTATTAACCCCCAGCATTGGTGTCAGCGGACGCACTATTAACCCCCAGCATTGGTGTCAGCGGACGCACTATTAACCCCCAGCATTGGTGTCAGCGGACGCTCTATTAACTCCGGCATTGGTGTCAGCGGACGCACTATTAACCCCCAGCATTGGTGTCAGCGGACGCACTATTAACCCCCCGCATTGGTGTCAGCGGACGCACTATTAACCCCCAGCATTGGTGTCAGCGGACGCTCTATTAACCCCCAGCATTGGTGTCAGCGGACGCACTATTAACCCCCAGCATTGGTGTCAGCGGACGCACTATTAACCCCCGACATTGGTGTCAGCGGACGCACTATTAACTCCCAGCATTGGTGTCAGCGGACGCTCTATTAACCCTCAGCATTGGTGTCAGCGGACGCACTATTAACTCCCAGCATTGGTGTCAGCGGACGCTCTATTAACCCTCAGCATTGGTGTCAGCGGACGCACTATTAACTCCCAGCATTGGTGTCAGCGGACGCACTATTAACCCCCAGCATTGGTGTCAGCGGACGCTCTATTAACCCCCAGCATTGGTGTCAGCGGACGCTCTATTAACCCCCAGCATTGGTGTCAGCGGACGCACTATTAACCCCCGACATTGGTGTCAGCGGACGCACTATTAACCCCCAGCATTGGTGTCAGCGGACGCTCTATTAACCCTCAGCATTGGTGTCAGCGGACGCACTATTAACTCCCAGCATTGGTGTCAGCGGACGCTCTATTAACTCCCAGCATTGGTGTCAGCGGATGCACTATTAACCCCCAGAATTGGTGTCAGCGGACGCTCTATTAACTCCCAGCATTGGTGTCAGCGGACGCTCTATTAACTCCCAGCATTGGTGTCAGCGGACGCTCTATTAACTCCGGCATTGGTGTCAGCGGACGCACTATTAACCCCCAGCATTGGTGTCAGCGGACGCACTATTAACTCCCAGCATTGGTGTCAGCGGACGCACTATTAACCCCCAGCATTGGTGTCAGCGGACGCTCTATTAACCCCCAGCATTGGTGTCAGCGGACGCACTATTAACCCCCGACATTGGTGTCAGCGGACGCACTATTAACCCCCAGCATTGGTGTCAGCGGACGCACTATTAACCCCCAGCATTGGTGTCAGCGGACGCACTATTAACCCCGGAATTGGTGTCAGCGGACTCTCTATTAACCCCCAGCATTGGTGTCAGCGGACGCTCTATTAACCCCCAGCATTGGTGTCAGCGGACGCTCTATTAACCCCCAGCATTGGTGTCAGCGGACGCACTATTAACCCCCCACATTGGTGTCAGCGGACGCACTATTAACCCCCAGCATTGGTGTCAGCGGACGCACTATTAACCCCCAGAATTGGTGTCAGCGGACGCACTATTAACCCCCAGAATTGGTGTCAGCGGACGCACTATTAACCCCCAGAATTGGTGTCAGCGGACGCACTATTAACCCCCAGAATTGGTGTCAGCGGACGCACTATTAACCCCCAGCATTGGTGTCAGCGGACGCTCTATTAACCCCCAGCATTGGTGTCAGCGGACGCACTATTAACCCTCAGCATTGGTGTCAGCGGACGCACTATTAACCCCCCACATTGGTGTCAGCGGACGCACTATTAACCCCCCACATTGGTGTCAGCGGACGCACTATTAACCCCCCAGCATTGGTGTCAGCGGACGCACTATTAACCCCCAGCATTGGTGTCAGCGGACGCTCTATTAACCCCCAGCATTGGTGTCAGCGGACGCTCTATTAACCCCCAGCATTGGTGTCAGCGGACGCTCTATTAACCCCCAGCATTGGTGTCAGCGGACGCATTATTAACCCCCAGCATTGGTGTCAGCGGACGCACTATTAACCCCCAGCATTGGTGTCAGCGGACGCATTATTAACCCCCAGCATTGGTGTCAGCGGACGCACTATTAACCCCCAGCATTGGTGTCAGCGGACGCACTATTAACCCTCAGCATTGGTGTCAGCGGACGCATTATTAACCCCCAGCATTGGTGTCAGCGGACGCATTATTAACCCCCAGCATTGGTGTCAGCGGACGCTCTATTAACCCCCAGCATTGGTGTCAGCGGATGCTCTATTAACCCCCAGCATTGGTGTCAGCGGACGCAGTATTAACTCCCAGCATTGGTGTCAGCGGACGCTCTATTAACCCCCAGCATTGGTGTCAGCGGATGCTCTATTAACCCCCAGCATTGGTGTCAGCGGACGCATTATTAACCCCCAGCATTGGTGTCAGCGGACGCTCTATTAACCCCCAGCATTGGTGTCAGCGGATGCTCTATTAACCCCCAGCATTGGTGTCAGCGGACGCACTATTAACTCCCAGCATTGGTGTCAGCGGACGCTCTATTAACCCCCAGCATTGGTGTCAGCGGATGCTCTATTAACCCCCAGCATTGGTGTCAGCGGACGCACTATTAACCCCCAGCATTGGTGTCAGCGGACGCATTATTAACCCCCAGCATTGGTGTCAGCGGACGCTCTATTAACCCCCAGCATTGGTGTCAGCGGACGCACTATTAACCCCGGCATTGGTGTCAGCGGACGCTCTATTAACCCCCAGCATTGGTGTCAGCGGACGCACTATTAACCCCCCAGCATTGGTGTCAGCGGACGCTCTATTAACCCCCAGCATTGGTGTCAGCGGACGCACTATTAACCCCCAGCATTGGTGTCAGCGGACGCACTATTAACCCCCAGCATTGGTGTCAGCGGACGCAGTATTAACTCCCAGCATTGGTGTCAGCGGACGCACTATTAAATCCCAGCATTAGTGTCAGCGGACGCACTATTAACCCCCCGCATTGGTGTCAGCGGACGCACTATTAACCCCCAGCATTGGTGTCAGCGGACGCACTATTAAATCCCAGCATTAGTGTCAGCGGACGCACTATTAACTCCCAGCATTGGTGTCAGCGGACGCACTATTAACCCCCAGCATTGGTGTCAGCGGACGCACTATTAACCCCCAGCATTGGTGTCAGCGGACGCACTATTAACCCCCAGCATTGGTGTCAGCGGACGCACTATTAACCCCCAGCATTGGTGTCAGCGGATGCACTATTAACCCCCAGAATTGGTGTCAGCGGACGCTCTATTAACTCCCAGCATTGGTGTCAGTGGACGCACTATTAACCCCCCGCATTGGTGTCAGCGGACGCACCATTAACCCCCAGCATTGGTGTCAGCGGACGCACTATTAACCCCCAGCATTGGTGTCAGCGGACGCACTATTAACTCCCAGCATTAGTGTCAGCGGACGCACTATTAACTCCGGCATTGGTGTCAGCGGACGCACTATTAACCCCCAGAATTGGTGTCAGCGGACGCACTATTAACCCCCAGCATTAGTGTCAGCGGACGCACTATTAACCCCCAGCATTAGTGTCAGCGGACGCACTATTAACCCCCAGCATTAGTGTCAGCGGACGCTCTATTAACCCCCCAGCATTGGTGTCAGCGGACGCACTATTAACCCCCAGCATTGGTGTCAGCGGACGCACTATTAACCCCCAGCATTGGTGTCAGCGGACGCACTATTAACCCCCAGCATTGGTGTCAGCGGACGCTCTATTAACCCCCCAGCATTGGTGTCAGCGGACGCACTATTAACTCCCAGCATTGGTGTCAGCGGACGCACTATTAACCCCCAGCATTAGAGTCAGCGGACGCACTATTAACCCCCAGCATTGGTGTCAGCGGACGCACTATTAACCCCCAGCATTAGAGTCAGCGGACGCTCTATTAACCCCCCAGCATTGGTGTCAGCGGACGCACTATTAACTCCCAGCATTGGTGTCAGCGGACGCACTATTAACCCCCAGCATTAGAGTCAGCGGACGCACTATTAACCCCCAGCATTGGTGTCAGCGGACGCACTATTAACTCCCAGCATTGGTGTCAGCGGACGCACTATTAACCCCCAGCATTAGAGTCAGCGGACGCTCTATTAACCCCTCAGCATTGGTGTCAGCGGACGCACTATTAACTCCCAGCATTGGTGTCAGCGGACGCACTATTAACCCCCAGCATTAGAGTCAGCGGACGCACTATTAACCCCCAGCATTGGTGTCAGCGGACGCACTATTAACCCCCAGCATTAGAGTCAGCGGACGCACTATTAACCCCCAGCATTGGTGTCAGCGGACGCACTATTAACCCCCAGCATTGGTGTCAGCGGACGCACTATTAACCCCCCGCATTGGTGTCAGCGGACGCACTATTAACCCCCCGGATTGGTGTCAGCGGACGCACTATTAACCCCCCGCATTGGTGTCAGCGGACGCACTATTAACCCCCCGCATTGGTGTCAGCGGACGCACTATTAACCCCCAGCATTAGTGTCAGCGGACGCACTATTAACCCCCTGCATTGGTGTCAGCGGATGCACTATTAACCCCCAGCATTGGTGTCAGCGGATGCACTATTAACCCCCAGCATTGGTGTCAGCGGACGCTCTATTAACCCCCAGCATTGGTGTCAGCGGACGCACTATTAACCCCCAGCATTGGTGTCAGCGGACGCACTATTAACCCCCAGCATTGGTGTCAGCGGACGCACTATTAACCCCCAGCATTGGTGTCAGCGGACGCACTATTAACCCCCCACATTGGTGTCAGCGGACGCACTATTAACTCCCAGCATTAGTGTCAGCGGACGCACTATTAACTCCGGCATTGGTGTCAGCGGACGCACTATTAACCCCCAGCATTGGTGTCAGCGGACGCACTATTAACCCCCAGCATTGGTGTCAGCGGACACACTATTAACCCCCAGCATTGGTGTCAGCGGACGCACTATTAACCCCCCACATTGGTGTCAGCGGACGCACTATTAACTCCCAGCATTAGTGTCAGCGGACGCACTATTAACTCCGGCATTGGTGTCAGCGGACGCACTATTAACCCCCAGCATTGGTGTCAGCGGACGCACTATTAACCCCCAGCATTGGTGTCAGCGGACGCACTATTAACTCCGGCATTGGTGTCAGCGGACGCACTATTAACCCCCAGCATTGGTGTCAGCGGACGCACTATTAACCCCCAGCATTGGTGTCAGCGGACGCACTATTAACCCCCAGCATTGGTGTCAGCGGACACACTATTAACCCCCAGCATTGGTGTCAGCGGACGCACTATTAACCCCCAGCATTGGTGTCAGCGGACGCACTATTAACTCCCAGCATTAGTGTCAGCGGACGCACTATTAACTCCGGCATTGGTGTCAGCGGACGCACTATTAACCCCCAGAATTGGTGTCAGCGGACGCACTATTAACCCCCAGCATTAGTGTCAGCGGACGCACTATTAACCCCCAGCATTAGTGTCAGCGGACGCACTATTAACCCCCCAGCATTGGTGTCAGCGGACGCTCTATTAACCCCCAGCATTAGTGTCAGCGGACGCACTATTAACCCCCAGCATTAGTGTCAGCGGACGCACTATTAACCCCCAGCATTGGTGTCAGCGGACGCACTATTAACCCCCAGCATTGGTGTCAGCGGACGCACTATTAACCCCCAGCATTGGTGTCAGCGGACGCACTATTAACCCCCAGCATTAGAGTCAGCGGACGCACTATTAACCCCCAGCATTGGTGTCAGCGGACGCACTATTAACCCCCCAGCATTGGTGTCAGCGGACGCACTATTAACCCCCAACATTAGAGTCAGCGGACGCTCTATTAACCCCCCAGCATTGGTGTCAGCGGACGCACTATTAACCCCCAGCATTAGAGTCAGCGGACGCTCTATTAACCCCCCAGCATTGGTGTCAGCGGACGCACTATTAACCCCCAACATTGGTGTCAGCGGACGCTCTATTAACTCCCAGCATTGGTGTCAGCGGACGCACTATTAACCCCCAGCATTAGAGTCAGCGGACGCACTATTAACCCCCAGCATTGGTGTCAGCGGACGCACTATTAACCCCCAGCATTAGAGTCAGCGGACGCACTATTAACCCCCAGCATTAGAGTCAGCGGACGCACTATTAACTCCCAGCATTGGTGTCAGCGGACGCACTATTAACCCCCAGCATTAGAGTCAGCGGACGCACTATTAACCCCCAGCATTGGTGTCAGCGGACGCACTATTAACTCCCAGCATTGGTGTCAGCGGACGCACTATTAACCCCCAGCATTAGAGTCAGCGGACGCTCTATTAACCCCTCAGCATTGGTGTCAGCGGACGCACTATTAACTCCCAGCATTGGTGTCAGCGGACGCACTATTAACCCCCAGCATTAGAGTCAGCGGACGCACTATTAACCCCCAGCATTGGTGTCAGCGGACGCACTATTAACCCCCAGCATTAGAGTCAGCGGACGCACTATTAACCCCCAGCATTGGTGTCAGCGGACGCACTATTAACCCCCAGCATTGGTGTCAGCGGACGCACTATTAACCCCCCGCATTGGTGTCAGCGGACGCACTATTAACCCCCCGGATTGGTGTCAGCGGACGCACTATTAACCCCCCGCATTGGTGTCAGCGGACGCACTATTAACCCCCCGCATTGGTGTCAGCGGACGCACTATTAACCCCCAGCATTAGTGTCAGCGGACGCACTATTAACCCCCTGCATTGGTGTCAGCGGATGCACTATTAACCCCCAGCATTGGTGTCAGCGGATGCACTATTAACCCCCAGCATTGGTGTCAGCGGACGCTCTATTAACCCCCAGCATTGGTGTCAGCGGACGCACTATTAACCCCCAGCATTGGTGTCAGCGGACACACTATTAACCCCCAGCATTGGTGTCAGCGGACGCACTATTAACCCCCCACATTGGTGTCAGCGGACGCACTATTAACTCCCAGCATTAGTGTCAGCGGACGCACTATTAACTCCGGCATTGGTGTCAGCGGACGCACTATTAACCCCCAGCATTGGTGTCAGCGGACGCACTATTAACCCCCAGCATTGGTGTCAGCGGACGCACTATTAACTCCGGCATTGGTGTCAGCGGACGCACTATTAACCCCCAGCATTGGTGTCAGCGGACGCACTATTAACCCCCAGCATTGGTGTCAGCGGACACACTATTAACCCCCAGCATTGGTGTCAGCGGACGCACTATTAACCCCCCACATTGGTGTCAGCGGACGCACTATTAACTCCCAGCATTAGTGTCAGCGGACGCACTATTAACTCCGGCATTGGTGTCAGCGGACGCACTATTAACCCCCAGCATTGGTGTCAGCGGACGCACTATTAACCCCCAGCATTGGTGTCAGCGGACGCACTATTAACTCCGGCATTGGTGTCAGCGGACGCACTATTAACCCCCAGCATTGGTGTCAGCGGACGCACTATTAACCCCCAGCATTGGTGTCAGCGGACGCACTATTAACCCCCAGCATTGGTGTCAGCGGACACACTATTAACCCCCAGCATTGGTGTCAGCGGACGCACTATTAACCCCCAGCATTGGTGTCAGCGGACGCACTATTAACTCCCAGCATTAGTGTCAGCGGACGCACTATTAACTCCGGCATTGGTGTCAGCGGACGCACTATTAACCCCCAGAATTGGTGTCAGCGGACGCACTATTAACCCCCAGCATTAGTGTCAGCGGTCGCACTATTAACCCCCAGCATTAGTGTCAGCGGACGCACTATTAACCCCCAGCATTAGTGTCAGCGGACGCACTATTAACCCCCAGCATTAGTGTCAGCGGACGCACTATTAACCCCCAGCATTGGTGTCAGCGGACGCACTATTAACCCCCAGCATTGGTGTCAGCGGACGCACTATTAACCCCCAGCATTGGTGTCAGCGGACGCACTATTAACCCCCAGCATTAGAGTCAGCGGACGCACTATTAACCCCCAGCATTGGTGTCAGCGGACGCACTATTAACCCCCCAGCATTGGTGTCAGCGGACGCACTATTAACCCCCAACATTAGAGTCAGCGGACGCTCTATTAACCCCCCAGCATTGGTGTCAGCGGACGCACTATTAACCCCCAGCATTAGAGTCAGCGGACGCTCTATTAACCCCCCAGCATTGGTGTCAGCGGACGCACTATTAACCCCCAACATTGGTGTCAGCGGACGCTCTATTAACTCCCAGCATTGGTGTCAGCGGACGCACTATTAACCCCCAGCATTAGAGTCAGCGGACGCACTATTAACCCCCAGCATTGGTGTCAGCGGACGCACTATTAACTCCCAGCATTGGTGTCAGAGGACGCTCTATTAACTCCCAGAATTAGTGTCAGCGGACGCACTATTAACCCCCAACATTGGTGTCAGCGGACGCACTATTAACCCCCCGGATTGGTGTCAGCGGACGCACTATTAACCCCCCGGATTGGTGTCAGCGGACGCACTATTAACCCCCTGCATTGGTGTCAGCGGACGCACTATTAACCCCCCGCATTGGTGTCAGCGGACGCACTATTAACCCCCAGCATTGGTGTCAGCGGACGCTCTATTAACCCCCAGCATTAGTGTCAGCGGATGCACTATTAACCCCCAGCATTGGTGTCAGCGGACGCACTATTAACCCCCAGCATTGTTATCAGCGGACGCACTATTAACCCCCAGCATTAGTGTCAGCGGACGCACTATTAACCCTCAGCATTGGTGTCAGCGGACGCTCTATTAACCCCCAGCATTAGTGTCAGCGGACGCACTATTAACCCCCCGCATTGGTGTCAGCGGACGCACTATTAACCCCCAGCATTGGTGTCAGCGGACGCTCTATTAACCCCAACATTGGTGTCAGCGGACGCACTATTAACCCTCAGCATTGGTGTCAGCGGACACTCTATTAACCCCCAGCATTGGTGTCAGCGGACGCTCTATTAACTCCCAGCATTGGTGTCAGCGGACGCTCTATTAACCCCCAGCATTGGTGTCAGCGGACGCACTATTAACCCCCAGAATTGGTGTCAGCGGACGCACTATTAACCCCCAGCATTGGTGTCAGCGGACGCACTATTAACCCTCAGCATTGGTGTCAGCGGACACTCTATTAACCCCCAGCATTGGTGTCAGCGGACGCACTATTAACTCCGGCATTGGTGTCAGCGGACGCACTATTAACCCCCAGCATTGGTGTCAGCGGACGCACTATTAACCCCCAGCATTGGTGTCAGCGGACGCTCTATTAACCCCAACATTGGTGTCAGCGGACGCACTATTAACCCTCAGCATTGGTGTCAGCGGACGCACTATTAACCCTGGCATTGGTGTCAGCGGACGCTCTATTAACCCCCAGCATTGGTGTCAGCGGACGCACTATTAACCCCCAGCATTGGTGTCAGCGGACGCTCTATTAACCCCCAGCATTGGTGTCAGCGGACGCACTATTAACCCCCAGCATTGGTGTCAGCGGACGCTCTATTAACCCCGGCATTGGTGTCAGCGGATGCACTATTAACCCCCCGCATTGGTGTCAGCGGACGCATTATTAACCCCCCGCATTGGTGTCAGCGGACGCACTATTAACCCCCAGCATTGGTGTCAGCGGACGCATTATTAACCCCCCGCATTGGTGTCAGCGGACGCACTATTAACCCCCCGCATTGGTGTCAGCGGACGCACTATTAACCCCCCGCATTGGTGTCAGCGGACGCACTATTAACCCCCCGCATTGGTGTCAGCGGACGCACTATTAACCCCCAGCATTAGTGTCAGCGGACGCACTATTAACCCCCAGCATTGGTGTCAGCGGACGCTCTATTAACTCCCAGCATTAGTGTCAGCGGACGCACTATTAACCCCCCGCATTGGTGTCAGCGGACGCACTATTAACCCCCCGCATTGGTTTCAGCGGACACTCTATTAACCCCCAGCATTGGTGTCAGCGGACGCACTATTAACCCCCAGCATTGGTGTCAGCGGACACTCTATTAACCCCCAGCATTGGTGTTAGCGGACGCACTATTAACCCCCAGCATTAGTGTCAGCGGACGCACTATTAACCCCCCGCATTGGTGTCAGCGGACACTCTATTAACCCCCAGCATTGGTGTCAGCGGACGCACTATTAACCCCCAGCATTGGTGTCAGCGGACACTCTATTAACCCCCAGCATTGGTGTTAGCGGACGCACTATTAACTCCCAGCATTGGTGTCAGCGGACGCACTATTAACCCCCCAGCATTGGTGTCAGCGGACACTCTATTAACCCCCAGCATTGGTGTTAGCGGACGCACTATTAACCCCCAGCATTAGTGTCAGCGGACGCACTATTAACCCCCAGCATTGGTGTCAGCGGACGCACTATTAACTCCCAGCATTGGTGTCAGCGGACGCTCTATTAACCCCCGGCATTGGTGTCAGCGGACGCACTATTAACCCCCAGCATTGGTGTCAGCGGACGCTCTATTAACTCCCAGCATTAGTGTCAGCGGACGCACTATTAACCCCCCGCATTGGTGTCAGCGGACGCACTATTAACCCCCCGCATTGGTGTCAGCGGACGCACTATTAACCCCCAGCATTAGTGTCAGCGGACGCACTATTAACCCCCAGCATTAGTGTCAGCGGACGCACTATTAACCCCCAGCATTAGTGTCAGCGGACGCACTATTAACCCCCAGCATTAGTGTCAGCGGACGCACTATTAACCCCCGGCATTGGTGTCAGCGGACGCACTATTAACCCCCAGCATTGGTGTCAGCGGACGCTCTATTAACTCCCAGCATTAGTGTCAGCGGACGCACTATTAACCCCCCGCATTGGTGTCAGCGGACGCACTATTAACCCCCCGCATTGGTGTCAGCGGACGCACTATTAACCCCCAGCATTAGTGTCAGCGGACGCACTATTAACCCCCAGCATTAGTGTCAGCGGACGCACTATTAACCCCCCGCATTGGTGTCAGCGGACGCTCTATTAACTCCCAGCATTAGTGTCAGCGGACGCACTATTAACCCCCCGCATTGGTGTCAGCGGACGCACTATTAACCCCCCGCATTGGTGTCAGCGGACGCACTATTAACCCCCAGCATTAGTGTCAGCGGACGCACTATTAACCCCCCGCATTGGTGTCAGCGGACGCACTATTAACCCCCCGCATTGGTGTCAGCGGACGCACTATTAACCCCCCGCATTGGTGTCAGCGGACGCACTATTAACCCCCCGCATTGGTGTCAGCGGATGCACTATTAACCCCCCGCATTGGTGTCAGCGGACGCACTATTAACCCCCAGCATTAGTGTCAGCGGACGCACTATTAACCCCCAGCATTAGTGTCAGCGGACGCACTATTAACCCCCCGCATTGGTGTCAGCGGACGCACTATTAACCCCCAGCATTAGTGTCAGCGGACGCACTATTAACCCCCCGCATTGGTGTCAGCGGACGCACTATTAACCCCCCGCATTGGTGTCAGCGGACGCACTATTAACTCCCAGCATTGGTGTCAGCGGACGCACTATTAACCCCCAGCATTGGTGTCAGCAGACGCACTATTAACTCCCAGCATTGGTGTCAGCGGACGCATTATTAACCCCCAGCATTGGTGTCAGCAGACGCACTATTAACTCCCAGCATTGGTGTCAGCGGACGCATTATTAACCCCCAGCATTGGTGTCAGCGGACGCTCTATTAACCCCCAGCATTGGTGTCAGCGGACGCACTATTAACCCCCAGCATTGGTGTCAGCGGACGCACTATTAAATCCCAACATTGGTGTCAGCGGACGCACTATTAACCCCCCAGCATTGGTGTCAGCGGACGCACTATTAACCCCCAGCATTGGTGTCAGCGGACGCACTATTAAATCCCAACATTGGTGTCAGCGGACGCACTATTAACCCCCCAGCATTGGTGTCAGCGGACGCATTATTAACCCCCAGCATTGGTGTCAGCAGACGCACTATTAACTCCCAGCATTGGTGTCAGCGGACGCATTATTAACCCCCAGCATTGGTGTCAGCGGACGCTCTATTAACCCCCAGCATTGGTGTCAGCGGACGCACTATTAACCCCCAGCATTGGTGTCAGCGGACGCTCTATTAACCCCCAGCATTGGTGTCAGCGGACGCAGTATTAACTCCCAGCATTGGTGTCAGCGGACGCTCTATTAACCCCCAGCATTGGTGTCAGCGGACGCTCTATTAACCCCTAGCATTGGTGTCAGCGGACGCAGTATTAACTCCCAGCATTGGTGTCAGCGGACGCACTATTAAATCCCAGCATTGGTGTCAGCGGACGCACTATTAACCCCCCGCATTAGTGTCAGCGGACGCACTATTAACCCCCAGCATTGGTGTCAGCGGACGCACTATTAAATCCCAGCATTAGTGTCAGCGGACGCACTATTAACCCCCCGCATTAGTGTCAGCGGACGCTCTATTAACTCCCAGCATTGGTGTCAGCGGACGCACTATTAACCCCCAGCATTGGTGTCAGCGGACGCACTATTAACCCCCAGCATTGGTGTCAGCGGACGCACTATTAACCCCCCGCATTGGTGTCAGCGGACGCACTATTAACCCCCCGCATTAGTGTCAGCGGACGCACTATTAACCCCCCGCATTAGTGTCAGCGGACGCACTATTAACCCCCCGCATTAGTGTCAGCGGACGCACTATTAACCCCCCGCATTAGTGTCAGCGGACGCTCTATTAACTCCCAGCATTGGTGTCAGCGGACGCACTATTAACCCCCAGCATTGGTGTCAGCGGACGCACTATTAACCCCCCAGCATTGGTGTCAGCGGACGCACTATTAACTCCCAGCATTGGTGTCAGCGGACGCACTATTAACTCCCAGCATTGGTGTCAGCGGATGCACTATTAACCCCCAGAATTGGTGTCAGCGGACGCTCTATTAACTCCCAGCATTGGTGTCAGTGGACGCACTATTAACCCCCCACATTGGTGTCAGCGGACACACTATTAACCCCCAGCATTGGTGTCAGCGGACGCACTATTAACCCCCAGCATTGGTGTCAGCGGACGCACTATTAACTCCCAGCATTAGTGTCAGCGGACGCACTATTAACTCCGGCATTGGTGTCAGCGGACGCACTATTAACCCCCAGCATTAGTGTCAGCGGACGCACTATTAACCCCCAGCATTAGTGTCAGCGGACGCACTATTAACCCCCAGCATTAGTGTCAGCGGACGCTCTATTAACCCCCAGCATTGGTGTCAGCGGACGCTCTATTAACCCCCAGCATTGGTGTCAGCGGACGCACTATTAACCCCCAGCATTGGTGTCAGCGGACGCACTATTAACTCCCAGCATTGGTGTCAGCGGACGCACTATTAACCCCCAGCATTGGTGTCAGCGGACGCACTATTAACCCCCAGCATTGGTGTCAGCGGACGCACTATTAACCCCCAGCATTGGTGTCAGCGGACGCACTATTAACCCTGGCATTGGTGTCAGCGGACGCTCTATTAACCCCCCAGCATTGGTGTCAGCGGACGCACTATTAACTCCCAGCATTGGTGTCAGCGGACGCTCTATTAACCCCCAGCATTGGTGTCAGCGGACGCACTATTAACTCCCAGCATTAGAGTCAGCGGACGCACTATTAACCCCCAGCATTGGTGTCAGCGGACGCACTATTAACCCCCAGCATTAGAGTCAGCGGACGCTCTATTAACCCCCCAGCATTGGTGTCAGCGGACGCACTATTAACTCCCAGCATTGGTGTCAGCGGACGCTCTATTAACCCCCAGCATTGGTGTCAGCGGACGCTCTATTAACCCCCAGCATTGGTGTCAGCGGACGCACTATTAACCCCCAGCATTGGTGTCAGCGGACGCACTATTAACCCCCAGCATTGGTGTCAGCGGACGCACTATTAACCCCCCGCATTGGTGTCAGCGGACGCACTATTAACTCCCAGCATTGGTGTCAGCGGACGCTCTATTAACCCCTCAGCATTGGTGTCAGCGGACGCACTATTAACTCCCAGCATTGGTGTCAGCGGACGCACTATTAACCCCCAGCATTAGAGTCAGCGGACGCACTATTAACCCCCAGCATTGGTGTCAGCGGACGCACTATTAACCCCCAGCATTGGTGTCAGCGGACGCACTATTAACCCCCAGCATTGGTGTCAGCGGACGCACTATTAACCCCCCGCATTGGTGTCAGCGGACGCTCTATTAACCCCCAGAATTAGTGTCAGCGGACGCACTATTAACCCCCAACATTGGTGTCAGCGGACGCACTATTAACCCCCCGGATTGGTGTCAGCGGACGCACTATTAACCCCCCGGATTGGTGTCAGCGGACGCACTATTAACCCCCAGCATTGGTGTCAGCGGACGCACTATTAACCCCCAGCATTGGTGTCAGCGGACGCACTATTAACCCCCCGCATTGGTGTCAGCGGACGCACTATTAACCCCCAGCATTGGTGTCAGCGGACGCACTATTAACCCCCAGCATTAGTGTCAGCGGATGCACTATTAACTCCGGCATTGGTGTCAGCGGACGCACTATTAACCCCCAGAATTGGTGTCAGCGGACGCACTATTAACCCCCAGCATTGGTGTCAGCGGACGCACTATTAACCCTGGCATTGGTGTCAGCGGACGCTCTATTAACCCCCAGCATTGGTGTCAGCGGACGCACTATTAACCCCCAGAATTGGTGTCAGCGGACGCACTATTAACCCCCAGCATTGGTGTCAGCGGACGCACTATTAACCCCCAGCATTGGTGTCAGCGGACGCACTATTAACCCTCAGCATTGGTGTCAGCGGACACTCTATTAACCCCCAGCATTGGTGTCAGCGGACGCACTATTAACTCCGGCATTGGTGTCAGCGGACGCACTATTAACCCCCAGAATTGGTGTCAGCGGACGCACTATTAACCCCCAGCATTGGTGTCAGCGGACGCACTATTAACCCTGGCATTGGTGTCAGCGGACGCTCTATTAACCCCCAGCATTGGTGTCAGCGGACGCACTATTAACCCCCCGCATTGGTGTCAGCGGACACTCTATTAACCCCCAGCATTGGTGTTAGCGGACGCACTATTAACTCCCAGCATTGGTGTCAGCGGACGCACTATTAACCCCCCAGCATTGGTGTCAGCGGACGCACTATTAACCCCCCGCATTGGTGTCAGCGGACGCACTATTAACCCCCCGCATTGGTGTCAGCGGACACTCTATTAACCCCCAGCATTGGTGTCAGCGGACGCACTATTAACCCCCAGCATTGGTGTCAGCGGACACTCTATTAACCCCCAGCATTGGTGTTAGCGGACGCACTATTAACTCCCAGCATTGGTGTCAGCGGACGCTCTATTAACCCCCGGCATTGGTGTCAGCGGACGCACTATTAACCCCCAGCATTGGTGTCAGCGGACGCTCTATTAACTCCCAGCATTGGTGTCAGCGGACGCTCTATTAACCCCCCACATTGGTGTCAGCGGACGCACTATTAACTCCCAGCATTAGTGTCAGCGGACGCACTATTAACCCCCAGCATTGGTGTCAGCGGACGCACTATTAACCCCCAGCATTGGTGTCAGCGGACGCACTATTAACTCCCAGCATTAGTGTCAGCGGACGCACTATTAACCCCCCGCATTGGTGTCAGCGGACGCTCTATTAACCCCCAGCATTAGTGTCAGCGGACGCACTATTAACCCCCAGCATTAGTGTCAGCGGACGCACTATTAACCCCCAGCATTAGTGTCAGCGGACGCACTATTAACCCCCAGCATTAGTGTCAGCGGACGCACTATTAACCCCCAGCATTGGTGTCAGCGGACGCTCTATTAACCCCCAGCATTGGTGTCAGCGGACGCACTATTAACCCCCCGCATTGGTGTCAGCGGACGCACTATTAACCCCCCGCATTGGTGTCAGCGGACGCACTATTAACCCCCCGCATTGGTGTCAGCGGACGCACTATTAACCCCCCGCATTGGTGTCAGCGGACGCACTATTAACCCCCCGCATTGGTGTCAGCGGACGCACTATTAACCCCCAGCATTAGTGTCAGCGGACGCACTATTAACCCCCAGCATTAGTGTCAGCGGACGCACTATTAACCCCCCGCATTGGTGTCAGCGGACGCACTATTAACCCCCAGCATTAGTGTCAGCGGACGCACTATTAACCCCCCGCATTGGTGTCAGCGGACGCACTATTAACACCCAGCATTGGTGTCAGCGGACGCACTATTAACCCCCCGCATTGGTGTCAGCGGACGCACTATTAACCCCCAGCATTAGTGTCAGCGGACGCACTATTAACCCCCCGCATTGGTGTCAGCGGACGCACTATTAACTCCCAGCATTGGTGTCAGCGGACGCACTATTAACCCCCAGCATTGGTGTCAGCGGACGCTCTATTAACCCCCAGCATTGGTGTCAGCGGACGCACTATTAACCCCCGACATTGGTGTCAGCGGACGCACTATTAACCCCCAGCATTGGTGTCAGCGGACGCTCTATTAACCCTCAGCATTGGTGTCAGCGGACGCACTATTAACTCCCAGCATTGGTGTCAGCGGACGCTCTATTAACTCCCAGCATTGGTGTCAGCGGACGCACTATTAACCCCCAGCATTGGTGTCAGCGGACGCACTATTAACCCCCGACATTGGTGTCAGCGGACGCACTATTAACCCCCAGCATTGGTGTCAGCGGACGCTCTATTAACCCTCAGCATTGGTGTCAGCGGACGCACTATTAACTCCCAGCATTGGTGTCAGCGGACGCACTATTAACTCCCAGCATTGGTGTCAGCGGACGCACTATTAACTCCCAGCATTGGTGTCAGCGGACGCACTATTAACTCCCAGCATTGGTGTCAGCGGACGCACTATTAACCCCGGCATTGGTGTCAGCGGACGCTCTATTAACCCCCAGCATTGGTGTCAGCGGACGCTCTATTAACTCCCAGCATTGGTGTCAGCGGACGCTCTATTAACCCCCAGCATTGGTGTCAGCGGACGCACTATTAACCCCGGCATTGGTGTCAGCGGACGCTCTATTAACCCCCAGCATTGGTGTCAGCGGACGCTCTATTAACTCCCAGCATTGGTGTCAGCGGACGCTCTATTAACTCCGGCATTGGTGTCAGCGGACGCACTATTAACCCCCAGCATTGGTGTCAGCGGACGCACTATTAACCCCCAGCATTGGTGTCAGCGGACGCACTATTAACCCCCAGCATTGGTGTCAGCGGACGCACTATTAACCCCCAGCATTGGTGTCAGCGGACGCACTATTAACTCCCAGCATTGGTGTCAGCGGACGCTCTATTAACCCCCAGCATTGGTGTCAGCGGACGCACTATTAACCCCCAGCATTGGTGTCAGCGGACGCACTATTAACCCCCAGCATTGGTGTCAGCGGACGCACTATTAACCCCCAGCATTGGTGTCAGCGGACGCACTATTAACTCCCAGCATTGGTGTCAGCGGACGCTCTATTAACCCCCAGCATTGGTGTCAGCGGACGCACTATTAACCCTCAGCATTGGTGTCAGCGGACGCACTATTAACCCCCAGCATTGGTGTCAGCGGACGCACTATTAACCCCCAGCATTGGTGTCAGCGGACGCACTATTAACCCCCAGCATTGGTGTCAGCGGACGCACTATTAACCCCCAGCATTGGTGTCAGCGGACGCACTATTAACCCCCAGCATTGGTGTCAGCGGACGCACTATTAACTCCCAGCATTGGTGTCAGCGGACGCTCTATTAACCCCCAGCATTGGTGTCAGCGGACGCTCTATTAACCCCCAGCATTGGTGTCAGCGGACGCACTATTAACCCCCGACATTGGTGTCAGCGGACGCTCTATTAACCCCCGACATTGGTGTCAGCGGACGCACTATTAACCCCCAGCATTGGTGTCAGCGGACGCACTATTAACCCCCGACATTGGTGTCAGCGGACGCACTATTAACCCCCGACATTGGTGTCAGCGGACGCACTATTAACCCCCAGCATTGGTGTCAGCGGACGCTCTATTAACTCCCAGCATTGGTGTCAGCGGACGCTCTATTAACCCCCAGCATTGGTGTCAGCGGACGCACTATTAACCCCCGACATTGGTGTCAGCGGACGCACTATTAACCCCCAGCATTGGTGTCAGCGGACGCACTATTAACCCCCCACATTGGTGTCAGCGGACGCACTATTAACTCCCAGCATTGGTGTCAGCGGACGCTCTATTAACCCTCAGCATTGGTGTCAGCGGACGCACTATTAACTCCCAGCATTGGTGTCAGCGGACGCACTATTAACCCCCCACATTGGTGTCAGCGGACGCACTATTAACCCCCAGCATTGGTGTCAGCGGACGCTCTATTAACCCTCAGCATTGGTGTCAGCGGACGCACTATTAACTCCCAGCATTGGTGTCAGCGGACGCTCTATTAACCCCCAGCATTGGTGTCAGCGGACGCACTATTAACCCCCCACATTGGTGTCAGCGGACGCTCTATTAACCCCCAGCATTGGTGTCAGCGGACGCACTATTAACTCCCAGCATTGGTGTCAGCGGACGCACTATTAACCCCCCACATTGGTGTCAGCGGACGCACTATTAACCCCCAGCATTGGTGTCAGCGGACGCTCTATTAACCCCCGACATTGGTGTCAGCGGACGCACTATTAACCCCCAGCATTGGTGTCAGCGGACGTTCTATTAACCCTCAGCATTGGTGTCAGCGGACGCTCTATTAACCCCCAGCATTGGTGTCAGCGGACGCTCTATTAACCCTCAGCATTGGTGTCAGCGGACGCTCTATTAACTCCCAGCATTGGTGTCAGCGGACGCACTATTAACTCCCAGCATTGGTGTCAGCGGACGCTCTATTAACCCCCAGCATTGGTGTCAGCGGACGCTCTATTAACCCCCAGCATTGGTGTCAGCGGACGCACTATTAACCCCCCGCATTGGTGTCAGCGGACGCACTATTAACCCCCAGCATTGGTGTCAGCGGACGCACTATTAACTCCCAGCATTGGTGTCAGCGGACGCACTATTAACCCCCAGCATTGGTGTCAGCGGACGCACTATTAACCCCCCACATTGGTGTCAGCGGACGCACTATTAACCCCCAGCATTGGTGTCAGCAGACGCACTATTAACCCCCCACATTGGTGTCAGCGGACGCTCTATTAACCCCCAGCATTGGTGTCAGCGGACGCACTATTAACTCCCAGCATTGGTGTCAGCGGACGCTCTATTAACCCCCAGCATTGGTGTCAGCGGACGCTCTATTAACCCCCAGCATTGGTGTCAGCGGACGCTCTATTAACCCCCAGCATTAGTGTCAGCGGACGCTCTATTAACTCCCAGCATTGGTGTCAGCGGACGCACTATTAACCCCCAGCATTGGTGTCAGCGGACGCACTATTAACCCCCAGAATTGGTGTCAGCGGACGCACTATTAACCCCCAGCATTGGTGTCAGCGGACGCTCTATTAACCCCCAGCATTGGTGTCAGCGGACGCACTATTAACCCTCAGCATTGGTGTCAGCGGACGCTCTATTAACCCCCAGCATTGGTGTCAGCGGACGCACTATTAACCCTCAGCATTGGTGTCAGCGGACACTCTATTAACCCCCAGCATTGGTGTCAGCGGACGCACTATTAACTCCGGCATTGGTGTCAGCGGACGCACTATTAACCCCCAGAATTGGTGTCAGCGGACGCACTATTAACCCCCAGAATTGGTGTCAGCGGACGCACTATTAACCCCCAGCATTGGTGTCAGCGGACGCTCTATTAACCCCCAGCATTGGTGTCAGCGGACGCACTATTAACTCCCAGCATTGGTGTCAGCGGACGCACTATTAACCCCCAGCATTGGTGTCAGCGGACGCTCTATTAACCCTCAGCATTGGTGTCAGCGGACGCACTATTAACCCCCAGCATTGGTGTCAGCGGACGCTCTATTAACTCCCAGCATTAGTGTCAGCGGACGCACTATTAACCCCCAGCATTGGTGTCAGCGGACGCACTATTAACCCCCAGCATTAGTGTCAGCGGACGCACTATTAACCCCCAGCATTGGTGTCAGCGGACGCTCTATTAACTCCCAGCATTAGTGTCAGCGGACGCACTATTAACCCCCCGCATTGGTGTCAGCGGACGCACTATTAACCCCCCGCATTGGTGTCAGCAGACGCACTATTAACCCCCAGCATTAGTGTCAGCGGACGCACTATTAACCCCCCGCATTGGTGTCAGCGGACACTCTATTAACCCCCAGCATTGGTGTCAGCGGACACTCTATTAACCCCCAGCATTGGTGTTAGCGGACGCACTATTAACTCCCAGCATTGGTGTCAGCGGACGCACTATTAACCCCCCAGCATTGGTGTCAGCGGACGCACTATTAACCCCCCGCATTGGTGTCAGCGGACGCACTATTAACCCCCCGCATTGGTGTCAGCGGACACTCTATTAACCCCCAGCATTGGTGTCAGCGGACGCACTATTAACCCCCAGCATTGGTGTCAGCGGACACTCTATTAACCCCCAGCATTGGTGTTAGCGGACGCACTATTAACTCCCAGCATTGGTGTCAGCGGACGCTCTATTAACCCCCAGCATTGGTGTCAGCGGACGCACTATTAACCCCCAGCATTGGTGTCAGCGGACGCACTATTAACCCCCAGCATTGGTGTCAGCGGACGCACTATTAACCCCCAGCATTGGTGTCAGCGGACGCTCTATTAACCCCCCGCATTGGTGTCAGCGGACGCACTATTAACCCCCAGCATTAGTGTCAGCGGACGCACTATTAACCCCCAGCATTGGTGTCAGCGGACGCACTATTAACCCCCAGCATTGGTGTCAGCGGACGCACTATTAACCCCCAGCATTGGTGTCAGCGGACGCACTATTAACCCCCAGCATTGGTGTCAGCGGATGCACTATTAACCCCCAGCATTGGTGTCAGCGGACGCTCTATTAACCCCCAGCATTGGTGTCAGCGGACGCACTATTAACCCCCAGCATTGGTGTCAGCGGACGCACTATTAACTCCCAGCATTGGTGTCAGCGGACGCACTATTAACTCCCAGCATTGGTGTCAGCGGACGCACTATTAACTCCCAGCATTGGTGTCAGCGGACGCTCTATTAACCCCCAGCATTGGTGTCAGCGGACGCACTATTAACCCCCAGCATTGGTGTCAGCGGACGCACTATTAACCCCCAGCATTGGTGTCAGCGGACGCTCTATTAACCCTCAGCATTGGTGTCAGCGGACGCACTATTAACTCCCAGCATTGGTGTCAGCGGACGCACTATTAACCCCCAGCATTGGTGTCAGCGGACGCTCTATTAACCCTCAGCATTGGTGTCAGCGGACGCACTATTAACTCCCAGCATTGGTGTCAGCGGACGCACTATTAACTCCCAGCATTGGTGTCAGCGGACGCACTATTAACCCCCAGCATTGGTGTCAGCGGACGCTCTATTAACCCCCAGCATTGGTGTCAGCGGACGCACTATTAACCCCCAGCATTGGTGTCAGCGGACGCTCTATTAACTCCCAGCATTGGTGTCAGCGGACGCTCTATTAACTCCCAGCATTGGTGTCAGCGGACGCTCTATTAACTCCCAGCATTGGTGTCAGCGGACGCTCTATTAACCCTCAGCATTGGTGTCAGCGGACGCACTATTAACCCCCCACATTGGTGTCAGCGGACGCACTATTAACCCCCAGCATTGGTGTCAGCGGACGCTCTATTAACCCCCAGCATTGGTGTCAGCGGACGCTCTATTAACTCCCAGCATTGGTGTCAGCGGACGCTCTATTAACCCCCAGCATTGGTGTCAGCGGACGCACTATTAACCCCCAGCATTGGTGTCAGCGGACGCACTATTAACCCCCAGCATTGGTGTCAGCGGACGCACTATTAACCCCCAGCATTGGTGTCAGCGGACGCTCTATTAACTCCGGCATTGGTGTCAGCGGACGCACTATTAACCCCCAGCATTGGTGTCAGCGGACGCACTATTAACCCCCCGCATTGGTGTCAGCGGACGCACTATTAACCCCCAGCATTGGTGTCAGCGGACGCTCTATTAACCCCCAGCATTGGTGTCAGCGGACGCACTATTAACCCCCAGCATTGGTGTCAGCGGACGCACTATTAACCCCCGACATTGGTGTCAGCGGACGCACTATTAACTCCCAGCATTGGTGTCAGCGGACGCACTATTAACTCCCAGCATTGGTGTCAGCGGACGCACTATTAACCCCCAGCATTGGTGTCAGCGGACGCTCTATTAACCCCCAGCATTGGTGTCAGCGGACGCACTATTAACTCCCAGCATTGGTGTCAGCGGACGCACTATTAACCCCCAGCATTGGTGTCAGCGGACGCTCTATTAACCCCCAGCATTGGTGTCAGCGGACGCTCTATTAACCCCCAGCATTGGTGTCAGCGGACGCACTATTAACCCCCGACATTGGTGTCAGCGGACGCACTATTAACTCCCAGCATTGGTGTCAGCGGACGCACTATTAACTCCCAGCATTGGTGTCAGCGGACGCACTATTAACTCCCAGCATTGGTGTCAGCGGACGCACTATTAACCCCCAGCATTGGTGTCAGCGGACGCACTATTAACTCCCAGCATTGGTGTCAGCGGACGCTCTATTAACTCCCAGCATTGGTGTCAGCGGACGCACTATTAACCCCCAGCATTGGTGTCAGCGGACGCTCTATTAACCCCCAGCATTGGTGTCAGCGGACGCACTATTAACCCCCAGCATTGGTGTCAGCGGACGCTCTATTAACCCCCAGCATTGGTGTCAGCGGACGCACTATTAACCCTCAGCATTGGTGTCAGCGGACGCTCTATTAACCCCCAGCATTGGTGTCAGCGGACGCACTATTAACCCTCAGCATTGGTGTCAGCGGACACTCTATTAACCCCCAGCATTGGTGTCAGCGGACGCACTATTAACTCCGGCATTGGTGTCAGCGGACGCACTATTAACCCCCAGAATTGGTGTCAGCGGACGCACTATTAACCCCCAGAATTGGTGTCAGCGGACGCACTATTAACCCCCAGCATTGGTGTCAGCGGACGCTCTATTAACCCCCAGCATTGGTGTCAGCGGACGCACTATTAACCCCCAGCATTGGTGTCAGCGGACGCTCTATTAACCCTCAGCATTGGTGTCAGCGGACGCTCTATTAACCCTCAGCATTGGTGTCAGCGGACGCACTATTAACCCCCAGCATTGGTGTCAGCGGACGCTCTATTAACTCCCAGCATTAGTGTCAGCGGACGCACTATTAACCCCCAGCATTGGTGTCAGCGGACGCACTATTAACCCCCAGCATTAGTGTCAGCGGACGCACTATTAACCCCCAGCATTGGTGTCAGCGGACGCTCTATTAACTCCCAGCATTAGTGTCAGCGGACGCACTATTAACCCCCCGCATTGGTGTCAGCGGACGCACTATTAACCCCCCGCATTGGTGTCAGCAGACGCACTATTAACCCCCAGCATTAGTGTCAGCGGACGCACTATTAACCCCCCGCATTGGTGTCAGCGGACACTCTATTAACCCCCAGCATTGGTGTCAGCGGACACTCTATTAACCCCCAGCATTGGTGTTAGCGGACGCACTATTAACTCCCAGCATTGGTGTCAGCGGACGCACTATTAACCCCCCAGCATTGGTGTCAGCGGACGCACTATTAACCCCCCGCATTGGTGTCAGCGGACGCACTATTAACCCCCCGCATTGGTGTCAGCGGACACTCTATTAACCCCCAGCATTGGTGTTAGCGGACGCACTATTAACTCCCAGCATTGGTGTCAGCGGACGCTCTATTAACCCCCAGCATTGGTGTCAGCGGACGCACTATTAACCCCCAGCATTGGTGTCAGCGGACGCACTATTAACCCCCAGCATTGGTGTCAGCGGACGCACTATTAACCCCCAGCATTGGTGTCAGCGGACGCACTATTAACCCCCAGCATTGGTGTCAGCGGACGCACTATTAACCCCCAGCATTGGTGTCAGCGGACGCACTATTAACCCCCAGCATTGGTGTCAGCGGACGCACTATTAACCCCCAGCATTGGTGTCAGCGGACGCTCTATTAACCCCCAGCATTGGTGTCAGCGGACGCACTATTAACTCCCAGCATTGGTGTCAGCGGACGCACTATTAACTCCCAGCATTGGTGTCAGCGGACGCTCTATTAACTCCCAGCATTGGTGTCAGCGGACGCTCTATTAACCCCCAGCATTGGTGTCAGCGGACGCACTATTAACCCCCAGCATTGGTGTCAGCGGACGCTCTATTAACCCCCAGCATTGGTGTCAGCGGACGCACTATTAACCCCCAGCATTGGTGTCAGCGGACGCTCTATTAACCCTCAGCATTGGTGTCAGCGGACGCACTATTAACTCCCAGCATTGGTGTCAGCGGACGCACTATTAACCCCCAGCATTGGTGTCAGCGGACGCTCTATTAACCCTCAGCATTGGTGTCAGCGGACGCACTATTAACTCCCAGCATTGGTGTCAGCGGACGCACTATTAACTCCCAGCATTGGTGTCAGCGGACGCACTATTAACCCCCAGCATTGGTGTCAGCGGACGCTCTATTAACCCCCAGCATTGGTGTCAGCGGACGCACTATTAACCCCCAGCATTGGTGTCAGCGGACGCTCTATTAACTCCCAGCATTGGTGTCAGCGGACGCTCTATTAACTCCCAGCATTGGTGTCAGCGGACGCTCTATTAACTCCCAGCATTGGTGTCAGCGGACGCTCTATTAACCCCCAGCATTGGTGTCAGCGGACGCTCTATTAACTCCCAGCATTGGTGTCAGCGGACGCTCTATTAACTCCCAGCATTGGTGTCAGCGGACGCTCTATTAACTCCCAGCATTGGTGTCAGCGGACGCACTATTAACCCCCAGCATTGGTGTCAGCGGACGCACTATTAACCCCCCGCATTGGTGTCAGCGGACGCACTATTAACCCCCAGCATTGGTGTCAGCGGACGCTCTATTAACCCCCAGCATTGGTGTCAGCGGACGCACTATTAACCCCCAGCATTGGTGTCAGCGGACGCACTATTAACCCCCGACATTGGTGTCAGCGGACGCACTATTAACTCCCAGCATTGGTGTCAGCGGACGCACTATTAACTCCCAGCATTGGTGTCAGCGGACGCACTATTAACCCCCAGCATTGGTGTCAGCGGACGCTCTATTAACCCCCAGCATTGGTGTCAGCGGACGCTCTATTAACCCCCAGCATTGGTGTCAGCGGACGCACTATTAACCCCCGACATTGGTGTCAGCGGACGCACTATTAACCCCCAGCATTGGTGTCAGCGGACGCTCTATTAACCCTCAGCATTGGTGTCAGCGGACGCACTATTAACTCCCAGCATTGGTGTCAGCGGACGCACTATTAACTCCCAGCATTGGTGTCAGCGGACGCACTATTAACTCCCAGCATTGGTGTCAGCGGACGCACTATTAACCCCCAGCATTGGTGTCAGCGGATGCACTATTAACCCCCAGCATTGGTGTCAGCGGACGCACTATTAACCCCCAGCATTGGTGTCAGCGGACGCTCTATTAACCCCCAGCATTGGTGTCAGCGGACGCTCTATTAACTCCCAGCATTGGTGTCAGCGGACGCACTATTAACCCCCAGCATTGGTGTCAGCGGACGCACTATTAACTCTCAGCATTGGTGTCAGCGGACGCACTATTAACCCCCAGCATTGGTGTCAGCGGACGCTCTATTAACTCCGGCATTGGTGTCAGCGGACGCACTATTAACCCCCAGCATTGGTGTCAGCGGACGCACTATTAACTCCCAGCATTGGTGTCAGCAGACGCTCTATTAACCCCCAGCATTGGTGTCAGCGGACGCACTATTAACCCCCAGCATTGGTGTCAGCGGACGCACTATTAACCCCCAGCATTGGTGTCAGCGGACGCACTATTAACCCCCCGGATTGGTGTCAGCGGACGCACTATTAACCCCCCGGATTGGTGTCAGCGGACGCACTATTAACCCCCCGCATTGGTGTCAGCGGACGCACTATTAACCCCCAGCATTGGTGTCAGCGGACGCACTATTAACCCCCCGCATTGGTGTCAGCGGACGCACTATTAACCCCCAGCATTGGTGTCAGCGGACGCTCTATTAACCCCCAGCATTAGTGTCAGCGGACGCACTATTAACCCCCAGCATTAGTGTCAGCGGATGCACTATTAACCCCCAGCATTGGTGTCAGCGGACGCTCTATTAACCCCCAGCATTGGTGTCAGCGGACGCACTATTAACCCCCCAGCATTGGTGTCAGCGGACGCACTATTAACCCCCAGCATTGGTGTCAGCGGACGCACTATTAACCCCCAGCATTGGTGTCAGCGGACGCTCTATTAACCCCCAGCATTGGTGTCAGCGGACGCACTATTAACCCCCAGCACTGGTGTCAGCGGACGCACTATTAACCCCCAGCATTGGTGTCAGCGGACGCACTATTAACCCCCAGCATTGGTGTCAGCGGACGCACTATTAACCCCCAGAATTGGTGTCAGCGGACGCACTATTAACCCCCAGCATTGGTGTCAGCGGACGCACTATTAACCCCCAGAATTGGTGTCAGCGGACGCACTATTAACCCCCAGCATTGGTGTCAGCGGACGCTCTATTAACCCCCAGCATTGGTGTCAGCGGACGCTCTATTAACCCTCAGCATTGGTGTCAGCGGACGCTCTATTAACCCCCAGCATTGGTGTCAGCGGACGCTCTATTAACCCCCGGCATTGGTGTCAGCGGACGCACTATTAACTCCCAGCATTGGTGTCAGCGGACGCACTATTAACCCCCAGCATTGGTGTCAGCGGACGCACTATTAACCCCCAGCATTGGTGTCAGCGGACGCTCTATTAACCCCCAGCATTGGTGTCAGCGGACGCTCTATTAACTCCCAGCATTGGTGTCAGCGGACGCACTATTAACCCCCAGCATTGGTGTCAGCGGACGCACTATTAACCCCCAGCATTGGTGTCAGCGGACGCACTATTAACCCCCAGAATTGGTGTCAGCGGACGCACTATTAACCCCCAGCATTGGTGTCAGCGGACGCACTATTAACCCCCAGCATTGGTGTCAGCGGACGCTCTATTAACCCCCAGCATTGGTGTCAGCGGACGCTCTATTAACCCTCAGCATTGGTGTCAGCGGACGCTCTATTAACCCCCAGCATTGGTGTCAGCGGACGCTCTATTAACCCCCGGCATTGGTGTCAGCGGACGCACTATTAACTCCCAGCATTGGTGTCAGCGGACGCACTATTAACCCCCAGCATTGGTGTCAGCGGACGCACTATTAACCCCCAGCATTGGTGTCAGCGGACGCTCTATTAACCCCCAGCATTGGTGTCAGCGGACGCTCTATTAACCCCCAGCATTGGTGTCAGCGGACGCTCTATTAACTCCCAGCATTGGTGTCAGCGGACGCTCTATTAACTCCCAGCATTGGTGTCAGCGGACGCTCTATTAACTCCCAGCATTGGTGTCAGCGGACGCACTATTAACCCCCAGCATTGGTGTCAGCGGACGCACTATTAACCCCCCGCATTGGTGTCAGCGGACGCACTATTAACCCCCAGCATTGGTGTCAGCGGACGCTCTATTAACCCCCAGCATTGGTGTCAGCGGACGCACTATTAACCCCCAGCATTGGTGTCAGCGGACGCACTATTAACTCCCAGCATTGGTGTCAGCGGACGCACTATTAACTCCCAGCATTGGTGTCAGCGGACGCACTATTAACCCCCAGCATTGGTGTCAGCGGACGCTCTATTAACCCCCAGCATTGGTGTCAGCGGACGCTCTATTAACCCCCAGCATTGGTGTCAGCGGACGCACTATTAACCCCCGACATTGGTGTCAGCGGACGCACTATTAACCCCCAGCATTGGTGTCAGCGGACGCTCTATTAACCCTCAGCATTGGTGTCAGCGGACGCACTATTAACTCCCAGCATTGGTGTCAGCGGACGCACTATTAACTCCCAGCATTGGTGTCAGCGGACGCACTATTAACTCCCAGCATTGGTGTCAGCGGACGCACTATTAACCCCCAGCATTGGTGTCAGCGGACGCACTATTAACTCCCAGCATTGGTGTCAGCGGACGCACTATTAACTCCCAGCATTGGTGTCAGCGGACGCACTATTAACTCCCAGCATTGGTGTCAGCGGACGCTCTATTAACTCCCAGCATTGGTGTCAGCGGACGCACTATTAACCCCCAGCATTGGTGTCAGCGGACGCTCTATTAACCCCCAGCATTGGTGTCAGCGGACGCTCTATTAACTCCCAGCATTGGTGTCAGCGGACGCTCTATTAACTCCCAGCATTGGTGTCAGCGGACGCTCTATTAACTCCAGCATTGGTGTCAGCGGACGCACTATTAACCCCCAGCATTGGTGTCAGCGGACGCACTATTAACCCCCCGGATTGGTGTCAGCGGACGCACTATTAACCCCCCGGATTGGTGTCAGCGGACGCACTATTAACCCCCAGCATTGGTGTCAGCGGACGCACTATTAACCCCCAGCATTGGTGTCAGCGGACGCACTATTAACCCCCAGAATTGGTGTCAGCGGACGCACTATTAACCCCCAGCATTGGTGTCAGCGGACGCACTATTAACCCCCAGCATTGGTGTCAGCGGACGCACTATTAACCCCCCGCATTGGTGTCAGCGGACGCACTATTAACCCCCAGCATTGGTGTCAGCGGACGCTCTATTAACCCCCAGCATTAGTGTCAGCGGACGCACTATTAACCCCCAGCATTAGTGTCAGCGGATGCACTATTAACCCCCAGCATTGGTGTCAGCGGACGCTCTATTAACCCTGGCATTGGTGTCAGCGGACGCTCTATTAACCCCCAGCATTGGTGTCAGCGGACGCACTATTAACCCCCCAGCATTGGTGTCAGCGGACGCACTATTAACCCCCAGCATTGGTGTCAGCGGACGCACTATTAACCCCCAGCATTGGTGTCAGCGGACGCTCTATTAACCCCCAGCATTGGTGTCAGCGGACGCACTATTAACCCCCAGCATTGGTGTCAGCGGACGCACTATTAACCCCCAGAATTGGTGTCAGCGGACGCACTATTAACCCCCAGCATTGGTGTCAGCGGACGCACTATTAACCCCCAGAATTGGTGTCAGCGGACGCACTATTAACCCCCAGCATTGGTGTCAGCGGACGCTCTATTAACCCCCAGCATTGGTGTCAGCGGACGCACTATTAACCCTCAGCATTGGTGTCAGCGGACGCTCTATTAACCCCCAGCATTGGTGTCAGCGGACGCACTATTAACCCTCAGCATTGGTGTCAGCGGACACTCTATTAACCCCCAGCATTGGTGTCAGCGGACGCACTATTAACCCTCAGCATTGGTGTCAGCGGACACTCTATTAACCCCCAGCATTGGTGTCAGCGGACGCACTATTAACTCCGGCATTGGTGTCAGCGGACGCACTATTAACCCCCAGAATTGGTGTCAGCGGACGCACTATTAACCCCCAGCATTGGTGTCAGCGGACGCACTATTAACCCCCAGCATTGGTGTCAGCGGACGCTCTATTAACCCCCAGCATTGGTGTCAGCGGACGCACTATTAACCCCCAGCATTGGTGTCAGCGGACGCTCTATTAACCCTCAGCATTGGTGTCAGCGGACGCACTATTAACCCCCAGCATTGGTGTCAGCGGACGCTCTATTAACTCCCAGCATTAGTGTCAGCGGACGCTCTATTAACCCCCAGCATTGGTGTCAGCGGACGCACTATTAACTCCGGCATTGGTGTCAGCGGACGCACTATTAACCCCCAGAATTGGTGTCAGCGGACGCACTATTAACCCCCAGCATTGGTGTCAGCGGACGCACTATTAACCCTGGCATTGGTGTCAGCGGACGCTCTATTAACCCCCAGCATTGGTGTCAGCGGACGCACTATTAACCCCCCGCATTGGTGTCAGCGGACGCACTATTAACCCCCAGCATTGGTGTTAGCGGACGCACTATTAACTCCCAGCATTGGTGTCAGCGGACGCACTATTAACCCCCCAGCATTGGTGTCAGCGGACGCACTATTAACCCCCCGCATTGGTGTCAGCGGACGCACTATTAACCCCCCGCATTGGTGTCAGCGGACACTCTATTAACCCCCAGCATTGGTGTCAGCGGACGCACTATTAACCCCCAGCATTGGTGTCAGCGGACGCACTATTAACTCCCAGCATTGGTGTCAGCGGACGCTCTATTAACCCCCGGCATTGGTGTCAGCGGACGCACTATTAACCCCCAGCATTGGTGTCAGCGGACGCTCTATTAACTCCCAGCATTGGTGTCAGCGGACGCTCTATTAACCCCCCACATTGGTGTCAGCGGACGCACTATTAACTCCCAGCATTAGTGTCAGCGGACGCACTATTAACCCCCAGCATTGGTGTCAGCGGACGCTCTATTAACCCCCAGCATTAGTGTCAGCGGACGCACTATTAACCCCCAGCATTGGTGTCAGCGGACGCACTATTAACTCCCAGCATTAGTGTCAGCGGACGCACTATTAACCCCCAGCATTGGTGTCAGCGGACGCACTATTAACCCCCAGCATTGGTGTCAGCGGACGCACTATTAACTCCCAGCATTGGTGTCAGCGGACGCACTATTAACCCCCCGCATTGGTGTCAGCGGACGCACTATTAACCCCCAGCATTAGTGTCAGCGGACGCACTATTAACCCCCAGCATTAGTGTCAGCGGACGCACTATTAACCCCCCGCATTGGTGTCAGCGGACGCACTATTAACCCCCCGCATTGGTGTCAGCGGACGCACTATTAACCCCCCGCATTGGTGTCAGCGGACGCACTATTAACCCCCCGCATTGGTGTCAGCGGACGCACTATTAACCCCCCGCATTGGTGTCAGCGGACGCACTATTAACCCCCCGCATTGGTGTCAGCGGACGCACTATTAACCCCCCGCATTGGTGTCAGCGGACGCACTATTAACCCCCAGCATTAGTGTCAGCGGACGCACTATTAACCCCCCGCATTGGTGTCAGCGGACGCACTATTAACCCCCAGCATTAGTGTCAGCGGACGCACTATTAACCCCCCGCATTGGTGTCAGCGGACGCACTATTAACCCCCCGCATTGGTGTCAGCGGACGCACTATTAACCCCCAGCATTAGTGTCAGCGGACGCACTATTAACCCCCCGCATTGGTGTCAGCGGACGCACTATTAACCCTGGCATTGGTGTCAGCGGACGCACTATTAACTCCCAGCATTGGTGTCAGCGGACGCACTATTAACCCCCAGCATTGGTGTCAGCGGACGCACTATTAACCCCCAGCATTGGTGTCAACGGACGCACTATTAACCCCCGACATTGGTGTCAGCGGACGCACTATTAACCCCCAGCATTGGTGTCAGCGGACGCTCTATTAACCCTCAGCATTGGTGTCAGCGGACGCACTATTAACTCCCAGCATTGGTGTCAGCGGACGCACTATTAACTCCCAGCATTGGTGTCAGCGGACGCACTATTAACTCCCAGCATTGGTGTCAGCGGACGCACTATTAACTCCCAGCATTGGTGTCAGCGGACGCACTATTAACCCCGGCATTGGTGTCAGCGGACGCTCTATTAACCCCCAGCATTGGTGTCAGCGGACGCTCTATTAACTCCCAGCATTGGTGTCAGCGGACGCACTATTAACCCCCAGCATTGGTGTCAGCGGACGCACTATTAACCCCCAGCATTGGTGTCAGCGGACGCACTATTAACCCCCAGCATTGGTGTCAGCGGACGCACTATTAACCCCGGCATTGGTGTCAGCGGACGCTCTATTAACCCCCAGCATTGGTGTCAGCGGACGCTCTATTAACCCCCAGCATTGGTGTCAGCGGACGCACTATTAACTCCGGCATTGGTGTCAGCGGACGCACTATTAACCCCCAGCATTGGTGTCAGCGGACGCACTATTAACCCCCAGCATTGGTGTCAGCGGACGCACTATTAACTCCCAGCATTGGTGTCAGCGGACGCTCTATTAACCCCCAGCATTGGTGTCAGCGGACGCACTATTAACCCCCAGCATTGGTGTCAGCGGACGCTCTATTAACTCCCAGCATTGGTGTCAGCGGACGCTCTATTAACCCCCAGCATTGGTGTCAGCGGACGCTCTATTAACCCCCAGCATTGGTGTCAGCGGACGCACTATTAACCCCCAGCATTGGTGTCAGCGGACGCACTATTAACCCCCAGCATTGGTGTCAGCGGACGCACTATTAACTCCCAGCATTGGTGTCAGCGGACGCTCTATTAACCCCCAGCATTGGTGTCAGCGGACGCACTATTAACCCTCAGCATTGGTGTCAGCGGACGCACTATTAACCCCCAGCATTGGTGTCAGCGGACGCACTATTAACCCCCAGCATTGGTGTCAGCGGACGCACTATTAACCCCCAGCATTGGTGTCAGCGGACGCACTATTAACCCCCAGCATTGGTGTCAGCGGACGCACTATTAACCCCCAGCATTGGTGTCAGCGGACGCACTATTAACTCCCAGCATTGGTGTCAGCGGACGCTCTATTAACCCCCAGCATTGGTGTCAGCGGACGCTCTATTAACCCCCAGCATTGGTGTCAGCGGACGCACTATTAACCCCCGACATTGGTGTCAGCGGACGCACTATTAACCCCCGACATTGGTGTCAGCGGACGCACTATTAACCCCCAGCATTGGTGTCAGCGGACGCTCTATTAACTCCCAGCATTGGTGTCAGCGGACGCTCTATTAACCCCCAGCATTGGTGTCAGCGGACGCACTATTAACCCCCCACATTGGTGTCAGCGGACGCACTATTAACCCCCAGCATTGGTGTCAGCGGACGCTCTATTAACTCCCAGCATTGGTGTCAGCGGACGCTCTATTAACCCCCAGCATTGGTGTCAGCGGACGCACTATTAACCCCCAGCATTGGTGTCAGCGGACGCACTATTAACCCCCAGCATTGGTGTCAGCGGACGCACTATTAACCCCCGACATTGGTGTCAGCGGACGCACTATTAACTCCCAGCATTGGTGTCAGCGGACGCACTATTAACCCCCCACATTGGTGTCAGCGGACGCACTATTAACCCCCAGCATTGGTGTCAGCGGACGCTCTATTAACCCTCAGCATTGGTGTCAGCGGACGCACTATTAACCCCCCACATTGGTGTCAGCGGACGCACTATTAACCCCCAGCATTGGTGTCAGCGGACGCTCTATTAACCCTCAGCATTGGTGTCAGCGGACGCACTATTAACTCCCAGCATTGGTGTCAGCGGACGCACTATTAACCCCCCACATTGGTGTCAGCGGACGCACTATTAACCCCCAGCATTGGTGTCAGCGGACGCTCTATTAACCCCCGACATTGGTGTCAGCGGACGCACTATTAACCCCCAGCATTGGTGTCAGCGGACGCTCTATTAACCCCCAGCATTGGTGTCAGCGGACGCACTATTAACCCCCAGCATTAGAGTCAGCGGACGTTCTATTAACCCTCAGCATTGGTGTCAGCGGACGCTCTATTAACCCTCAGCATTGGTGTCAGCGGACGCTCTATTAACTCCCAGCATTGGTGTCAGCGGACGCACTATTAACCCCCAGCATTGGTGTCAGCGGACGCACTATTAACTCCCAGCATTGGTGTCAGCGGACGCTCTATTAACCCCCAGCATTGGTGTCAGCGGACGCTCTATTAACCCCCAGCATTGGTGTCAGCGGACGCTCTATTAACCCCCAGCATTGGTGTCAGCGGACGCTCTATTAACCCCCAGCATTGGTGTCAGCGGACGCTCTATTAACCCCCAGCATTGGTGTCAGCAGACGCACTATTAACCCCCAGCATTGGTGTCAGCGGACGCTCTATTAACCCCCAGCATTAGTGTCAGCGGACGCACTATTAACCCCCAGCATTGGTGTCAGCGGACGCACTATTAACCCCCCACATTGGTGTCAGCGGACGCACTATTAACCCCCAGCATTGGTGTCAGCGGACGCACTATTAACTCCCAGCATTGGTGTCAGCGGACGCACTATTAACCCCCAGCATTGGTGTCAGCGGACGCACTATTAACCCCCCGCATTGGTGTCAGCGGACGCACTATTAACCCCCAGCATTTTATGTCACTTCCTGTCCTCTACATCATCACCAATCATCATCTGTGTCCCCAATACTCACATTTATGTCACTTCCTGTCCTCTACATCATCACCAATCATCATCCGTGTCCCCAATACTCACATTTATGTCACTTCCTGTCCTCTACATCACCACCAATCATCATGTGTGTCCCCAATACTCACATTTATGTCACTTCCTGTCCTCTACATCACCACCAATCATCATCCGTGTCCCCAATACTCACATTTATGTCACTTCCTGTCCTCTACATCACCACCAATCATCATCTGTGTCCCCAATACTCACATTTATGTCACTTCCTGTCCTCTACATCACCACCAATCATCATCTGTGTCCCCAATACTCACATTTATGTCACTTCCTGTCCTCTACATCATCATCACCAATCATCATCTGTGTCCCCAATACTCACATTTATGTCACTTCCTGTCCTCTACATCACCACCAATCATCATCCGTGTCCCCAATACTCACATTTATGTCACTTCCTGTCCTCTACATCACCACCAATCATCATCTGTGTCCCCAATACTCACATTTATGTCACTTCCTGTCCTCTACATCACCACCAATCATCATCCGTGTCCCCAATACTCACATTTATGTCACTTCCTGTCCTCTACATCATCACCAATCATCATCTGTGTCCCCAATACTCACATTTATGTCACTTCCTGTCCTCTACATCACCACCAATCATCATCCGTGTCCCCAATACTCACATTTATGTCACTTCCTGTCCTCTACATCATCACCAATCATCATCTGTGTCCCCAATACTCACATTTATGTCACTTCCTGTCCTCTACATCACCACCACCAATCATCATCCGTGTCCCCAATACTCACATTTATGTCACTTCCTGTCCTCTACATCACCACCAATCATCATCCGTGTCCCCAATACTCACATTTATGTCACTTCCTGTCCTCTACATCATCACCAATCATCATCCGTGTCCCCAATACTCACATTTATGTCACTTCCTGTCCTCTACATCATCACCAATCATCATCTGTGTCCCCAATACTCACATTTATGTCACTTCCTGTCCTCTACATCACCAATCATCATCTGTGTCCCCAATACTCACATTTATGTCACTTCCTGTCCTCTACATCATCATCACCAATCATCATCTGTGTCCCCAATACTCACATTTATGTCACTTCCTGTCCTCTACATCATCACCAATCATCATCTGTGTCCCCAATACTCACATTTATGTCACTTCCTGTCCTCTACATCACCAATCATCATCTGTGTCCCCAATACTCACATTTATGTCACTTCCTGTCCTCTACATCACCACCAATCATCATCCGTGTCCCCAATACTCACATTTATGTCACTTCCTGTCCTCTACATCACCACCAATCATCATCCGTGTCCCCAATACTCACATTTATGTCACTTCCTGTCCTCTACATCATCACCAATCATCATCTGTGTCCCCAATACTCACATTTATGTCACTTCCTGTCCTCTACATCACCAATCATCATCTGTGTCCCCAATACTCACATTTATGTCACTTCCTGTCCTCTACATCACCACCAATCATCATCCGTGTCCCCAATACTCACATTTATGTCACTTCCTGTCCTCTACATCACCACCAATCATCATCTGTGTCCCCAATACTCACATTTATGTCACTTCCTGTCCTCTACATCACCACCAATCATCATCCGTGTCCCCAATACTCACATTTATGTCACTTCCTGTCCTCTACATCATCACCAATCATCATCTGTGTCCCCAATACTCACATTTATGTCACTTCCTGTCCTCTACATCACCACCAATCATCATCCGTGTCCCCAATACTCACATTTATGTCACTTCCTGTCCTCTACATCATCACCAATCATCATCTGTGTCCCCAATACTCACATTTATGTCACTTCCTGTCCTCTACATCACCACCACCAATCATCATCCGTGTCCCCAATACTCACATTTATGTCACTTCCTGTCCTCTACATCACCACCAATCATCATCCGTGTCCCCAATACTCACATTTATGTCACTTCCTGTCCTCTACATCATCACCAATCATCATCCGTGTCCCCAATACTCACATTTATGTCACTTCCTGTCCTCTACATCACCAATCATCATCTGTGTCCCCAATACTCACATTTATGTCACTTCCTGTCCTCTACATCATCACCAATCATCATCTGTGTCCCCAATACTCACATTTATGTCACTTCCTGTCCTCTACATCACCAATCATCATCTGTGTCCCCAATACTCACATTTATGTCACTTCCTGTCCTCTACATCACCACCAATCATCATCCGTGTCCCCAATACTCACATTTATGTCACTTCCTGTCCTCTACATCACCAATCATCATCTGTGTCCCCAATACTCACATTTATGTCACTTCCTGTCCTCTACATCACCACCAATCATCATCTGTGTCCCCAATACTCACATTTATGTCACTTCCTGTCCTCTACATCACCAATCATCATCCGTGTCCCCAATACTCACATTTATGTCACTTCCTGTCCTCTACATCACCACCAATCATCATCCGTGTCCCCAATACTCACATTTATGTCACTTCCTGTCCTCTACATCATCACCACCAATCATCATCTGTGTCCCCAATACTCACATTTATGTCACTTCCTGTCCTCTACATCATCACCAATCATCATCTGTGTCCCCAATACTCACATTTATGTCACTTCCTGTCCTCTACATCATCACCACCAATCATCATCTGTGTCCCCAATACTCACATTTATGTCACTTCCTGTCCTCTACATCACCACCACCAATCATCATCCGTGTCCCCAATACTCACATTTATGTCACTTCCTGTCCTCTACATCACCACCAATCATCATCCGTGTCCCCAATACTCACATTTATGTCACTTCCTGTCCTCTACATCACCAATCATCATCTGTGTCCCCAATACTCACATTTATGTCACTTCCTGTCCTCTACATCACCAATCATCATCCGTGTCCCCAATACTCACATTTATGTCACTTCCTGTCCTCTACATCACCAATCATCATCTGTGTCCCCAATACTCACATTTATGTCACTTCCTGTCCTCTACATCATCACCAATCATCATCCGTGTCCCCAATACTCACATTTATGTCACTTCCTGTCCTCTACATCATCACCAATCATCATCCGTGTCCCCAATACTCACATTTATGTCACTTCCTGTCCTCTACATCACCACCAATCATCATCTGTGTCCCCAATACTCACATTTATGTCACTTCCTGTCCTCTACATCACCACCAATCATCATCCGTGTCCCCAATACTCACATTTATGTCACTTCCTGTCCTCTACATCACCACCAATCATCATCTGTGTCCCCAATACTCACATTTATGTCACTTCCTGTCCTCTACATCATCACCACCAATCATCATCTGTGTCCCCAATACTCACATTTATGTCACTTCCTGTCCTCTACATCACCAATCATCATCCGTGTCCCCAATACTCACATTTATGTCACTTCCTGTCCTCTACATCACCACCAATCATCATCTGTGTCCCCAATACTCACATTTATGTCACTTCCTGTCCTCTACATCATCACCAATCATCATCCGTGTCCCCAATACTCACATTTATGTCACTTCCTGTCCTCTACATCATCACCAATCATCATCTGTGTCCCCAATACTCACATTTATGTCACTTCCTGTCCTCTACATCATCACCAATCATCATCTGTGTCCCCAATACTCACATTTATGTCACTTCCTGTCCTCTACATCATCACCAATCATCATCTGTGTCCCCAATACTCACATTTATGTCACTTCCTGTCCTCTACATCACCACCACCAATCATCATCTGTGTCCCCAATACTCACATTTATGTCACTTCCTGTCCTCTACATCACCACCAATCATCATCTGTGTCCCCAATACTCACATTTATGTCACTTCCTGTCCTCTACATCATCACCAATCATCATCCGTGTCCCCAATACTCACATTTATGTCACTTCCTGTCCTCTACATCATCACCACCAATCATCATCCGTGTCCCCAATACTCACATTTATGTCACTTCCTGTCCTCTACATCACCAATCATCATCCGTGTCCCCAATACTCACATTTATGTCACTTCCTGTCCTCTACATCACCAATCATCATCTGTGTCCCCAATACTCACATTTATGTCACTTCCTGTCCTCTACATCACCAATCATCATCTGTGTCCCCAATACTCACATTTATGTCACTTCCTGTCCTCTACATCACCACCAATCATCATCTGTGTCCCCAATACTCACATTTATGTCACTTCCTGTCCTCTACATCACCAATCATCATCCGTGTCCCCAATACTCACATTTATGTCACTTCCTGTCCTCTACATCATCACCAATCATCATCCGTGTCCCCAATACTCACATTTATGTCACTTCCTGTCCTCTACATCACCACCACCAATCATCATCCGTGTCCCCAATACTCACATTTATGTCACTTCCTGTCCTCTACATCACCAATCATCATCTGTGTCCCCAATACTCACATTTATGTCACTTCCTGTCCTCTACATCACCACCAATCATCATCGGTGTCCCCAATACTCACATTTATGTCACTTCCTGTCCTCTACATCATCACCACCAATCATCATCTGTGTCCCCAATACTCACATTTATGTCACTTCCTGTCCTCTATATCACCAATCATCATCCGTGTCCCCAATACTCACATTTATGTCACTTCCTGTCCTCTACATCACCACCAATCATCATCTGTGTCCCCAATACTCACATTTATGTCACTTCCTGTCCTCTACATCACCACCAATCATCATCTGTGTCCCCAATACTTACATTTATGTCACTTCCTGTCCTCTACATCATCATCACCAATCATCATCCGTGTCCCCAATACTCACATTTATGTCACTTCCTGTCCTCTACATCATCACCAATCATCATCCGTGTCCCCAATACTCACATTTATGTCACTTCCTGTCCTCTACATCATCACCAATCATCATCCGTGTCCCCAATACTCACATTTATGTCACTTCCTGTCCTCTACATCACCACCAATCATCATCCGTGTCCCCAATACTCACATTTATGTCACTTCCTGTCCTCTACATCATCACCAATCATCATCCGTGTCCCCAATACTCACATTTATGTCACTTCCTGTCCTCTACATCACCACCAATCATCATCTGTGTCCCCAATACTCACATTTATGTCACTTCCTGTCCTCTACATCACCAATCATCATCTGTGTCCCCAATACTCACATTTATGTCACTTCCTGTCCTCTACATCATCACCAATCATCATCCGTGTCCCCAATACTCACATTTATGTCACTTCCTGTCCTCTACATCACCACCAATCATCATCCGTGTCCCCAATACTCACATTTATGTCACTTCCTGTCCTCTACATCATCACCAATCATCATCCGTGTCCCCAATACTCACATTTATGTCACTTCCTGTCCTCTACATCACCACCAATCATCATCTGTGTCCCCAATACTCACATTTATGTCACTTCCTGTCCTCTACATCACCAATCATCATCTGTGTCCCCAATACTCACATTTATGTCACTTCCTGTCCTCTACATCACCACCAATCATCATCCGTGTCCCCAATACTCACATTTATGTCACTTCCTGTCCTCTACATCATCACCACCAATCATCATCTGTGTCCCCAATACTCACATTTATGTCACTTCCTGTCCTCTACATCATCACCAATCATCATCCGTGTCCCCAATACTAACATTTATGTCACTTCCTGTCCTCTACATCATCACCACCAATCATCATCTGTGTCCCCAATACTCACATTTATGTCACTTCCTGTCCTCTACATCATCATCACCAATCATCATCTGTGTCCCCAATACTCACATTTATGTCACTTCCTGTCCTCTACATCATCACCAATCATCATCTGTGTCCCCAATACTCACATTTATGTCACTTCCTGTCCTCTACATCATCACCAATCATCATCCGTGTCCCCAATACTCACATTTATGTCACTTCCTGTCCTCTACATCACCACCAATCATCATCCGTGTCCCCAATACTCACATTTATGTCACTTCCTGTCCTCTACATCATCACCAATCATCATCTGTATCCCCAATACTCACATTTATGTCACTTCCTGTCCTCTACATCACCACCAATCATCATCTGTGTCCCCAATACTCACATTTATGTCACTTCCTGTCCTCTACATCACCACCAATCATCATCCGTGTCCCCAATACTCACATTTGTGTCACTTCCTGTCCTCTACATCACCACCAATCATCATCTGTGTCCCCAATACTCACATTTATGTCACTTCCTGTCCTCTACATCATCACCAATCATCATCTGTGTCCCCAATACTCACATTTATGTCACTTCCTGTCCTCTACATCATCACCAATCATCATCCGTGTCCCCAATACTCACATTTATGTCACTTCCTGTCCTCTACATCATCACCACCAATCATCATCTGTGTCCCCAATACTCACATTTATGTCACTTCCTGTCCTCTACATCATCACCACCAATCATCATCCGTGTCCCCAATACTCACATTTATGTCACTTCCTGTCCTCTACATCACCAATCATCATCTGTGTCCCCAATACTCACATTTATGTCACTTCCTGTCCTCTACATCATCACCAATCATCATCCGTGTCCCCAATACTCACATTTATGTCACTTCCTGTCCTCTACATCACCACCAATCATCATCTGTGTCCCCAATACTCACATTTATGTCACTTCCTGTCCTCTACATCACCAATCATCATCCGTGTCCCCAATACTCACATTTATGTCACTTCCTGTCCTCTACATCATCACCAATCATCATCTGTGTCCCCAATACTCACATTTATGTCACTTCCTGTCCTCTACATCACCACCAATCATCATCTGTGTCCCCAATACTCACATTTATGTCACTTCCTGTCCTCTACATCACCACCAATCATCATCCGTGTCCCCAATACTCACATTTATGTCACTTCCTGTCCTCTACATCACCACCAATCATCATCTGTGTCCCCAATACTCACATTTATGTCACTTCCTGTCCTCTACATCATCACCAATCATATCATCTGTGTCCCCAATACTCACATTTATGTCACTTCCTGTCCTCTACATCATCACCAATCATCATCTGTGTCCCCAATACTCACATTTATGTCACTTCCTGTCCTCTACATCACCACCAATCATCATCCGTGTCCCCAATACTCACATTTATGTCACTTCCTGTCCTCTACATCATCACCAATCATCATCTGTGTCCCCAATACTCACATTTATGTCACTTCCTGTCCTCTACATCACCACCAATCATCATCTGTGTCCCCAATACTCACATTTATGTCACTTCCTGTCCTCTACATCACCACCAATCATCATCCGTGTCCCCAATACTCACATTTATGTCACTTCCTGTCCTCTACATCACCACCAATCATCATCCGTGTCCCCAATACTCACATTTATGTCACTTCCTGTCCTCTACATCACCAATCATCATCTGTGTCCCCAATACTCACATTTATATCACTTCCTGTCCTCTACATCATCACCAATCATCATCTGTGTCCCCAATACTCACATTTATGTCACTTCCTGTCCTCTACATCACCACCAATCATCATCCGTGTCCCCAATACTCACATTTATGTCACTTCCTGTCCTCTACATCATCACCAATCATCATCTGTGTCCCCAATACTCACATTTATGTCACTTCCTGTCCTCTACATCACCAATCATCATCTGTGTCCCCCAATACTCACATTTATGTCACTTCCTGTCCTCTACATCACCACCAATCATCATCTGTGTCCCCAATACTCACATTTATGTCACTTCCTGTCCTCTACATCATCACCAATCATCATCTGTGTCCCCAATACTCACATTTATGTCACTTCCTGTCCTCTACATCATCACCACCAATCATCATCTGTGTCCCCAATACTCACATTTATGTCACTTCCTGTCCTCTACATCACCAATCATCATCGTGTCCCCAATACTCACATTTATGTCACTTCTGTCCTCTACATCACCACCAATCATCATCTGTGTCCCCAATACTCACATTTATGTCACTTCCTGTCCTCTACATCATCACCAATCATCATCTGTGTCCCCAATACTCACATTTATGTCACTTCCTGTCCTCTACATCATCTCACCAATCATCATCTGTGTCCCCAATACTCACATTTATGTCACTTCCTGTCCTCTACATCACCAATCATCATCCTGTGTCCCCAATACTCACATTTATGTCACTTCCTGTCCTCTACATCACCAATCATCATCTGTGTCCCCAATACTCACATTTATGTCACTTCCTGTCCTCTACATCATCACCAATCATCATCTGTGTCCCCAATACTCACATTTATGTCACTTCCTGTCCTCTACATCATCACCAATCATCATCTGTGTCCCCAATACTCACATTTATGTCACTTCCTGTCCTCTACATCATCACCAATCATCATCTGTGTCCCCAATACTCACATTTATGTCACTTCCTGTCCTCTACATCACCAATCATCATCGTGTCCCCAATACTCACATTTATGTCACTTCCTGTCCTCTACATCACCAATCATCATCTGTGTCCCCAATACTCACATTTATGTCACTTCCTGTCCTCTACATCACCACCAATCATCATCCGTGTCCCCAATACTCACATTTATGTCACTTCCTGTCCTCTACATCACACCACCAATCATCATCTGTGTCCCCAATACTCACATTTATGTCACTTCCTGTCCTCTACATCATCACCAATCATCATCCGTGTCCCCAATACTCACATTTATGTCACTTCCTGTCCTCTACATCATCACCAATCATCATCTGTGTCCCCAATACTCACATTTATGTCACTTCCTGTCCTCTACATCACCAATCATCATCTGTGTCCCCAATACTCACATTTATGTCACTTCCTGTCCTCTACATCATCACCAATCATCATCTGTGTCCCCAATACTCACATTTATGTCACTTCCTGTCCTCTACATCACCACCAATCATCATCTGTGTCCCCAATACTCACATTTATGTCACTTCCTGTCCTCTACATCACCAATCATCATCTGTGTCCCCAATACTCACATTTATGTCACTTCCTGTCCTCTACATCACCCAATCATCATCCGTGTCCCCAATACTCACATTTATGTCACTTCCTGTCCTCTACATCATCACCAATCATCATCTGTGTCCCCAATACTCACATTTATGTCACTTCCTGTCCTCTACATCACCACCACCAATCATCATCCGTGTCCCCAATACTCACATTTATGTCACTTCCTGTCCTCTACATCACCACCAATCATCATCTGTGTCCCCAATACTCACATTTATGTCACTTCCTGTCCTCTACATCACCAATCATCATCTGTGTCCCCAATACTCACATTTATGTCACTTCCTGTCCTCTACATCATCACCAATCATCATCCGTGTCCCCAATACTCACATTTATGTCACTTCCTGTCCTCTACATCATCACCAATCATCATCTGTGTCCCCAATACTCACATTTATGTCACTTCCTGTCCTCTACATCATCACCAATCATCATCCGTGTCCCCAATACTCACATTTATGTCACTTCCTGTCCTCTACATCATCACCAATCATCATCTGTGTCCCCAATACTCACATTTATGTCACTTCCTGTCCTCTACATCACACCAATCATCATCTGTGTCCCCAATACTCACATTTATGTCACTTCCTGTCCTCTACATCACCAATCATCATCTGTGTCCCCAATACTCACATTTATGTCACTTCCTGTCCTCTACATCACCACCAATCATCATCTGTGTCCCCAATACTCACATTTATGTCACTTCCTGTCCTCTACATCATCACCAATCATCATCTGTGTCCCCAATACTCACATTTATGTCACTTCCTGTCCTCTACATCACCAATCATCATCTGTGTCCCCAATACTCACATTTATGTCACTTCCTGTCCTCTACATCATCCACCAATCATCATCTGTGTCCCCAATACTCACATTTATGTCACTTCCTGTCCTCTACATCACCAATCATCATCTGTGTCCCCAATACTCACATTTATGTCACTTCCTGTCCTCTACATCATCACCAATCATCATCTGTGTCCCCAATACTCACATTTATGTCACTTCCTGTCCTCTACATCATCACCAATCATCATCCGTGTCCCCAATACTCACATTTATGTCACTTCCTGTCCTCTACATCACACCAATCATCATCCGTGTCCCCAATACTCACATTTATGTCACTTCCTGTCCTCTACATCACCAATCATCATCTGTGTCCCCAATACTCACATTTATGTCACTTCCTGTCCTCTACATCACCACCAATCATCATCTGTGTCCCCAATACTCACATTTATGTCACTTCCTGTCCTCTACATCACCAATCATCATCCGTGTCCCCAATACTCACATTTATGTCACTTCCTGTCCTCTACATCACCACCAATCATCATCGTGTCCCCAATACTCACATTTATGTCACTTCCTGTCCTCTACATCACCACCACAATCATCATCTGTGTCCCCAATACTCACATTTATGTCACTTCCTGTCCTCTACATCATCACCAATCATCATCTGTGTCCCCCAATACTCACATTTATGTCACTTCCTGTCCTCTACATCACCACCAATCATCATCTGTGTCCCCAATACTCACATTTATGTCACTTCCTGTCCTCTACATCAACCAATCATCATCTGTGTCCCCAATACTCACATTTATGTCACTTCCTGTCCTCTACATCATCACCAATCATCATCCGTGTCCCCAATACTCACATTATGTCACTTCCTGTCCTCTACATCATCACCAATCATCATCTGTGTCCCCAATACTCACATTTATGTCACTTCCTGTCCTCTACATCACCACCATCATCATCCGTGTCCCCAATACTCACATTTATGTCACTTCCTGTCCTCTACATCACCACCAATCATCATCTGTGTCCCCAATACTCACATTTATGTCACTTCCTGTCCTCTACATCATCACCAATCATCCATCCTGTGTCCCCAATACTCACATTTATGTCACTTCCTGTCCTCTACATCACCACCAATCATCATCTGTGTCCCCAATACTCACATTTATGTCACTTCCTGTCCTCTACATCATCACCAATCATCATCGTGTCCCCAATACTCACATTTATGTCACTTCCTGTCCTCTACATCATCACCACCAATCATCATCCGTGTCCCCAATACTCACATTTATGTCACTTCCTGTCCTCTACATCACCACCAATCATCATCTCGTGTCCCCAATACTCACATTTTATGTCACTTCCTGTCCTCTACTCACCACCAATCATCATCTGTGTCCCCAATACTCACATTTATGTCACTTCCTGTCCTCTACATCATCACCAATCATCATCTGTGTCCCCAATACTCACATTTATGTCACTTCCTGTCCTCTACATCATCACCACCAATCATCATCCGTGTCCCCAATACTCACATTTATGTCACTTCCTGTCCTCTACATCATCACCAATCATCATCGGTGTCCCCAATACTCACATTTATGTCACTTCCTGTCCTCTACATCATCACCAATCATCATCTGTGTCCCCAATACTCACATTTATGTCACTTCCTGTCCTCTAACATCACCACCAACATCATCTGTGTCCCTCAATACTTACATTTATGTCACTTCCTGTCCTCTACATCACTCACCAATCATCATCCGTGTCCCCAATACTCACATTTATGTCACTTCCTGTCCTCTACATCATCACCAATCATCATCTCGTGTCCCCAATACTCACATTTATGTCACTTCCTGTCCTCTACATCATCACCAATCATCATCCGTGTCCCCAATACTCACATTTATGTCACTTCCTGTCCTCTACATCACCACCAATCATCATCCGTGTCCCCAATACTCACATTTATGTCACTTCCTTGTCCTCTACATCATCACCAATCATCATCCTGTGGTCCCCAATACTCACATTTATGTCACTTCCTGTCCTCTACATCACCACCAGAATCATCATTCCGTGTCCC